>NC_136069.1:950847235-951197235 GCF_964261635.1 Lissotriton helveticus
CCAGGATAATTTTTAGGTCTCGCTGGCGTTGCAGCGCGAAGCGCTGCCGCCAACGAGACTTATAGTCGCCGTGTTTGCCTCCAAGGGAGACAGACCTGGACACAGACCTGTGCACGAGCCGATTCAGGTCTGTGCACGGGCTGATTCAGGTCTGTGAACGCGCTTCACAGTGTCCGCTTGTGCGCGCAGCACGTCAGGCGCCGCAAGGCTGCTGGAGCACTCAACTATAATTAATGCGCAGTTGAGTGCTCCAGCAGCGTGGGGCGCCTCTCGGCATGCTCCGTAGCGGGCCGCAAGTGAGAATTAGGCCAGTCTCTAGGGAGTAGGTAAACAAAGGCGGCAGCTACCAGCCCCATTGTCTCCGGGAACCACCGGCACCCTAGACCCAACCAGGCAGGACGTCTGGTGTGCGTGCACGGCCCGGCGTTATATGTCTAGTTCGGGAGGTGACAGGGAGGGCGCAGTCACTCCAGGGCCCCTCCGGGCTCCGAGAACGTTATTAGTATATCTGCAGCGGCGCGCCCCAAACCGCCGAGGAGCCCAGGCCCACCGCCGCCAGCAGCTCATCCCACCGCTCACCTTCCGCCTCCTTCCTCAGCAAGGATAATGTTGTCCGCCTCCAGCTTCCGATCACCAGATACTCTCACCACCAGGTACTGTGCAGTCGTGCCCACCGCTCCGGGTTTCAGGCCAATTTCTCCACTGCCGCCGCCCAAGCCGCACCACCTGGCCTGGTTGCCTCGTGCACAGCAGCGGACTCGCTTAGATGTTGAGGCCGCCCCAGACCGCTCCTCAGCTCTACGCACCCTCTGGTTCCTCATGTTTCACTACTGTTCCTATTGTGAAGCGCTCTGACACCTTCGGGTAAAGTCCGCGCTATATAAAAACAAATAAAATAAATACATAAAACGCTCTTGTTTCTCCTTTAAAAACGCTCTACAAGGACCGAGCCCTCTAAGTTTTCCTCTCTGCTCGGCGTCCAGCTGCCCCCATCTGTCGAGGAGCCTTCCTCTCGGGCTCTCCTCCTCCCCGGGGCCGCCTCGCTCTCTCGCCCGGCGTGGTATCGCTTCTATGCTAACCTTGCCCCCCACAGGCCCCCGTACAGCCCTAGTCTTTCCCCTGCCCCTCGCCACGTACATCCAGCCCCTCCGGCTCCCCCTGCCACTCCGCCCCCCGGTGGGAACCTTCCTGCGCGGCCTCTGTTTCCCCCGGAAGCAGTCGAGGTGGCACCGGAGCAGAGTGAGCGCAGCCTCTGAGGGGCCGAGAGGCTACACACTGAGCAGCAAGGGTTCCAGAGACCAGGGCGGTGGGGTCTCAAGGCCCGGAGAGCGAGGGCAGGGACAGACAGACACACACAAGAGGAGGGGTGCAGTGTTCCAAGGCGCTGGTGCTGATGAGAACCCAGACAGGATGACGGATCTTTTAAGGTGATCGTTTTTAAGAGGGAGGGGGGACGATGACTCCCCGGTGTGAGAAGTTGGCCTGATAGGTGATGTTTCCAATTCTGGAACCACTGGTTATCAGACCAAACAATCCCTTATGGTGTCTGGTTGTAAGTCAACCTTATTAGACAAGCTATCCTAGGGGTAGCATGGACTAAGCAGCCTAACGGCTTAACTTAAGAGGTCGTGTTAAGCGAGCTGTTTTACCACATACAATCCTGTAATATCAAATGAAAGGACACCACACAAGTATATATTATAAAAATACATGTATTTATTACTAAAAACAATCCCCAGTATTCTTTATGAATAAAGGGGCACAAGCGTTAAATCAAAAGCACAGTATAACATACACAAGTTGCACAATTATGGATGAGGGCGAGGGGCCACTCAAACCATATACTAAACAAGTGGTATAAGAGATACCAATCGAACAGTGGTTAGGCCTAGGGCCTAGGGAATCGCTGGGAGCAGTCAGGACAAGCAGTGCTGAAGTCGGGAAAAGCCCGCGGGATTCGGGTGCAGTGCAGAAAGCGCACGCATGCACCAATGTTAACCAATGGTGCGTAAAAGTTGTAAAGTTAGAGTTTAAGGACACTTCCGCTGAACCTAGTGGAACAAAACTTAAGACACAGACCCTAGAGATGTGTACCAGTGTGGGAACACTGGCGGAGCAAAGTTACCTCACCCACAGGAAGCGGGTGCACAGGGTCGAAGTTGAGTCGGGTTTCGTCACGCAGGCTCTTGGTGCTTGAAGCTGAAAGGGCTGCAGGCGGGGTGAAAGAGAAGTGTCCGGTGGAGTCCAAGGGTGGACCCAAGTCGAAAAGTACCTGAAAGCAGAGGGGACAGAGTCTGGGTCACTCAGCAGTGACCAGGGTGGAACCAGGACGGAACCAGGCAATGTCGGGCGCAATCAGGTGGTCGTCGAGGAGCTTCTCTCCGCCGTCACGTGGGCTCTGGGGCATCTGCGACGTCCAGGAGCGGGTCACGATCTGTCCCACGAGGGCTCTCACCGTCGGCGCAGTCGGCTTCAAGTTTGGAGCAAACAACACTTGGCAAGAGCAATCCACGCGGAACTGGGAGATTGCTTCTCACTCGAACCAGGAGGGTCAGAGTGGGGGCTCGTTTTCAGGGGAGCTGGTGCAGATCTGGAGCAACTAGATTCGCAGGTCGAATTTCAAAGTTCGTCGGCACAGGGGCCACTAGCCGGCTGGCAAGTGACCGGGCCAACGCGTTGAGCCAAAAGAAGCAGAAGGGCCCCACGCAGCACTCGTCGAGTGTGGAGGGCTGAACTTCGGTGCAAGTGTGGCTCAGGGTTGGGGCTTCTCAAACCCCGGTGTACAGCTTCGAGGGTCACTCGTGGGCTGCACGGTCAGCGTCTCGTGGTCTTTCCAAGATGGTGTGCCCCACGCTTCCGGTCGCCTCCACGGGTCTCAGCTCTGCAGGGACTGTGGATCGGGCTGTTGGAAGGCAGGCAAGCTTGATCTCGTCGATCTCTGTCGCTCGAGTTCCGGCGGGAACTGCAACAAAGCAGACGTCGATGGCTGGATGGTGCCTGTTTGCACAGGGTGGTCACTCCTTGACCACAAGGGAGATTCTTCGGGCTTCTACGTCGAGTAGGATGTCGAAGGGTCCAGAGTTTCGTTTCTTATGTTTCATCAGGATAATCTGAAGTGTCTTGGCACTGCTCCCACTCTTATTCGAATCTGGGGGGCTGGATTACCTGCTAGGTCCCCTCCTATGGGTGGGACCCAGGAAGGGGGTGGATACACCCCTTTCCTTTGATCCAGGCCGCCCTGGCACGAGGGCTGGAGTGCCCCAGAACCGGTTTGGCCGGATTCTGCAAGGGGCAGCCTTGCGCTCCCCAGGCAGTGTCTGGTTTCTTTCAAACCTCCCTGCTACAATCCACTATCTCCTGTCTGGGGGGTTGTAACACCCCCCTGCGACAGGAAACCCTTTGTCCAGGCCCCATTTGGCTGAGTTTCGGTCAGCTTCAGGGGGTCAGACTCGTGTCTGTGGCAGAGGCATCCATTTTGTGGATCCAAGGTCCTTTTAGAAATTAACCGCATTTAAGTAAAGTAACATGTCTTACCCCTCTAGAGGGGTGGAATGCTATCCCCGTCGCCAGAACTGGCGAGGGGATAGTATTCCAAAATCGTATGACACCTTACACGACATGTTTTGATAAAGCCAAACCAAAGTTGCTATATAACCGCGAGGATTATAAGGCACTTAAGAGTATATGGTATGGCATTATCCTGAAACAGCTTAGGGAGTTGTTCCCGACAGCTGCAGACAGGCTCAGCTCATGCTAGAGCTCCATCTCACATGAAACCACACACTCTGCCTCCAGGATTGATGAGGCCTTCCATAGGAGTGGCTCACAGGTTTATATGTGTCCAGATATAGGTTTAGATATAGGTATAATATATCTAAGCAAGGGGTGATTACACCACCTTACCCCAGCTGAGTGATCAGCCAGTTGTGTCAATTTAAGAACCAGCCAGGGGTGGCAAAAGATATGCTGCAGCCCCTGGTAGGCCTTGGTGGCCCCTATGCCCTGGGCACCTATAGTGCATTATACAGGGGCTGACAAGGAGTCCATTTCCAATTGTGGTATGTACCTAGGGTACATGGAATCCATTTTACAGAGAGAGCAGATGGCCTGGGGCCCTGATTAGCAGGGAACCAGGTCAACTAAGTCAAAAAACCAGCTAAACACAGGCAAAAAATCTGGGGTAACCATAGTCGGGTAGCCACCTTCCTACACCCGGCCTCTTCGACCCCAGTGATTTTGCCCCCACAAGCAGAAGATGAGGATGTACCCGTCCCGGAGGAATGCAGCTCTGCACTACCAGGAGCCCGCAAGGTGAGTGGTGGCAGACATGGCGAGGGATGGAAGGTGAGGGCTGGCACCGGGGGCGTTGGGGAGGCGGGCAGCAAAGGAATGGAAGGATACCGTGGCCAGGAGACTTCAGGAGATAGTGGGAGAGATGCATGCAATCAATTTACTATAAGCGCGCACTGCATAACGGAATTGCTGTACCGTATATATGGAGACAGAGTAGCACGGTTGAAAGGGACACATTAACCAAAATCACATTGTGTGCTGGGAAACCTAAGCCCATGATTATTGTTGAAGGCGAAGCTACAGGGTAGGGTGCCTAGGCATCCTGGATTTGCCCGGACAGTCCCAGTTTTCGCCCGCTCTCCCGGCAGATTGCTGTAAATTTGGCTCATGTCCCTGTATTTAGAGGGTATCGACTGAAAACAGTAATAGGCACTTTTCTTGGGTGTTCTAAGCTGTGCTAGTTAGCAGCTCTTATACGTAAGCATTTTAATTAACAGGTATGATGCTGATTTTACAAATTACATTTTATTTATTTCCTTAGTGCCTCTTCAGTGTTTCTATGTTGATGAGAGCTTTCATTCTACGCTGCTCCTGGGATGTAAAATTGTAGTCCTACTTTTATATTAAAAAATGTCACGGTTTTTGTTGCTTCTTGAGATCTGGTCATCCTACTACAGAGTCACAATGAAACCAAGTTGGTTTAAAAGCAAGCTTTAAAAATGCAATAGGTCTCACCTTTCATTAAGTTAAACCCATTTGCTTTGCTACACAATACCATTAGCAAAGCAAATGGCTTTAACTTAATCAAAGGCGAGACCTATTGCATTTTCAATGCTTGTTATTTATGGAGGCTTGATCCTGCAATTGAGACAAATCATTTAGCAATGGTATAGAAAATAGATCAGTTTTCACAACATAAATGGCTGCATTGGCAGTCTTAGACAAGCCTGCATTTATAGCAGCAGTCTGCTAAAGCATTGCATTTTGAGACAAAACCATGAGTGTTTGTGAGCTGCACATTTTACTACAGCCACCTTGTCTGGTAATTGCTAAGATTTTGAAAATGCTGACTATTTTTCATGGAAGTCCCTACTGACGTCAGGAATCCAAAGGAGCCCAAAGTCACAAGTCACTCTAAACGCTTACTTTAGGTTTGTGAATTATACAGTAACAGGCTTTTCTTTTGCTAAAATGCAAGCCTTGGAGAGAGCAATGAGCTCTAAAACCTGGGCGCATTTCACTTTGAACAGGTTACAACTCTGTCCACATGCCTTGCAGCGCAAACTGAGTAACTACAGTATCTTTTTCCTTTCTGAGACTGAAACCATCCACAAAATAAGTACATTCACATTCATTTAGGGGCTTGTTAGTTAGGTCACTACGAGGCTTCGTAACCTATGCTTTTAAAAAAATGTAGTTTTGGTTTTCCATCTTATTAGTCGGCATCAAAGAAGCAGGGTTCATCGGGACAGAGAACCAAGGTAATAAGAGTCAGAGAACAGTATGATTTCATTTTGCGACACCAGTGTTTTCGACATACTTTCATGTTTTGTAGTAAGTAGAAGTGGAAGCACAGAGGGGCATTTCAACAGTTAGTGGGGAACTTGGTACAATATTTTCAGGGGCTTCAATAAGAGTTACTGCAGCTGACCCGGCTGTAAACATGGTGGAATCCCAGTGTTGACTGAGCCAACATATAAGAATTGTAGGCTGTGGGTATTTTCTGAAGCCCATGACTTTGTACCAATACCTAAAGTGCAAACCCATTACATCATTCACATTAAACCGTAAAATGTTTTGCTTAATCTGGGAGCGCGACTGCAGCTGCTGAAGTCCTTGCCTGCTTTAAATTTACAAATGCTTTTTCGGCTTCACTGGACTTGTGCAAGGGTTCAGACTGCCTGGACGTGAGTCCCGTGCTCTCCATGCCACTGGAATCAAGCTGTCCTGGCTGATGACGGCTGATAGCCAGAAACCAGTCCTAGGATGCTTGATTCCGGTCCAGGAAAGACTTGGCTTGGCAGTTCGGGCTGGACTGTTCCCATGAGGCACAGGGTCAAGACTGATTTGCATATGGCCATGGCTGAACTGAGGTGGTGTGGTGATCAAAATAACAATGGATTAAACCCAGATCTGTGACTGGGGGTGAATGTTTTGCCATTGTGCAACATTCGGTCCATCAATTGTTGTTTTTGCATCAGATGGATGCTTGTAAAGGCTTGGCCATTTGAGCAGAACCCAGAATAATTTGTCTGCTGTACCCTGCTATTCCCAATAAGTACTTACCTGGGAAACAGGACAGGGCAACTAAAATTGCTTCAATTCTTCTCAGGACAGATGACAGTTGCTTAGAAATCTTATGATCAAGATCTCTAACTCCGCGTAGGCAAAACTGCTATTTTTTCTTTGAAGTCTTATTCCCTTTCTTGTCCATTTCGGTTAACAGATAGATCTAGTTTTCCTTCTACTCATCTAGTTTAACAGATGCCTGCCAATAATCTTGAACATTGAATTAGAGTAGACTCCCGGGGGAAGGCCAAAATGTTCAAATCCTTCTTTAGGGGTTAGTCAAAGATTGAGGGAGTCTCTGTAAATATTTGTAGGAGCTGGGTCCATAAAAGCTGAAACACTTGTAATGTGAACAAAAGATACTGGCTCTCCACATGGAATGGATTGGATTGGAAAAGAAGACCGAGCAAAGATCAACCATGGTGAAACATTGGATTCTGGCAGGAAAGAATGGTAGCTCGGTTGGGGCCCAAAGCAAAGCTTTTGATAACTACATTATTACTAACCTTAATGTCCCGTTCAAACCTATACATATATTATGTATATTGAAAGATTCTGGGTGTTAAATCTGCTGACTTTAGGTACCAGAATCCTTTGCCTAATCAAGTCTGCTATTAGAGGGTGGAAGCCTTCCTCCACCTCCTGTTTTAGTGGGTTTTGAGATATTCTGTGTAACTTATTTTATGGGTAGAGGCGTACTTTTCGACTTTATCTGTGAAAACAATAGAATTAAATCAGGGGACATGAATGTTTTTTTAATAATAGGGCCTACAGAAATGGACACTGGATCTGTAATGTGGGAATTTTTTTTATTTGAAACATTGGCTGTCTACGGATAAGTCTGAGATGGGAAAAGCTGCGATGGCTACTTTAGTGGATACATATATCGTTATTAGAATTTCTCTTCATGTGTGCAAATGAAACAAACCTAGGTACATGTTCACAGGTTTGGTAAAGCTGATGGTGACGAGTGGGTGGGGCCCTGCATCTCTGCAATGGTGGGTTCTATGTCTGCAATTGACAGTCATATTTAAGATCTTCTTGTTTTGGCGGGGGTAACCCACTTCTCGTGGGTGCTCACAATATGCACTAGAAAGGTCTAGTGGTCAGTTGCCTTCTGTCTTTAGTACAGAGTTCTTGACTAGAGCTTAAATGGGTGCCTTGTTAGGAACTGCTTCTTCTAGGAACATTAGTGGAATGAGAGCGACCTTTGCCAGACATTCAGAAGGACCAGGGGCAAAGTCCATATTTCTCATAAAGTCTGTGCTGCAATGGAGGTAACTATAGGTACCTGTTGCAAAGTCATCCTGTGCCCTGGGCACCCCCAAACCTTTTGCTGACTGGAACTGATGGTATCTGACTCTGACTGACCCTGGGCTCTGTTTAACCAGGACCAGCACCAGTGCCAAGCTAAAAGGAATGCATTACAATACAGTTAAGATACCCAACATACACTAGGGTACACTATGGTATTGTGGGGTACCCCTGTAATTGGCATGACCTACCCATAAGCCCCTAGTATGTAATAGGGCAGGGGATTAAAACTACCTAGGGGGGGGCGTGGCCAGGCGCCGTCGGAAATGGCTGCCTAGATCCCAAGATCCCCCGGGACCGCTGCTGTCCCCTACAAATCCGTACACTATCCTGGCTGAGGGGCTTTGCCATAGAGGCCCCCAGCTCCCTCAGGCACTGTGCTCACTCGGACCGTTGCAACGGAGTCCGTAGACCCACAGGAAGTACCGCACTGCGATCGCTGCTCCCGGCGGCTCCCGCCTGGAGTCCCGGAGCCGCCAGCCGCTTCACTCGAGGCCCCGGTCTGCGGCCTACTGCGCAACACGGCCTGTGTGGCGCGACCTCGGCGGAGGGCGTGGCCACACCCACTGGCGCTGGAAAGACCGCTGCCTGGACACTGTTGTGGCGGGGCTGACTACGGGCGATTGCAACAGAGGAGGGCCTGCAGACCAGCCTTACCGGTACTGATCAGACGGAGACCCGGGGGGATGAAGGAGTGATTGGCCGTCTCCCTGTGCGGCCGCCGAGTGTGCGAGAAGAAGACGCGGACTGCCCTGCGGTGTCACCCGTGGCTGGGCTGGCTGTTGCGGACTTTACAGTGTGGCCGGTAGGCGGCAAACGTGCACGGTCGCGGCGGTGGTCTGCGCATCGGAGGTCCTGCTGGTGAAGCGGGGCCCAACAACGGCAGTGAGTGAGGGTCGCAGGCCCAACTACGTCGGCAAGTACAGCTGATACATCTCGGCGCACACCGCAGAAACTCCCGGGGGGGGGGCCCGGCTCCGAGTGATAACCTGGGAAAGACAGTTGGCATTGGAGGCTGTGCGCCCGTCAGAGGAGGGAGGCCAGAGTCGGCGTTAACCCGTGGACTTTCACGACTGAGGGCGGGCGGAGAAATATCCGGACCCAGAAGCAACAGATCCACCATGCGGCCCAAGGGGGGGTCTTGTGACCCAAACCAACAAGCTGGACAACTACGCGGTGGCCAGAACGCCGACACAGCCCGGTGGAGCGGCGAAGGACGGCAAAGAACAGACGGAACCCTCCCTGACCTCCATAATGGCTGCAATCCAGGCCCTTGGCACCAGCCTTGAGACTAAAATGGACAAGATCACGATCGAGGTGAATCTGCTCCGGGCGGACCTGGGGAAAACCACGGACAGGTCCAAAACCAACAAAGTGGACATTAAGGCCCTGCAGGACTCTGAAAAGCGATTCGAGGGCAGGGTCAACGAGCTCGTACATCAACACAAGCAGATGGCCCTGCGACTTGAGGACCAGGAAGGTAGGGCCCAGAGGAGCAACATACGTGTGGTAGGTGTATCGGAAGGACTTGAGGGGGACATGTGAGAAGTTGGCCTGATGTGCAGTGCTCACTATTCTAGTGATCACTATATATCAGTCCAAACAACCCTTATTGATGATTGGTTGTAAGTCAACCATATAGACCAGCTATCCTAGTAGCATGGATACGAGCAGTCTAAGGCTAAGACTCTAGAGGGCGTGTTAAGCCAGCTGTTTTACCATCACATTACCCCTTGAACACCCAGTGAAAGGACACCACACAAGTTGTTATGAAAATAAACAGTGTATTTATTTATAACAAGACTACCCTGGCTCTTTATGAGACAGGGAGCTAAGCACACAACAAAACTCTTACGAAAATACTTTTAAGTTAGCACGTTACACAAATGCCCGAGGGGCACGAAAAACCATATACGCTAAAAGTGGAATGCGAATTACTAGCAGGTAAGTAACAGTTCTAATAGGCTTTGGAATCGCTAGGACTGGACTAGGGAATCGTTAGATTACTACTAGGAGGCCCAGGGGACTCGGGTGCAGAGTGTGCACTCTCACGCGGGATGCGGGACAAAGTCTATGGAAGCTAGAATTCACAAAGTTAGTGTTCACGGGCGAACCCGACCTGGTAGGGAGAAAACGACAGTGGATCCTGACCCTTGGATAGTGAGGCTATGCTGGGACACCGGAGTGCCGAAGTTACCTAGCCCAGGGGCTGCAGCTGCATAGGTCTGAAAAGACGTCGGGGATCTCGTTGCCGGACCAGGAGCCTGGAAGGAAGAAGTTGCTGGCAGGCGACCAGTGAAGAAAAGTTCGATGGATCCAAGCCTGGATCAAGGAAGAAGAAAACCTGAAAGCAGAGGGGACCAAGTTCTTGAATCACTAGCCAGTGATTAAGTGGGCACCAGGATGGCACCGGGCGAAGTCACCGCAGTCAGGTGAGTGGGCGCTGCTGGGCTCTGCAGTCTCTCGGACCAGGAGGCGTTGTCGGCGACCAGGATGGAGGTGCGAGCTGTCCCACGAAGGATGAAGTCGTCGGCGTCGAAGTTACCCAGGATTGGGCAACAAGCCTTGGCTAATTCAAGCCCACGCGGTGGACTAAAAATGGCGTCTTGAGTGGACCAGGAGGGTCCGGGGGGCTCCTCTTCTGGAAGGGAGCAAGGGCCAGTCTGGAGCAACCAGACCAGCAGCAGAAATGTCGTCGGGCGTCGTCAGGAAGGCCACAAGCCAGCGGGCTAGTAGCCAAACAACGCGGTGAGCAGCAAAAAGCAGAAGGGCCCCACGCAGATCGTGGAGATGCTGGGGGGCTGCTCTTCGGTGCTGGAGCTGCTCAGGGTGGGGGCTTCTCGGACCCCAAAGCACTCACCAGGAATTCACTCGGCGGGCTTGCTGGAAAGAAGTCGTGCAGTCTTGAAGATGGCCGGTCCCTCGAGGTCTCGTCACACCCACGAATCTCAGCGTGACTGATGATGCAGGTAGAGGTCAGAGGTGCCAGGGAAGCCGGTTCTCGTCGAGCTGGGCAGTCGGATTCCGGAGGAAGGACTTGCAGCAGACCGCAGTGTTCTTAGATGGTGCCTGCGGATGCAGGGTGACTACTCCTTAGTCACAAGGGAGAAATCTTAGGAAGAAGTCTTGAGTTCCTTTCGCAGAAAGTAGTTTCAGGATTCAAAGATGATCTGATTTGGAAGGGGGCCAGTCTCTACCTTTATCCTGTAAAAAGGGGCTGGCACGCGACTAAGTCCTGCCCTATGGGTGGGACTGGGAGGGGGGTGGTTACACCCACTTCCTTGGCGGGCTTTTCCCCAGCACAGGGTCTGGAGTGACCCTGGAACTGGTTCCAGCCAGCCTATGCACAGTGAGCACCGGGGTGCCACGTGCAGTCACCTTCCTCTAAAGCCCTGCCTACCTACAATACACAAAACCCTGTCTGGGACGGTGCTGGCACCGCCCCTGGCAGGAAACCCTTTGTCCTTATCTCCTGCTCTGGGAGGACTCCCAGCAGCAGGAGGGCAGACTTGTGTCTCGGTGGCAGCATCCATTTTGTGGATGCTAAGGCTCTGTCTGACTTTAACCGGGGTTAGGGGTTACATACATGTCGTGTCCCTCTAGAAGGGTGGAATGCTAACCCCGTCGCCAGAATTGGCGAGGGGTTAGTATTCCAATTCGTATGACACCTTACTCGACATGTTTTGATAAAGCGATACCAGAGTTGGCACATAACCGCGAGGATTATAATGCACTTAAGAGTATATGGTATGCGATATCATGGAAACGGCTAAGGGATAGATCCCGAAAGCCGCAGACAGGCTCAGCTCATGCCAGAGCACCATCTCACACGATTCCAAGCACTCTGCCTTCAGGATTGTTAAGGCCTGCCATAGGAGTGACTGATAGGAGATCTGTGTGTCCATTTTAGGGTTAGATATAGGTATACTATATCTAAAGCAAAGGGTGATTACACCACCTTGCCCCAGCTGTCAAGCAGCCAGTTGTGTCA
Organism: Lissotriton helveticus; assembly: GCF_964261635.1. Taxonomy (NCBI): domain Eukaryota; kingdom Metazoa; phylum Chordata; class Amphibia; order Caudata; family Salamandridae; genus Lissotriton; species Lissotriton helveticus. Next base: position 950,859,123 of record NC_136069.1, read on the forward strand.
GATTTGGATGGCCAGCCAGGGGTGGCATAATACATGCTGCAGCCCCTGGTAGGCCCTGGGTACACCTATGCCCTGGGTACCTAAGGTACACTGTACAGGGACTGATAAGGTGGCTCAGTATCCAATTTAGATATGCACCTAAGGTACATGGAATCCATTTTACAGAGAGAGCAGTGGGCCTGGGGTCCTGAATAGCAGGGCCTCAGGTCAACTAAGTCAGAAAACCAGCAAAACACCAGGCAAAAAGTTGGGGGCAACCATAGTCAGGGATCAACCTTCCTACAGGACAGTATGGAGCTCTTCCTCGAGGATTTGATCCTCCGCCACCTGAAGCCCAAGAGACTATCAAAGATCTTCACCATCGAACGGGCTCACAGGGCTCCGATCTGAAACCCAAACCGGGGGCCCCTCCGCGAACAATTATTGCAAAAATACTTAATTATCGAGATCGAGATGCTATCCTCCAGGCTGCTAGACAACAAGGTGATCTACTGTACGAGGGGGCCACAGTTCGCTTCTTCCCGGACTTCACGCTTCAAGTTCAACAGGGAAGGCGCTCATTTCAAGGGGTCAAGGCGGTGCTCCGAGAACGCGGAATTCGATACATGATGTTTTTCCCTGCGAAACTAAAAATCATCTCTGGAGGTAAATCCCACTTCTTCACTTCGCCAGCAGCAGTACAGGAATGGCTGGACACAACGGAAATTAAGGCCCAACCGATGCAGAATGGCGGACATTGGCGGGAAACCGAGAACCCATCTCCAGGGTCTGCAATGGGAAGAGCGGAAGGTGATGAGCAGAGCCAACGCTCCTGGCGATCGAGGTCGAATAGTCCCCGTTGGGATTCAGCCAGAAACACCACCGCGAGATAAAGACACGAACATTCGAACTAGAAGCCATCGAATAGTAATGTATACAATGCGCCTAATGTAAGACTTAGCTGCTCCGAGGGGGCAGCGTACATGCAGCCCAGGGTCACCAAGACCAGGCTAACTGTTTATCTAATGCACTGTTAACCTGAGGGGTCTAACTTATCGGGACACTACGGGCCGGGCGGCCAGGGACTGGGCTGGCCCACGTTGTTCCCAAAGTTTCCTCGGTGGGGATCTTCTCCCCGGGGTAGGGTTGGGCGACAGGCGCTCTGCTAATTGGGGTGGTGGGTAGTTTGGAACCCACGGAGCAGGGAGGGGGGTTTGTTTTTGCAGAGGGGGGGAAGGGATGTGGCGAACAGTTGAGGGGGGGTGGAGCCAATTGTTAGAGACCACCTTGAATGCTTGCATTGAATAAATCGGCTGGGAGGGATCCAGGTAGGGACGGGGAGTTGATGATTCTTTACGGTCACACAGAAAATGTTTTCATAGAGTCTATGATGATGCCGGGGTGCTGAGAGGGGACACCTTGCAAAGCAACGGATATGGCTAGAAGATGGGAGAAGTGTCTGAAAATTCTGAGCTGGAATGTTAACGGGTTGGGGGACAGACTTAAACGCACTATAGTCCTACAGTTCATTAAGCGGCACCAGCCGGACGCAGTACTGCTGCAAGAAACGCATCTGATGGGGAATGCATGTCAGGCCCTCAATAGGTGGGGCTACACTCTTGCAGCCCACTCCGGCTTCACCTCCGGCTCTAGGGGGGGGTGGGGATCCTGTTGCATCGCTCACTGCCCCTCCACATAGATCGGACTGAATCTGACCCGCAGGGCCGCTTTGCGGCGATATCTGGGCGGTGGGAGGGTCGCACACTGAACCTACTCTGTCTACGTTCCGCCTGGTCTCCAAACTCTGGCTTACGCTGACCTGGGCCAATTATTGCTCTCCCTCCCCGACGGTCAGTTGGTTTTGGGAGGGGACTTTAACGCAGTAGTGACGGCCCCCAGAGACATGCCCTGGGGCGGAGATGGCTGGCGGATTTTCTTGAAGCCTTCGGGCTCACTGACGTCTGGCGCCTGCTCCACTCCACGGATAGCCACTTCACCTTCTTCGCTGAGCCACATCATTCATTTTCGCGCCTAGATTACATCCTTACTTTGCTACAACACGACATAACAGTTCAGGAAGCATCACTCCTAACTCGTGGCATTTCAGACCACTCGCCGGTCTTTACACACATAACGTTTGGGACCACGCGTGAGGGCTGCGTAGCGCCAATAAATGCCTGGCATTTTAAAAACGAAGACACTAGAAGGACGCTTTCCAAATCAATCACCCACTACTTCGACAATAATGTCGGCTCAGTGGACTCCCCTGTCACCTTGTGGCAGGCCTTTAAAACCATGGTTAGGGGGAAAGCGCTTTCAGCCATCTCGGCCAGGCGGAAAGAAAAACGGAGCCAGGCCACATCAATTGAGGCGGATCTGGATGAACTGGAGAGGGAAGCGCTAGACAGAGGGGCCACGGCAGTTCGACACAAATTGCAGATTAAGGTATGAGAGTACAAAGCATTGGTTACTCAGGAGGCCCAGACTGTGGCCAGGCACAAGATGGGGAGGCTATATGATCAGGGCGACAAAGCCGGAAAACTCATAGCCTGGCTTGATAAAAAACAGCAGGCCAGGAAGGTGGTGCCGGAAATATGTACGACATCTGGGAACGTAGTTACTGAGCCCCGTGAGATAGTTGAGGTATTTGCGAGACACTACCAACAGATATACAGGCGAGAGTCTGACCGTCCGGAGGATGGACTCCATGGACCTCCTTAAGGATATCCGAATGCCTTCCCTATCGGATGACGATCGTGAGGCCATTGACAGCCCGCTTACTGATGCCGAAATTCAACGTGCTATTGTAGAACTTCGCCCGGGTAAAGCCCTGGGACCCAATGGCCTCCCAATAGAGCTCTACAAGCTAAAACCGGACGTCATAAGTAAACATCTTAAACTCATGTTCGACATGAGCAGGGAGACGGGGGTGCTGCCAAGGGACCAGCGCATAGCGACAATAGTGGCGATACCTAAAGAAGGGAAGCCCAAAGAATCATGCGCGTCGTAGAGACCAATTTCGCTACTCAATGCGGAGCCCAAAATATTGGCAAAAACACTTGACAATAGGCTACAATCGGTACTGACTACACTGATCCACCCTGACCAATCAGGGTTCATACCCCACTGCAACACGGCACTTAACATTCGGCGTCTCAATGGGGTGCTGGGCCAACGTCATAGGCTACAGGAGGACGCGGTGGTGGTCTCCCTAGACGCCACCATGGCATTCGACACCTTAGAGTGGCCATACATGTTCGCAGTCCTACGTAAATTGGGCTTTGGACCTCATTTTATAACTTGGGTTCGTCTTCTCTATACGGAACCCCTGGCACAGGTACTGGTGAACAACAAGGTGTCTGAGGTCTTCACCTTGGAGAGAGGGACAAGACAGGGTTGCCCCCTCTCTCCCCTTCTATTCGCCCTTTCCCTCGAGCCGCTCGCCGCCTGGATAAGACAGGATGTTTACTTGAAAGGTATAGTGTGGGCGGAAGGGTGGGAAGACAAAATATCCCTTTACGCCGACGACATCCTTCTGTACCTCTGCAAGCCGCGAAGGTCGATACTGGCGGCATTTGACATATTTGCAAGCTTCGGTCGTAACTCGGGTTTTCGTGTCAACTGGAGCAAATCCTTTCTCTACGTCCTACATGGCGACCCCCCCTAGGCTCCCTGACACATGCCCCATCACAGTGGCAGGGGACGGGTTTAAGTACCTGGGAGTGTTCATTAACACGAATAAGGAACTGAGGTTTGAGCAAAACCTTAATCCACCACTAAGCCGGCTACAAAGAGAGGCCAAATCCTGGCAGCACCTTCCACTGTCACTATTGGGCAGAGCAGCCTTATTTAAAATGATGGCGCTACCACGGTTTCTCTACGCCCTGCAAAATTATCCAGACCTGGTACCCAACACCTACTTTACAGCAATTGAGGCGGCGCAGCGCGACCTGCTATGGGCCGGATCGCCCCGAATTGCATTGAACAAACTCACGCTGGGGTGGTATGACGGTGGAATAGCCCTCCCAGACATTCGTAAATACTACTGGGCAGCCCACCTCTCAGCGAATAATCAGGGGACGTATGGCGACGGTAATGATCCCGCCTACGGAATGGACAGATGGCTACTCCCTGGGGGGGAACTATGAGATAGCACTCTACTCTAAGCCGGGCGCACACCGACTCACTGGACCTACACAACACTCTGTACAGATATGGCATATTGCTCAGAGGAAACTCGGATGGTCGGGAGTCCTCACAATGGCCACACCACTTTGGGCCTCCGAAAAACTGGGTAACTTGGGACACACCAAAGGGTTCCAGAACTGGGACCCGATCGGAATCTCCCAAATCAAGGATATTTGGGGCCTAAAGGGATCCTCACATTCGCCCACTTACAGGACACGTACGAACTGGCACACACTGAATACTTTAGATACATGCAGGTTCGACACTCCCTGCAGACGAATATTCCACCAGAGACTAAACTACCACAAACCTCCTCGCTCTAAGACAGATTACTTGATGGACACATGACAGAACACGCCATATCTCTCACATACAAAAAACTGATTAATAACCCCCCCCGACATGCTCCTTCCCCTAAAAGAGAAATGGGTTGCCGACGGGTTGAAAATGGACGAAGAAGAATGGATGTATGCTTTGGCCTCACCACAGGAGGTCGCGATATCAGCCCGATTGCGACTAATCCAACTGAAGATATTACATAGAATATACATTTCATGTACAAGATTGCAATTGATGGGGAGGGGTGGGGATGGGCTCTGTAGGAGGGGATGTGGCGGAACAGGTACCTTTTTTCATATACTATGGGGTTGCCCAAAGATACAAAAGTACTGGAGAAGGGTCAATCAATCAATCAATCAATCAGGTCATTTATAGAGCGCGCTACTCACCCGTAGGGTCTCAAGGCGCTGGGTGGGGGGGGTGCTGTTACTGCTCGAACAGCCAGGTCTTGAGCTTCTTCCTGAAGGAGAGGTGGTCTTGGGTCAGGCGTAGGTCGGTCGGGAGTGAGTTCCAGGTCTTGGCGGCCAGGTAGGAGAAGGACCTTCCTCCTGTTGTCGCTCTTCGGATGCGGGGGACGGCGGCGAGGGCGTGGTTGGTTGATCTGAGGAGACGCTTGGGAGTGTAGAAGTTGATCCGGTTGTTGAGGTAGCTCGGGCCTTGGTCGTGTAGGGCTTTGTGTGCGTGGGTGAGGAGACGGAAGGTGATTCTCTTGTTGACCGGGAGCCAGTGCAGATTTCTCAGGTGTCCGGAGATGTGGCTGCGTCGGGGGATGTCGAGGATGAGTCTGGCCGAGGCGTTCTGGATCCGCTGGAGTCTCTTCTGGAGCTTGGCGGTGGTTCCGGCGTAGAGGGCGTTGCCGTAGTCCAGTCGGCTGGTGACGAGGGCCTGGGTGACCGTCTGCCGCGTCTCGGTGGGGATCCACCGGAAGATCTTACGTAGCATGCGCAGGATGTTGAAGCAAGACGAGGAGACGGCGTTTACTTGTCTGGTCATGGAGAGGGAGGAGTCCAGGATGAAGCCCAGGTTGCGTGCGTGGTCCGTCGGTTTGGGTGCGTTGCCCAGGGCGGGGGGCCACCAGGAGTCGTCCCAGGCGGATGGCGAGGAGCCCAGGATGAGGACCTCCGTCTTGTCCGAGTTCAGTTTCAGGCGGCTGGTCGTCATCCATTCGGCTACATCTCTCATCCCTTCGTGCAGGTTGGCTCTGGCGGTGGCGGGGTCGTTGGTCAGGGAGAGGATCAGCTGGGTGTCGTCGGCGTAGGAGATTATGTTGAGGTTGTGTTGGCGTGCGATGGCCGCGAGGGGGCTCATGTAGACGTTGAAGAGGGTGGGGCTCAGTGAGGATCCTTGAGGGACGCCGCAGATGACTTTGGTGGCCTCTGACTTGTACGGTGGTAGTCGGACTCTCTGTGTTCTTCCGTCGAGGAAGGAGGTGATCCATTCCAGTGCCTTGTCCTGGATTCCGATGTTGCCGAGGCGCTGTATTAGGGTGCGATGGCAGACAGTGTCGAAAGCCGCGGAGAGGTCCAGGAGGATGAGGGCCGCTGTTTCTCCGTTGTCCATCAGAGTTCGAAGGTCATCGGTGGCAGCGATGAGGGCGGTCTCGGTGCTGTGGTTCGCTCGGAAGCCCGACTGTGAGGGGTCGAGGGATCCATTCGTCTCGAGGAAGGTGGCCAGCTGTTTGTTGACGGTCTTCTCGATGACTTTGGCCGGGAACGGGAGGAGCGAGATGGGACGGTAGTTCTTGAGGTCGGTGGGGTCTGCTGTGGGTTTCTGCTGAGGGTGGTGCAATGTATGCAAGAAGTATGGGAGGTGGAGATCTGTCCAGAGGCCAAGAGGTGTCTCCTTAACATTTGGGAGCCAACGGACCTGTCACCTAGAGGGAAACTTTGAGTGACGCTTGGACAGATAGTGGCGAAAAGAAACATTGCTAGACTGTGGGGAAACCCGAATCCACCAAAACTGTCTGACTGGCAAAGTGACATGGACTGGTGTATGCTGCAGGAAAAGACTGTTTATGTAGCAAGAGGGTGCCCTCGGAAATGGGTGGAAATATGGACCAACTGGAACGACTTTAGGGGAAATATTTGCCTCCACCCACCACGCAAACCAGCTCAGACGATATATAATGACCTTAACGACTCTATGGCTCTATGTACTTGCACTCCGTGTGCTGTCAATGTATCACCGGGACAGCAGCAGACTCTATTGTGTTAACACTCTATGACCATGTTGGCGGGGTTTGTTTTTGTTATTTGTTCTTCCATCACTTAAGGACACTTGAGACGTGCACTTAGTTGATAGTTTCAAAATAAAAAACCAGACCTTCACTATCCTGCCTTCCAACTGTAAACCGCATGCACATGCACTTGATGACGCCGCCGTACCCCCGGGTTGACGGCAATGGGGCTGTGTACTCTAAGGAAAGATGCATAAATCGAAGCAAGGTGTGGCCGGCCCGTGGGGTTGTAGGCCGGAAGCTGTGTAATGTGGACAATGTAATAAAGGTCTTTAAAAAAAATAACAAAAAAAACGACCTAGAAGTCTCCTGTATCCTGGGGCATGGCAGTTTAGAGGTCAGCAGATTTTCTGCACCTGCATGTGTGCAGTGCTGAAGCATGAGGTCAGTTTAAAAGCAGCACTAGTTGCCAGGACAGCTTTTAAACCTTAAATTGTGCCCAAACTCGACTTTGGGGTGGGGCCCTTTAAAAATGAAAGATCAACAATGTTTTTGCATATTAGGGAGGGTCACCCCTAGGTATCCCAGGGGTGGGGGTCAGTTATCTATAATGTACGCCCTTATAAAATGAGTTTTTATATGCCTGGGTAAAGTGAAATTTTACATTTCACTCCCCACAGTGTATTAAAGAGCTGCTCAAATTCGACTTTGATGCTAGAAGAACTGGGTAAGGATGATCTGCAATTTCTCTGCAGATTCAGAACCCCCGAAGTCTCCACTAGTTGCACAGGGGGTGGGGGTCCTGTAGAGATTAGGGAAATACTTATAAAATGTTTTATAAGCCCTGGTGCTAGAAAACTGGCCCAAGTCCCTTTCCCCATTGCAAACCCCATGGCCCATAGGTTAACATGGTAGGAAGTTATTGATTAATAAATATTGATAGGAGAGGACTAGCCTGACCATTCAAAGACTTCCCAGAATGGTAGTAGTAAATCCAACAATATTATATTGTTGAATTTCTCCTAAAGTGTACATACAAGAAGTTATAAGACTTTCTTGTTTGTAAGTCCAAATTCAGCTTTCCAGTGGTCTGCCCTGATTGGTCAGAGTTAAGTGGATTAGCTGGGCTGCTTTGAAGAGGTGATAAGGAACCCCTAGGGTTAATCACTCTGCTGGGAGGGCAGTGTGCTGGTCTATAGGAATGCCAGGCCAGGAGGTGGCGTCGTAAACTATGCTCTTCAAAGGCAGAGGGGAGGCCTGGGTTTCAGCTTCAATCTGACATTCGTGACCCAGAGTCAGGGCTAGGCTTAAGGAAGGTATGTGCAGATGGTAGGGGGAGAGTCCATGTAAATAAGCCATCCCAGGGGGGTTGTTTAGCCAGTTCTTACCTCCTTGCTGGAAAATCAGCCATTATAAATTTTGGAAGAATGATGCACATCTGGGACAAAATAATGCCACACTGTACAGGATGTGGTCATAACTATGAGGAGTTGCCCTGCTCTCATTGCTCAGAAGTGACCTGGTGCTTGACCCAGAGAATTTTGAATAAGTATCGGAGAGGGGCAGAACCCTCCAGATCTGCTGCTTGAAACTTGCTGAAGCAAGAAGTGCCCTGCCTGACATCTGAAGACTGCACCAAGTGAAACTGCAGCCTTGCGGATTACCGTGCTGCAAAAGGACTCAGTGGACTCCCTACAAACTACAGGTTAACAGAGCTCACCTGGACAGCCCCACAAAGAATTCAATGCCTGGAATACCAGTGGATTTGTAAGGGTTTTGTTCAAGTGGGTTGCGGAATTACACTTACAAGGACCCTCTTGGAGATTCTAGAACCTTGGATTGTGTATTGGATACTTTGGGACCCGCAAGTAGAACTCCAGGAAGGTGTTCTAATTGGACCCTGCTTGCTGAAGAAGGCGGCCCACCACAGTGGTGAAAATTCTTCAGACCAATTTATAAAGGTGTGTCCCTGACGGAGAAAACTAAATGACTAAAGGGGCTCTGTTGGTTTCTAAGCACTAGAAAGTGACTAATCTTTAAAAATTCATATCTCTGGTTCCCTGCAGTGGATGTTTTTAGTTTTGTTGTTATTTAAAAGATAAAAATATTACCTATTTTTATAAATTGGTGTTGGATTTTTATTTAGTGTTGTCTTAATTATTTACTGAAATGGTGTTTTTAAATGCTTTACATACCTGTCTTTGAAGTTAAGCCGGTCTGCTCGCAGCCACGTTACCAAGGGTTGAGCATAGGAATAATTTTCTAAGACCTATGCTGAGTCCTATCATGTGTTAGTGGCCTTATTGCCAGTGGCAGACCTACATTTGCCCCTACCAATAACCCACTTTCCAACAGTACCCCATAGGTTCAGATGTGTAGAGTCGTAGATGGAGCAGCCTCGCCCTTCAGTTTCTGAAGGCACACCAGCAGCCCCTAAACCTAGATATCTGATAGAGAATACTAGCCGCAGATCCCTTCACGTATATTATCCCCATGCGTGAGATTGGATGCGAAAATTTCATTGCCAGAGCATCCTTGCTTGCTGGGGGCGGGGCGACCACACGCGACTCCGTCCAGGCATCGTCCGCGCACGTGACGTCAGCGAGGTCACACAAGACCCGCACGCCTACGTTAGTTTTTTTTCTTTTCCTTGTGCAACGCCAATCCGGTTCCTGCTACGGGCCTGTTACAGGCTTTTTTCTACATTTCTTTGGTGGAACAGTGTGAGAATGCCTTCGGGCTTCAAAACTTGTACATTTTGTAGGCATCTTATGTCGGCGACGGACCCGCACCTCATTTGTATATGGTGTCTGGGGGAGGATCACGGCACTACCGACTGCGAGGCCTGTCAACAGTTGAAGACGAAGTTGTGGCGGGGGCGCCGCATGAAACTTCTCTCGGCGCGTCTTTCCAAGTCGATGTCCTCCCCTCGGTCTGCTTCAGCGGACGGCTTCAGGTTCGGCAGTGGTCGTCGTCCTCGCCCTTCTCCGATGTCATGGGAGTGTTGCTCTCCGGTGGGTAAGTGTCGCAGTTTGTCCCCGGGGGCGTGAACTCTCCGTGGGTGATGCGGCCCCGCGTGTCGTCCTATCCACAGTTTCCCGGTGTTGGGGCCTCGAGAGTCCAGATGGAGACATATGTGGCTGCTTTGCAGGCCTCACTGGCGTCTCTCCCCCCCCCCCTCCCCTCCTCCTGGGGCATCCGCGGACCCCTCTCCTTGCGCAGGGCCCTCCGCGTCGCCATCGGCGGCTCCGACTGGTTTGGATCCAGGCTTGGAGGTTGTGGGGCTGTTGGGGTGCAGCTCCTCTGGGGCACCTCCTTCAGGCCACTGCCTCTCTGCCTCGCCACAAACTCCTGCGGGAGTTCCTTTGGTGCCGCAGGAGGTCGCTGGGGCTCGGGCCGCATCCCCGAGCCCCCCACGGTCCCATGACCGGGTGGTCCTGTCTACGAGGTGACGCCGCTACGGCGCCGGCAACAGCTGGACTGTGCTGAGCCACAGGGGTTTGTGAACCCTCTTCCCCCTGCTCAGGATCGAGGCAGGGTGAGATCCTCTCGTCCTTCCCCGCAGGTGACCGCCTCGACGGGTGGCGAGTTGAAGGTGGAATTGTCCCTGGCACCGCCTCATGGGTTGCCTCATTCTGGGCCGCGGAGGGCTTGGTGTCACTCCACATGCCCGTCTCGTTCCCCCATGCGGATGGCTACCTCAGTGGAGGTCGGGTCTGCACCGTTCCGGCGCCGCCCTGGAGCTAGTTCTGCTCCAGCCCCGCTCCGGTCTCCATTGCGGGGCGACTGGGAGGAACCTTGTCCGGCGACGCCGGATGGTGCCAGCACTCCTCCTCAGGCAGCGGACTCTACAGCTCCGCGCAGGGGTCGTGCCACGGATACATCTTCGGACACTTTCTCCGGAGGCAGCCTGTATATTGGTGTCATCCTCCCCGGAGACTGGTCGCCTTGTGGTGCCTTTTTTACCGGCGTCGAAGGGCGGCTCCCTGCCCTTCCTGAGGCAGAGGTGTTCGTTGGAAGAGCGGCAGGTCCCTCATTCGTCGCCTCCTTCTGACTTCCAGGTCTGGCCTTTGTCCGCCCCACTTGGCTTCGGAGACGGCCGCCTTAGTTTGCAGCCATCGCCCACGGAGGAGTTGCATTCCCCGCCGCAGGGTCCTGCGGAGGCGGGTGCGGCCTTTCCTCATGCGGTGTCCACGGATGTGGGCATCCTGCGTATGGGTGACCCGGTGGCTTATTTTCCGGGCGGACCATCTATTGGAGGTCCTCCACCAGGGCTCTGGTGGGACTGAGATCTTGCTCTCCTTTGATGGTTCCCTCCTTTCTTCCTTGACAGAGGCTTGGAGGCGTCCCGCTTCAGAGGACCCTATGCCTCGGCATCTTCTGCACCCGCATCTCCCGGCGCCGCGTGACCCGGCATGCCTTTCCCTCCACCCGTTGGCCTCCAGTCCTCTTTTGCCAACTGCTTTTCCCTACAGGCCGCCACTGTTGACTCAGCCGTTCCGAGAGGCCCTCTGGCTGGACTCTTGGGGGCGCAACATGTTCGTCTCGACCAGCGCTGCCCTGCGGGCTCTGAACACCTTGTGCGTGCTGGCTCGCCCCTTCTCTTGTTTGTGGGACTCTGCTGATTCTCTGGGATCCACAACATCCCCGGAGGGTGGTCAAATGGACTTAAGGCGTCATACTTTGGAAGGCCGGGAGCTGATGGCGTTTATTCTCTGCTCCGCCCTGGACATCTCAGAGGTGTTGGGCTGGGCCATGGCTTCCTCGGTCGCTCTGTCTCCTTTCTTGGCTTCGGGATGGAGTATTCCCTGAGAATATTCGGAAGCGACTCATTGATCTTCCGTTTGATGGCAGCATGTTGTTCCATGCCCCGGCCGACTCCGCCATCGAGGCTTTTGGCAGGGCTCCGTCTTCCTCCTCTGCCTTATCGTCCTCCGTCCCCTCCTCATTTATCCTGAGCCCGATTGATGTTGGGCCTTCTTAGGCCGGTTGTTCTGGCTGTGGAGTGCGTTTTCTGGCCATTTGGTCCTTCTTGGGACATTTGGCATTGTTGGCTGCTGAACGGCCCCTTTGTTGATTGTGTACGTGTTGGAATTGTTGCGCAGACTTGGCCCTGAGAGGGGGGGCTGTGTCTCCTGTGAGTGCCTTCCTTGTTCTTGACGGGTGGCTCTGTCTCGGGGCGGTTCATTCCTCCTTGGTTCTTAAGGGATGGGGTTCCGTTGCTCCAGTGCCCTGCTGCTTTGGTTACTCCAGGTTTGGGGGAGATTGCTTCTATCCCTGTCCTTCCCTCCCACTCCCTTTTTTCCAGTGCTATCCCCTAATTAAGGGTCATCTGGCCATATCTTGCCTTGTCCCTTCTGGGTAGTAGCCCTCTGTTTGGGTCGTTTGGAGGGTTGTTGTTCCGGTCTGTCTTGGGACTGGTCCCCTTTCTCTGGATGGGGGTGGTAGGTTTACTAGGGGTACCATGACTTTACGCATGTTCCTTGCCTCTTGGGCACGGGAGTGAGAGGCTGTCTATGTGCTGACAGGATAACTGCGAAGGGCTCTGCTTGCTCTTTCTTCATTCCTGTCTTTGGGTTCAACGGTGTTGCCACTATTCGGTGTGGCATTGTTAGTCACCGCTTCTTTCCAATTTTTCTGCTCTTCACACCCTGTTTCCATGCTTCCACAGTTTATCTGGTGATTCCGCGTTGTGGTGCGGAAAAGTTCTCAGACGAAAACTGTCTTGGCGCACTGGGGCAGGTCTTGTGTGACCTTGCAAACGTCATGTGCGCGGACGACGCCTGGGCGGAGTTGCGTGAGGTCGCCCCGCCCCCAGCGCGCAGTTATGCTGTGGCAAAGAAGTTTCTGGATCCAGTCTCTCGCCTGGGGATAAAGGAATCTGCAGCTAGAATAGTCTCTACCAGATACATCGTACTGACGGTAAGTAACTCGTACGTTGTAGGTGTTTCTGGGCAACCTGCTACATTTGGTATCCAGTGCACATTTTTCCATTCACCTGGACCTTAGCTGTTGGAGAGGATCAGATCTCTACTTCCAAGCAGCTGTGCAACAGTTCATTAGTGCAGTGGTTGGGCTGGTGTTTTTGGTCATGAACAGAAATTGACAGGGTGGGCAGCAACCACTCTGCTCAATAGCTACCACCATCTTGTGCAACACTTGTCCCTCTCCCTCTCTCCTCACCTCATGGACAACATTGTTCACACATGTCCTAGACATTGAGGCAAAGGACCGCAGTATTGGAGACTGACCATAACAATGCATTGTGTAAACTGGTGGACGATCCTGCACAGAGGCACAGGTTAAAATACACATTGACACCGTTTGAACTGGACATCTTTGGCGTGGTTTTCCACCCACTTTTGGCCTTCAGTCCTGTTTTTGCAGACTTCATTTTTGCTGGCCTTAGGTTGCGTTGCACTACATCTGACCCGATGTAGTGCAACGCAACCTGATGCATGATCTCTCATTGCAGGCCTCGCACCCCCTCTGAGCTTACATTGGACGATGTGAAGCCTCTTGTGGCTTTGTCCCAGTCCAGTGTGAGTGTTATGCTTTTATGCACTACTTTTAGCAAAATATTTGAAATTGCAGATCTCTGGTTTTACGGATTTCTTTTTTATTTTTGGTCTCACAAAAATAGAGTAAAATTGTATGACTTAAGTTGGTGTGCTATTTTTCTTGTGGTGTTTTCACTTTATTTCTGTTTGTTCTGCATAGATACTTTACCCATTGCCTTTAAGTTAAGCCTGACTGCTTTGTGCCAAGCTACCAGAGGGTTAAGCACAGGTTAATTTGGGGTGTTTCACCCTGACCAGAATTGTGGTTGCTGTTTTAGTAGGGTTTCGCTCCCCCACCCGAACCAATAAACCAATTTCTTGCACCTGCAATGTCTGTCTCTCACCGACTGGGTAGAGAGGGCTGTAGCCTCTCACAAAGAAGGTTGCATTTTGGGTGTCCCTTCGATATTTAAATTCAGGTCTCAGAAGAGAAAAGCAGGAATACCTCCTCCATAGTTGCACTATAATTGAGCTAATATGGGAAACACACAGGACTATCAAGAATTCTAAAAGGGCAGTGCAGCACCTTTACAAGGCTGTGTAGATGACTTTAGTCCTAAACCAATTCAAGTGAAGCTTTGGGTTGGATTACCCATAGCAGACTTGTGAATAAGCTCTCCTAAGATGATACTGGATCTTTGTGCACACTGCGTGTGTGCTGGCACACAACATTTATAAATAATGGAGAATAGAAGAATGTTGGTGAGTTGGATAGTGGTATAAAATGCCACTATGGGCCTACCTAGACCTCTGATACGGGTACTCAAAGCACAATCATCAACACTCTTCGTACCCAAAATCTTTGGACGGTTCTTAGAGAAGATCGTATTTCTTGTGAAGTATTGTGGTCATACTTCAGTTCTCACATCCAGTCACTCAGGGCAACTTAATATCTCATCCTCCAAATATCAGATTGGTTACTATGTTTTGCTGTCTTCCTCTGACTTAGCTTTGTCTTAAGAGGATTGTACTCCACTGCTCCACACTTGACACTTTCTGCAGACCTTGCGGAGTAAATCCTCAATCCGTGGCATTTCTTCATTTCATACTTTTGGAATTGTTGCCTCACTCCCTTCAACACTATGAGCATCTGTTTGTATATAGCATTTTCATCTAGATTGAATATTTCCTTTCACTTTTGTGGCACACATGTTTCTAAATGTTGGCTTGTTTGACCAGGTGTTCATTTCTTACACTTGTTTAATTTGTGTTCATTGTCTGCTGTCCTTTTTTTGTTTCCCTTTATTTTGACAGTCTGGTCACTTTGGGGTTTTATCTTGTTCTCTACCTATCATACGAGAGTGCTTTTCCTGTGTGTGATTAGTTTCCTTCCCACTGCTTCAGCTTGATAGAAGTTCAAATAAATGAAGGTTGGGAACACACTACTTCGCATCCCACCACTCAGTTAACCCCAGTGCATCATGGTTAATGTGCACATAGAACACGTCAGTATTAGTAGTTTATTTTTCTGGATCCATTTCTTCATCAGTAGAGAACCAGTCGTTTTGGGGGAGCTAGAAATGTTGCCCAAAGTCTTCTCCGGTCTCTACCCCTAACTGGGTGCAGGTGCATCAAACCAGCTCGTCCGCGCTGTAACTCAAATGAGTTTTTTTTCTAAATAGGAGGAGGGTGGGAGCCCAGTGCCTCACATCCTAGTGCTCAATGTGCCCCATTGAATCATAGTAAATGTGCATGATAACACTTAAGTAGTAGTGATAATTATTCACCCATGTTGGTGCAGCCTGTTTTGTGTAACTCTAGATCACGTGTTAATGGAGTCATTCCTTGCTCAGTAGAGAGCAGCAAGTAGTTTTGGGGCTGCTGGAAACATTGTCCAAAGTCTTCTCAGGTCTCTATACTACTCACTGGGTGCGGGTGCATCAGTCAGAGCTCATCACCTCAGTAGCCCAAGGGAGCCTTTTCAAACAGGAGTGTGGGAGCTCACTGCCTTGCATCCCAGCACATTTTGCCGTTATGCAGTGGGGCGTACTGAGTGCTGGAATGTGAGGCAGTGTGCTTCCACCCCCTTTTGATTTTTTAGTTTAAGTTCGCCTATGGATCTCCTTCTGATTGTTTTCTATGTCATAGGGGACCCTTGACCCTGCTCGCAGGTCAGGTCGCTCCCACCGCCGCACGGCTCCTCCTGTGCGCGTGTGTCTCTGACCCCGCTGCCACCGCTGCCGTGAGTTCGCCTCTGGTGTACTCCTGTGCTACCTACCTGCATTGTACTTCTGACTGTTTTAGGTTTGCTTTATTTTTCTGCTTTGAAGTTTAGGTTGCTTTAGCGCTACCTAGCGCTCCTGCTTACTGTACTTGTTGCCCCTAGCGCTCCTTGCCTCGCTATAACCCACCCGCCTCCCGCCGCTGCCCCCCTGCGGCCCGCCCCTTTTTGCCTTCTGTGTCCCTCCCATTGGCCGCCCGCTCCCGCCTCCCAGCTGCTCCTCCCTCCCACTTGTCCTTTTATGGAGGACGCCGCTCGGCAGTGAGTGTGACCCTAGACCTTGCTCGCAGGTCAGATCGCTCACCACGGCTCCTCCGGTGCGCGCGTGTCTCTGACCCCGCTGCCGTGAGTTCGCCTCTGGTGTACTCCTGTGCTACCTACCTGCATTGTGCTTCTGACTGTTTTAGGTTTGCTTTATTTTTCTGCTTTGTTGTTTAGGTTGCTTTAGCGATACTTGGCGCTCCTGCTTACTGTACTTGTTGCCCTTAGCACTCCTTGCCTCGCTATACACCCTCTGGCCGCTGCCCCCCTGCGGCCCGCCCCCTTTTGCCTTCTGTGTCCCTCCCATTGGCCGCCCCGCCACTTTGCCTTTATGGAGGACGCCGCGCGGAAGCCCCGATGGCGCGCCAAAGGCAAGCCAGGACTGCGCCCAGCGCCAGAACCCCTGGATCCTGCGCCCCCGCAACGCCAACACCCTCATCGCTCTCAACACCAGCCGGGGTCATAGCTGCTTCTAGGCTGCCCCGAAATGAACCCACGGAACCTTCTGCTGCCACACCTGCAGCTTCTCCTGCGACAGAACCACCAAACCTCCAAGGACCGGACCCAACCACCTCCTCTGCATACGTCTCAACACCCGCTCCGCACGCAAACACGCCATCGAGCTGTGGGACCTTCTCGACACAACGGAACCTGACGTAGCATTCCTCACCTTGACCTGGTGGAACGACTCCTCGACACCTGACATCGCCATAGCCATCCCAGACGGATACAAGATATCCCGCAGAGATCGCACCCACGGCATCGGAGGAGGAATAGCCATCGTCCACAAATCCACACTCCAGGTCCACACCCTCGCAGACGACTCTCTCAACTCCGTCGAACACCTCCACTTCCGGATCCACACCGACCCCAACACCACTCTCGGAGGAACACTCGTCTACAGACCTCCCGGACCCCGGGCCCTGTTCAGCGACTCCATCGCCAACCTCGCCAGCACCCATGCACTCCCCTCCACAGACTACATCCTCGGGGACCTGAACTACCACCTCAAGAACGACACCAACTCCGCCACCCCGATCGCCAACCTCGGATTCCCACAACTCATCACCGACCCCACCCACGAAGCTGGCCACACGCTCGACCCCATCTCCTCCACAAGCACCCACGTTGCCTTCAACCACACCACCGAACTCCACTGGACCGACCACCGATGCATCCACTTCACATTAAAGAAGGCAACCAAGCACCACCACACCCAACAGCTGCCTCGTCGCTGCTGGGGCAGTGTCACCGAGAACCAGCTCACCTCCGCCCTCGCCCTGAACCCACCTAGCGACCCCACCAACCCAGACTCCGCCACTCAGAACCTCAGACAGTGGATCTAAGACTGCGCCAACACTCTCGCCCCGCTAAAGAAACCCTCCATCACCCACCACAGCAAGAAAGCTGCCTGGTTCACCGAAGAACTCCAGACCTCCAAGCACACATGTCGGAAGCTAGAGGAGAAATGGGTCCAAGACCGCACGTCAGACAACCACGCTGCCCTCAAGGACGCCACCCGCAGACACCACCAACTCATTAGAACGACCAAGGGAGCCTCCCTCAAAACCCGCCTTGACAACAACGCACACGATTGCAAAGAACTCTTCAGCATCGTGAAGGAACTCTCCAACACCATCCCACCCTCAGAAGAACTGTGCGACTCACTGGCCACCTTCTTCCACTGCAAGATCGTCGACATCCATGACCGCTTCAACGTCCCACCCACCACGACAGACCCCACCCCGAACGACACCAACACACTGACCTCCTGGGCCCATGTCAACGACGACGAAACATGCAAGGTCATGAATTCCATCCACTCAGGATCACCAGCCGACCCCTGCCCACATCACGTGTTCAACAAAGCAGACGCTACCATCGCACCCCAACTGCGAAAAGTCATCAACATCCCCTTCGACTCAGCGGCATTCCTGGAAAGCTGGAAGCACGCCGAAATAAACGCCCTCCTCAAGAAGCCCCAGGTGGACCCCAAGGACCTCAGAAACTTCCGGCCCATCTCCCTGCTCCCTTTCCCGGCGAAGGTCATTGAGAAGATCGCCAACATACAGCTGACCCGCCACCTCGAGGACAACAACATCCTAGACCCGTCGCAATCCGGATTCAGACGGAACCACAGTACCGAGACAGCCCTCATCGCCGCCACAGATGACATCCGACGCCAACTAGACACCGGCGAAACCTCTGCCCTCATCCTCCTGGACCTATCGGCCGGCTTCGACACGGTCTGCCACCGCACACTAAGAATGCGCCTCTAAGAAGCTGGAATTCGGGACAAAGCCCTGGACTGGACCACTTCCTTCCTCTCCGGCAGAACCCAGAGAGTCCGCCTCCCACCCTACCAAGCCGAAGCAACCAACCTAATCTGCGGTGTACCCAAGGGCTCATCCCTCAGCCCGACGCTGTTCAACATCTACATGGCCCCCCTCGCACGAGTGGCCCGCCAACACGACCTAAACATCATCTCCTACGCCGACGGCGCCCAGCTCATCCTCTCCCTCACCAAGGACCCACACACTGCCAAAACCAACCTCCACGAGGGTATGAAGATTGTCGCCGAGTGGATGAGGAACAGCCACCTGAAGCTGAACTCGGACAAGACGGAAGTCCTCATCCTCGGCCCTACCCCGTCTGCCTGGGACGACTCCTGGTGGCCGACAACACTAGGAACAGCACCGATACCCTCTGACCACGCACACAACTTGGTATTCATCCTCGACTCCTCCCTCTCCATGTCCAAGCAGGTCAACGCCGTCTCCTCCTCCTGCTTCAACACCCTCCGCAGGCTTCACAGGATCTACAAGTGGATCCCGATCGAAACCAGGAGAACGGTGACCCAAGCCCTCGTCAGCAGCCGGCTAGACTCGCAGCAACGCACTCTACGCTGAAATTCCAACCAAACACCTACAGCGACTACAAAGCATCCAGAACGCCTCGCCCGACTGATCCTCAACCTCCTACGTTGCAGCCACATCACCCCCACCTAAGAGACCTGCACTGGCTCCCCGTCAACAAGAGGATCACCTTCAAGTTCCTCACCCACGCACACAAAGCACTCCACAACTCCGGACCAGCCTACCTGAACTGCAGAATCAACTTCTACACCCCCGCCCGCCAGCTCCGCTCTGCTAATCTCGCCCTCGCCGCCGTCCCTCGAATCCAATGGACCACTTCCGGAGGCAGATCCTTCTCCTTCTTTGCTGCCAAGACCTGGAACACCCTCCCAACCACGGCAGACCCAGGACCTGACCACCTTCAGGAGGCTTCTCAAGACCTGGCTCTTCGAGCAATAGTAGCAGCCCCACCCCTCAGCGCCTTGAGACCCTCACGGGTGAGTAGTGCGCTTTATAAATACTGTGATTGATTGATTGATCTCCTCCAAATTGGGCAAATGTGGGTTCTTTGGTTTTTGGACAGGTTTTTCTGGAGATTAATAACTTACTATTATCTAGCTTTAGATCTCCAATGTAGCAATCCCTGTCCTGTAATCCATCCCTCTGAATCTTTTATCAGAAACTATATTGTTGTCTTGGTACTTCAAAATGGTTAATCTCTCTGGTTATTTAAACTTGTCCTATGGGTCAATCGCATTCAAGTGACTTATTGATGCCAACGGACTAGTAATTTGAAGTTTTTGTGGGAGATCATCCTTGGCAGCAAGGTGGTGTCTAAGCTTGATACTCTGCATAGCAGACCCTCTCTATTGGTATGAGATATAAACGTATTCCTAGTAAATATTTGGATATATAACTGTCCCATTTGCTTTATCCGTTCAGCACTTTATTTGCTCTTTTTCATCTCGATTTTCTTGTTTGTTGCAAAACAATTCGTTTAAAGCACTATGATATTTGTTGAACAATTGAACGGAGAGAAATATTTGTTTTTGTCCACACAAAAAGATACTTCAAATAAGATTAGGAACCAGAGGATGCAGTTTGAAATGTCAATATTGTGTTGCCGTCTGTAACATACAAAAGACTGGGTGTGAAAGTTTTAAACTGTAAATGCCTATTTTGCAACGCAAATGAGCATTCAGACTAAACTTTATGTGCAATTGATTCTAGGTTATAATGCTTCGATGTCATCCACTGAGATTCGACTGATATACACTTGCCTCACTTGTTTGGAAGTCTCCTATATGCCCTTTTATATAGTGCATTGTTTTTTAAAACTGTTATGAATGCTTAATGCTTTTCTTTTCTCTCTACCACCAGGCGGAATTGCCTCCGCTACCAAAGGACCTGAGTGGAGAGACTTTTTCACATGTCTTTGGAACAAACACTTCCAGTCTGGAGCTTTTCCTACTAAGCAGGAAGATCAAAGGACCCTGCTGGCTAGAAATAAAAACCCCACGTAAGAATTTTAATAATTCTTGGAATTGTCACTCCCTATTTTGTAGCTCATTTTCTAATACTATCTTGATTCTGTAGTTCCCAGCTCATACCAAGCTGATAAAGCGCAAGTGCTACTGTGGAATAAGGTTTCTTGATGTTCCTGTTGTGTAGGGTTTGAGAAGGAAGCGCACATGAGGGAGAGGACGGGGGCGTGGCTTGAGCGCCGAGGGAAATGGCGGCGTGAGCCCGGAGCTCCGTGCCTATTCCCTACATTCATCCTGTAAAAGGGGCCGCAGAGCCAAGGTGTGCCCCGGCGCCGCACTGACCCTTCACGGAGACTGGCTGGGCGGCATCTGACCGGCTAACGGCTACGCAGTGGGCAGACAGACCGCCGACTGCGGCGACCACCTGGGCGGAGTGACCGAGAGCGCCGCAAAAGATGGCGGCCGCGGTGCAGATCTAGGACTCCGGGGGACAAGCGGGGATCCGCGCTGCCGGAGCGCTGAGCGCGATCGCCGGCTCGGGGCCCCGGGCGGCGATCCCCCTGCTGTGGCGGCCGATCCTTCACCCTCGGCAGCTGAGCGCGGAGACCGCGACCGCGGGAGGCGCAGATCCGCCCGAGGAAGCCGGAGCGAGTGGTGCGAGCAGACGGCCCCCACCGCGGCAAGGACGGACAGTAGACCGGCGCCCCAGCTCTGGGCCCAGGACACATCAGCAGGTGAGGGGAGGCTACTTTGGGCAGTGCACCACGAGCAACGGTGCACAGAGCGGATTACTGGGGGCCCCCCTCCCCCCCCCCCCCCTCGCCTCGCTGCGGATGCTGGGGAGGTGTGCAGGGGCATAGCGGGGGTGCCCAAAACCTAGTGGAGGATCCTCGGCGGCGCTGATCCCCTGTGGCGACATACACCAAGCGCACTAGCCCAGGGGGGTAGGAGCGGGCAACCACAGGCCCCGGGGGACGAGCCACGAGGCGGACGATCCTCTGGTGCACGACCTCGGCGCAGAGCCACCCCATAGCGCACAGGAGAGGGCCACGTGGCAGGGGCCCGGAGCACAGCGGACTGCAGGGGAGGTCGGTAGTGGCGAGGCCTACTGCGATGGGGAAGCCAAAAACCAAGGCGGAGGAGGCGGCGACTTCTGGGGCGGCGGAGGGGGGCCCCACCGAGCAGACAGACCTGCAGCGGTTGCAAGATCGAATACTGGAGGCCATAACGGCCACCCGAGAAGCACTCCACAATGATATAGCGCAGGTGGCATCGGGGCTGGGCTTGCTCCGGGCGGACCACGACAAGCTAAAAGACAGGGTCAAGGAGGCCGAGACGGTGATCAAGGAGCTAGCGCCGGCCCATAAGGCGACCGAGAGACAGCTAATGGAGGCCCTGGATCGCATACGCACCCTGGAACGGCGGGCGGAAGACGCTGAAAATAGGAGCCGGCGCGGCAATGTGCGAGTCGTAGGTGTGCCGGAGACGGAGGGAGCAATGGACATGGTTGCCTACATGGAGGGATGGCTAAAAACAGTGGTGGCACCGGAGGGACTTTCGCCATTTTTCACTCTGGAGCGGGCCCACAGGGTCCCCTCGGGTCCTCCCAAGCCCGGGCTTCCGCCCAGACCGATAATAGCCAAGGTGCTCCACCACAGGGACAGAGATCTTCTCCTGCGGAGGGCTCGGGAGGATGGCCCCTTTCAAATTGCGAACAGCAGAGTTACACTTTTTCCGGATTTCACTTTTGAGACACAGAAACAGCGGGCCTCCTTCCTCACAATCAAAAAAGAGCTGCGGACTGAAGGGATTGCCTACTCATTACTTTTCCCTGCCAGGCTGCGAGTCGTGGTGGACGACAAGGCGGTCTTCTTTAGCACGTCGGCAGAGGCCTGGGACTGGTGGGAGACATACAAAGCTGGCACCGACGGAGCCAAGGCGCGAGAGGAACGGGAGAAGGAGCGAGAACGCTCACCGGCACGGCTGCGGAAATCACAGAGGCTGAGGAAGCGAGGGAGGGGGAAGCTAGGACCGACGGCCTCCCAGACTGAAACGGAACGGCGGGCTGCATTACAGGAAGTGGAGAAGCAGGCTCGGGCGGAAGGCCCCGACTCCAGAGGGGCCACGGACTCGGACACTCTTGCATCGGCCTCGGGCTCAGAATCGGACCTTTCTGGGATTCTTCGGACTGGAGGGCCGCTGGTGACACCGCAAACGGCGGACGAGATCCTGAATGTCTGAAACACTGGCAGGACACGATGGGTAAAGTTTGGGTGCTGGGAAGTGGACCCATGCCCACGAGTATAGCGGGGACCGGGGCACGCCAGAGGGCTCAAAGCGGGGAGGACATGTGGAACTGGGGAGGGGGCAGGGAGTTGGGTGGCGCAGCACCCCTCGGGCCGAGTCCGCGCTCCGTAGGCCCTTAAGGCACCCACGGCTGCAGCTGTGTAGTCGAGACCTGGGTCACTCAGGTGTGGGAGTTTGGATGGGAACTAGTATCGTGATATTGGGGCCTATTCTGGGGGTGGGGGGGGGTTCCACAGTTGGGGATTGTTTGTTCTTCTTGCAGGTGTTGACCCTGGGTACACCGTGGGTAGGACTGTTGGGATGTTTTGTTTTGTTCAGGGGGGGCACCACCACCACCGACGGGCGCGGACGGGAGGGAAGATTTCGACCAGATCACTGGGACAATGGCTAATGTGCAAAAGTTGAACTGTATCACCTGGAATGTGCGGGGCCTACATACTATGCAGCGCAGACACAAGGTGCATGCCTATTTAGTACGACGGGGAGTGCACATCGCGATGCTTCAGGAGACACATCTCACACGGCAGGAGGGGGCGGCGCTACAGAGGAGATGGCGGGGGCAGGTTTACCACACCAGCTATTCAGCCTATGCTAGGGGGGTACTAATATGGATTAGAGCAGGCACACCTTTCCAGCTAACGCGCCAGTGGATAGACCAGGAAGGGAGGTATGTGGTGGTGGAAGGGAAGCTGGAAGGTAGAGAGGTTACCCTGGCTAGTATATATGCCCCAAATGTGGACCAGCTGGCCTTCTTCACGTCGCTTTCGGGGCGACTGGCTCACTCCCTGGTGGGCCCGATCCTTCTGGGGGGCGACTTTAACTCCATTGCGGACCCCTCTTTGGATAGGTCCCACCCCCCCTTGCGCGATTCCCCGGTCCACAGGCTATCTAAGGGCAGAAGGGAGTGGCAGGAAAGTTGGGAACTAGTGGATGTCTGGCGCGGACAGCACCCGACTGACCGGGACTATTCCTTTTTCTCCGGGCTCCACGACTTACATGTCCGGCTGGACACGATACTCTGCTCCAGAGGGGTGTTGCCACACGTTACGGGGTCTGAGTACCTGACGAGAACGATTTCAGACCATAATCCGCTATTGATCCGGCTAGCGTGGGTGGCAGAACCACCCAGGGTCCCTACCTGGAAACTGCGGCCTGAGACCCTAGAGGACCCCCTCTTCGGAGCGGCCCTAGCGGAGGGGGTGGCTCAATACTTCGCGGAGAATGAAGGTACGGCATCCACTAGGGCGACGGAGTGGGACGCCTTTAAAGTAGTAGTCAGGGGCATCTGCATTAGGGATTATGTGGGCGTGAGGAAGGTGTTGTTGGGCGATTTGGCCAAGGCGGATACCAGGCTGAGGGAGGTGGAGAAGGAGCGGCCAGGGCGCCCTGAGCTCCAGGAGACGCTCTGCACGGCCAGGGAGGCAGTAGCCGTTGAAGTGGAGCGGCTCCGAGCCTTCGACCATAAGCGCTATGTACTGCGCTCCCACGTGGAGGGCGATAAGGCGGGCACCCTCCTAGCGTGGCTCTCGAACCCCACTCGAAGATGCTCCCCCATACTCCAACTAAGGGATGCGGCGGGCGCGGTGCAACACACTCAGCTGGGCATAGTCGACGGCTTCCAGACGTATTACGAGGGCCTCTACAGGAGCTCCCCAGGCGACAGGATGGAGCTGGCGGAACCCTTCTTATCTGGATTGCCCCTCCCACGGCTGGAGGCGGAACAGGCAAAGGATCTGGGCTCGGACGTCGCGCTAGCAGAGATCAAGGCGGCGGTGCGGCGCATGGCACGGAATAAATCGCCGGGTATCGACGGGCTCCCCATAGAGTTCTATAGTAAGTACCTAGACGTTCTGGCACCACGACTACTGATCGTGTATAAAGAGGCCAAGGACGCGGGCCGGCTGCCTCAGTCAATGCGGGAGGCGTTAGTGGTCCCACTGCTGAAGCCTGGCAGAGAGGGTGGCGACCCCGCGTCCTATCGCCCACTTTCCATGCTCACCGCAGATTATAAGATCCTGAGCTCCATACTAGCGGCGAGGCTCCTACCTCACATGACGAGCCTGGTACATGAGGACCAGAACGGTTTTATACCGACGCGCAACACCACCATAAACATCAGGAGGCTTGTCCGCCTCATGGACGGGCTGGTCGGCGGGGCTGGGACGGAGCTGGTCCTCTCGGTCGACATTGAGAAAGCCTTCGACAGCCTGGAGTGGGACTACCTCTATGCTGTGATGGAGCGGTTTGGGCTGGGTCCGGGCTATATTCATTGGACGAAAGTCCTGTATGCGGAGGCATTAGCGAGGGTGAGAGTAGGGGCGACGGTGTCCCTCCGCTACCCGGTAGAACGTGGTACTCGGCAGGGCTGTTCCCTATCGCCGCTTTTATTTGCGTTGGCCATAGAGCCATTGGCGGCTGAGGCCCGGACGGGGCGGCATTTCCGGGGAGTGCGAGCTAGAGACGGACAGCATTTTATTTCGCTGTATGCCGACGATTTACTGCTATTCCTCCGCGACGGCGATGAGGACCTGCAGGGAGCGGAAGCGTTGCTAGGACGCTTTGGAGAACTGTCGGGCCTGAGGGTCAACTGGCCCAAGACGAGTCTTTTCCCGCTGCAGGAGGGCGCGGCCCAGCCACGACACCGGTCGGAGGCGGCCTGGGAACCCGCCTGCATCAAGTACCTGGGGGTCCACATTTACCACACGGCGGAGGCCCTGTTTGAGGGCAACCTGGGAAGATGCGTGCGAGGACTGCGGGGCTGCATGGCCTTTTGGGCCACGCTGCCACTATCGGTGGCGGGCCGAATCTCTTTGCTAAAGATGGTTGCCCTGCCGAGACTGTTATATTACTTCCGGACGCTCCCGATCTGGCTACCCAGCTCCTTCTTTCGGCTGCTTAAATCTCTGGTAACAACGTTTATTTGGGGAGCGGGGCGCTGCAGAGTGGCGCTCGCCACGCTTTCTCGCCCGAAAGATGAGGGGGGACTGGCGGTGCCAGACTTTGAACTTTATTATCTTGCAGCCCAACTACAGATCTTCACGCAAGAGGTGGCGAGAGTATATCGGGGCCCGGAGGACGGCAGCTTGCGGGGAACACCCAGACACATCCTAGCGTATATTACCCTCCAGCAGCGGCTGGACAGTCGGGATTTATCGCTGGAACAGCGCACGTACCGACAATGCTGGAACAGAGTGCAGAGGAGGGCAGGGGTTCGGCGCCCATACGCGCCGGAGATCCCTCTGGGCATGCTCACGGCTTTGCCACATGGGGGCGACTGGTCGCAGCTTCAGGGGTGGGAAGAGGCGGGAGTACAGGTGGTCGGGGACCTCTACGAAAATGGCGCGCTGCTCCCGTTCCAGGAGTTCATGGACCGCTTTGATGTCCCGAGAGGGGGATTCTTGCTTCATGCGGCGGTGACCAGAGCAATACAGGCCCAATGGGGGGCAGGCCTTGAGGAACCTGGGACGGCGGCAGCGTTCCAGTACACTATGATGGCGGCGGGCACGATCAAGGCGGTAACGTGCCTATACAACCGAATGGTTAGAGAGGCTGCTCCCCCCCTTCCAGCCCTAAAAACCAAGTGGGAGGCGGACCTGGGTAGGGACATACCCGACATAACGTGGGCACAGCTAATCCGTAGGGCTCGCAACAGCACGAGAAACGCTCGCTTCCAATTAATCCACTATTACACATTACACAGGGCGTACATGACCCCGGGGAGGATCAGGCGGTATTTCGGGGCGGTAACAGCAACTTGTCCCCGGTGCCCGGAGGAAGGGGCGGAATTAGTGCATATGCTATGGGCGTGCCCGGCCCTTCGGGATTACTGGCAGGAAATAGGGGAAGTATTGAATGAGGTGACAGATAGGACCATAGACTATGGACCGGCGGAATGTCTCTTGCATTGGTTCCCCCATACCCCCAAGACCAAACTCACGAGCAAATTCATCGATATGGGGTTGATGGTGGCTAAGAGGGAGATCACTAGGAACTGGAAGGCGAAGGTGGGGCCGACTCCACGGAGGTGGCGGCAGGAATTTCTAAAATGGGCTGCGGCTGACAGCACACATAGGTACCAGCTGGCGCGCAGGACCCCTACCCAAACTGCAGCAGACACTGCGACCTCATGGGAAGTGATGGTTCAAGCACTCAGGGATACTGAGGCTAACGAAGAGGAGGAGGCCCCCGACGTAGACAGGGTGGTAGAGGCCAGTTGAGCGCCCAGTAGCAGCAGTAATGCAGGGGGGCTCTTACCAGTACCCCAGACATGTCCGTTAGAGACGCCTTAGTTGGGAGGTGGTGGGGGGGGAGGGGCTTGGGGGGGGGGAGGTGTAGGAATAGCGCAGGGGGTGGGAGTTGGGGGTATTAGCGCACAGTTGGGTAGGACTATAAAAGTAAGCATGCACGTGATCCGTTAGACAGCCACTCCTCTATCTAGACCGTCAGGCATGAAAGAGCGGAGACATCATCGCCGCCCAACCCCCGGGTTGTGGGCATAACGGCTGTGTACTGGTTGACGTGCCGCACTGTATACCTGCTCGCTTTTATGACGCTGTTTCTATATGTAAAGGCCTGTACAGGTATGCTTACAATAAAAATTATTTAAAAAAAAAAAAAATGAGGGAGAGGACTAGAAATCGCATAACCTTTCCCAAAGTGTTGACTGAAAAAGAAGACGTTAGTTCCCTAAATGTGAGCAGTAGAATGATACAAATGAGCCATTCTAAACTATCATATTGAGCATAAAGAGGCTGCGCTCCAGGAAAGAGTCAAGCGCAAGAAAAGGAAGACAATCCATGTAATAAGAAGGAAGCAAATCAAACTGACAAAGCCAGCCAGTAGTAAGCAATCGGTGGGATGTAATTCCACTGTAAGTTCATATTAGGCCTCTGGCAAACAGACAACTTTCGCTGTCTTTGTAGGGGAGAACGAAAATAGTTAAGTTAAAAATACACGCTATAATATTCTATGTACAAATGTTTAGCAGTGATAATCCTTTGTAACCAGCAAATAAACGGGGCAAATAACAGCAATATTAGTGTGTTTTGATCTCCTACTTGTTGTGTTTGGTTAAAATGAATAATGCTATAATAGCCCCAGTCACCTCTACAGTCTGAGCTCTAGGAACATTGCTTTAGCAACTTTACATTTGACCAAATCCTTAAACCAGTACAGATTATGAAGCCTACATGTATGTGATATTTCAATAATGTGATCCTAGCCTAACGGCAGCAGAGGACAATCCAGGGTCAAAGACCAGCATAGAGTTACTGATTCCATATATATGTTTCACTGCTTAGAGATGACCGTACTTTTTTCCTTGTCACAAGAGCCAACATAAACCTATTTGCATTTGAACAATAGCTGAGTTAATACATATACATGTGTTAATAGAATGGAAAATGTGCATTGTAAGAATTGAGAGGCACATTGAGACTGGACACTGGCACAAGCCTACCTCCATACACTTCAGCTTCCTGATCTCTAGGAGATCTATGTAACTGTATCTAAAGAATCCCTACTCAATCTTACTAGTGTGTTTGCTGCAAAGGAATAAGTATCTACTACAAAAAGGGTGTTAAGGGTGCAAGTGTTAAGCATAGTTTCATCTACTTCAAATAAAATCTTTACAAAATGCTCAAAATCTTAACTCTTATGTACACCTCCTTTGACCATGAGGAATCTAATTCTAATGGATACTTCTAACCGCATAGTCCTCACATTTTAAATACTTCCCAGGCGTCCTACTGGATCCAAAAAATCTTTAGCATTATTGTATGCCGCTAGGTCACTTATTGCTGCTCCACAGCAATTCGGTCAGTTCCTAAAAGGACGTGCGTGGCCTCATATATTCACCATGCGTGCATGCAGTCAGTTCATTTCTTGCCATGCTTTGTGGTTTCAAAGCTACCCCATGTCTCTTCATGATGGTTTCCTTAAACTGTACTTAAAATAACCTGTGTACATAGGAAATGTTTCCTCCTAAGACCATGGTGTTCAAACCTTGTAGGCAGTGTCACAAACAAATGTAAGTGACAATCACCACCAGACTTGTTGGTGCTTTGGGTCGGAGCACCACTCAGACCTGTAGCGATTGCCACTTGATCAATCCGAAGGCCATTGGACTGTGAGGCAAAGCTATACATTCTCTGTAATTAATTGGCCAGCTATTTTCAAGAAAAAGTAAGCCACATCTACGCCATCTTCTCAGCCCAAACTAAGGTTGGCAAGCAGACTGACGACCCCAGTGATGATGAAATCACTCCTAATCGTTTTTAATTTAGCCAGGTCTCACTAGAACAGATCACAGACCTAATTTCCATCGTCCAATCTGGATCCCCTAACGACACTTGCCCTCCATCTATTTTGAAATCGATCCCTGACTTGATAGGCCCCAACCTAGCAAACATCTGTAACTCTATGTTCCACACAGACACTTATCCTTCCATTTGGAAAAAGGCTATTATCAAGCCTCTGATGAGGAAGAACAATATTGACCCCGCAGAGACCAAAAACTACAGGATAATTGCATGTCTCCCATTTCCAGGAAATCTTTTTGAAAAAATCATGAACACTCAGCTAGCTCAGTTAATTGATGAAAACAACCTACTGGATGACACAATGTGGCTTCAGAAGGGGCCATGGTACAGAGACAGCCCTCATCAAAGCATCTGATGACATCAGGATGGTGGTGCCACGGTTCTTGTGCTGTTGGATTTATCAGTGGCCTTTGACGCGATCGATCACGCCACCCTGATCGACCATCGGCATCTGACATAGGGCCAAAGCCCTTCTGTCTTCTTTCCTATCCAGACGGACTCAGCTAATGAGTCTCGGTGACTTCAACTCCCCACCATTTAGGCTCCCGTGTGGTGTGCCACAAGGATCATCACTGAGTCCGACCTTATTTAACATATATGTGTTGGACCTGGCGTGGGTTATCAAATCCCACGGGATGGGTCTAACATCTTACGGTGATGATATGCAATTGGTGCTAGCGGTACACAATGATGGAGGGGCAGTTGCGGCAACCTTTCAAGAAGGAATGTTGGCCATCAGTGCATGGATGGCAAACAATTGCCTCAAATTAAACTTAGACAGACGGAGGTGATTATCTTTGGTAATCTCTCCCCTGGCTGGTCCCCTACATGGTGGCCAGAGAAGCTGGGATCATCTCCGTCCTCCGTCACAAAGATCTTTAACCTGGGTGTTATGTTTGACGATAAGCTGTCTTTCATACACCACGCCAACGCAGTTGTCTCCTCAGCCTTTTATGTCCTTAGGATGATAAAAAAACTAGTACTGTTTCTCCCAATCAGTGCTGGTAGAACTCTCATCAGCACACTGGTTATGTTGAAGGTTGACTACTGTAATGGTCTCCTAATCAATGCCCAGGAAAGGGTCCTGAGTAAGCTACAACTGGTGCAGAACTCTGCCGCCAGGATTCTGTCAGACACCCCCAAGTTTAAGCCGATATCCAAGGTGGTGCGACAGCTCCAGGGGCTGCCCATAAGAAGCAGAACCAAATTCAAGGCGTTATGCATTGCATACAAGGCAACCCACAACACAGAACCTGAGTTTCTGAAGAAAGCTCTCTGCTCCTACACACCCAGTAGACCCTTGAACTCCTCAGCAGCCAACCTGCTGATTGTCACACGAACTAAGAAAGCCTCATGGGGCGATAGAAGATTCACAGTCGCCACCACTAGATTGTGGAACGCGCTTCCCCATCACATTAAGACTAGTCCTACCCTGCTAGCCTTCAGGAAACAAGTAAAAACCTGGCTCTTCAACCAATAAGTCACTCGCTCCACTGCCTTTCCTTTTAGTCCGCAGTGCCGAGACACCCAAGGGTATTTGCGCGCTTTACAAGTTGCTTAAATAAAATAAATAGATACATCACAAAGTACCAGAAACCTGCACATTGAACTGAAGGTCTTGTTCCCCCTGCAGATCTTCGTTGCTGTCAATTAGTTACATAGTCCTTGGATAAGTCAGAAAAGAAGAGTCCAAACAGTACTCTGCCCCTTCCCGCCATTGTCTACCTCCTGAGAAGGCATGAGGGAGCAACCATGCATCTTGATCTTTTCTTCCGAACTCTATCTCCTTTGGAGCTGATTCAGACTCTTACCCTTGGGCAACCCCAATTTCTGAGCCCTGTGGCGATGCTGCGGCTAATCCATTAATACAGGGTCTATTCAGCATGCTGCTGGCTCTCTCAGGAGTCGAGGAACCTTTAGGGCTTCCACCTGGAACTCCACTGGCAGGGCAGCTCTCTGCACCATCTGGAACCTCTGGACCCAGTACAAACTCCACATCTGCTTCAGTGCTGATTCGGATCTTGAAGCCGCAACCCACTCTAGACCCTGGAGAGCAAATGGCAGATAATGTAGCACAACCAATCTCATTGGGTTGCTGCTTTTTAGCAACCCATTGGACTCTGATACATTGCCCTTGCCTCATAGAAGGGCCTAGATCATCCACAATCTTTTTGGAACAGATTCTGAAAACCGTTATGATGTAGGGGGACAAACTTGCTCAACCCCATAGTGAGGGCAACTGGTACGATGAGCTGCAAGTTGCTAGTTGACTTGATACATCTCTAGACACTTGACTAGTCTCTCCATCTGGCCACTATTGATGAATGTGCCTCCTAGGCAATTGTGCTGCCTAGTTTGATGGTGCAGGTATCCGCGAGCAAGGTAAACCCAAATGTCTTCCCAACCACCCCATCGGATAGAGAATTCAGTCGTCTGGAAACGTTCAGAAAACCCATGTTCTCCTCCACCATTCTATCATTGCGGTCTGTAATTCCAGCTGCCTACTGGGTGGCTACGGTCTTGCTCTTTAGGATTCGGTTGCTCACGTCCTGCCTGCTGTGCTGAATGACTTGCCACCCACCCTTATGCATTCCATTCAGGATGGTTGTGATGCAACGAAATTCATGATTTTGTGGGTTTGAGACTACAGCTTGCCTTAGTCGGGCAATTGACACCAGTGTGACAATCTGGAGACCCGTCTGAATGTGGTCTACAGGCTTTTCCGCTTGCCTCTGGTGAAAGGGCAGACAGGAAACCGCACACCCCTTTGACCTACCTGCTCAAATGCGTCCGTTTGCCAGCAGTTCCCTTACCTCAGTGGCTAAGGTAGAGGTTTTCAATACCCATCCATGCAGCAGCCCAGCAGACTTTGCAGGCTTTTCATGGCCTAGGTCTCTGGATCCACAGGCCATTGGGGAAACCAGACAGTATCTCAGACTGCCAAGACAGCTGCTGATGCCTTTCAGGTCATGAGTGGCAGTTGCATTCAGAGGTGACTCAAGGTATCTTCCATGACAGGAAACCTTGGCTTGATCTTCTCCCCACAGCCAAGAACACACAATCTCAACACTTTTGTGCACTAGAGTTTCCAGGCGACTCTCTCTCACTCATTCAACCTAAAGTGGAACTCTGGAGTCCTGTACACCTTTAAGTCATTACCTCTCCTTCTCTGCGTTCAGAAGATCGTGAACAACTGGGCCTAAGTCACCCTAGTCACATCTGATTGGACCAGGAGAGTGTGTATCTGGAAATACTGGGCATGCACCTGTACTCCGATCATGCTGTTGTTTTGGGAGGATCTTCTGTTGAGACTGCAGAGCAGGATTTGAAACTGGACATACAGTCTTCGTCTCCATACTTGGAGATTGAGCAGAGCTATTAGACTGCATTCAGCCTCTCTTTTGAGGTTCTAAATGCGATCTTAGCAGCAAGGCGTCCTTAAACAAAATTAGTGTATGCTGGTCTCTGGGACACTTTTGTAGCTTGGTGCTAGACCCTGAACATTAAACTATTTCAGGCCAAACTCTCCTTGTTGTCTCTAGCCCTGCAATGAGTTGCTGTTACAAATGGGGGTCTCTAGTTGGCAAGGGCTTGTACCTTTGTCCAAGTAGGGACCCTTCTTCCTAGTCAGGATAAGTGCGTTACACTCCTAAAATAACCCCTGCTTACCCCCTTGGTAGCTTGGCACGAGCAGTCAGGCTTATCTCAGAGGCAGTGTGTAAAGCATTTGTACATAACCAACAGTAATACAGTGTAAGCACTACAAAAGAAAACCACGCCAGTTTAGAAAAATTTCCTATATTCTTATATACTTAAAACAAGACCAAATACGATAAAAATCCACCATACAGTACTTTAAAAGTAGTTTGCAAGATGTCTTTAAATTGCAAAAATACGTTGAAAACACAGTTCGTATGAGTCGGTAGCTCGATTCGAGCCCACTGTGATGCTGAAAGCAACAGTCTCGCAGTTCCAGCTGACTGCGTCGGTACGGGCCAGCAACAGCCTGAACAGACTCGTTAACAGTACCTTTCTTAGTGCGGCTCACACGGAGGTGAGTCGGTCTTTGCATCCGTCGCGGTTGCGATGCAAAGTGGAAGTGGTGCAAGGTGCAGTGTCCTCTCGATGCAGTGTCCTCTCGCTGCAGTGCGAGCAGCGGCTCGGTGATGATCATCCAGACAGCGTCGGTGAGACCAAGGCTTGCGGTGCAGGGCGAGGCGGTGCTCAAAGCGGTGCTGGCAGGGTGCGGTGTAGGTGACAGAGCCGGTCGTGGCGTCCGTCGCAGTTAAGGTGCAAAGTGGAAGCAGTGCAGGGCGCGATGTCCTCTCGATGTGGTGCAGGCAGTGGCTCGGTGACAATCGTGCAGACAGCGTCGGTGAGACCAAGGCGTGCAGGGCGAGGCGGTGCTCGATGCAGTGCTGGCAGTTTGAGATGCAAGCGACCGAGACGGTTGGTGGGAATTGGCGCTGGCGGAGCCGGATAGGTCAGCTGTGTGTGACGAGGCGGTCACGGGTGACAAGCCAGCGGCGACCGTGTCGGTGAGACCAGGCCAGCGAAGTGAAGCGAGGTGGTGTGGGCTGCGGTGCCTCTTGATGCAGTGCAGGCAGCGGCTCGATGACGATCGTGCAGACGGCGTCGGTGAGACCAAGCTGTACATTATCCAGTATTTGGGTGTCTTTCATAGATTCACATGCCTGAATCATTCCCCGTCGTCGAGACGGGAGCCTCCGGTAAATAAAAAAGTAATGTCCTATAGACATACATAGAGAAAATAGGCCCAAGGGTCTCCCCTTAGTGGCCTTTCCTTGTCCTTATGTAAAAAAGGACCAAACTCTTACAGTCAGCCAATCAGCTCCGACCTCCCTCTAGGACCTCCCTGGGAGGAGCCCCAGTCCCTCAGATTTTCTACCGCACGTTGTGCTAGGGAGTCTCCAGCTTGAGCTCTGCTCAAGATTACTTATAATCATCTAACTTTCTTCAAAAGTGATTCCTCGCTCTCCCAACCCTTCAAGGATTCTTCACTACACTGTTTGCAGTAAGTGGCTTCTTTCCACAAACTTCTTCCATGTCGGAGTCACAGAAGAAAGCCCTGTTCAGGGCCTGCTCTTCCTGTGGGAAGAAGAGGATCCATGTGGATGATAAGCATGAGCTATGCTTGTACTGCCTTTACCCAGATCATGTCTCGGACAAGTGCAGGATCTGTAGGTCTTTCCCTAAAAAGACTGTGAGAGACAGGGAAGGACGCCTTCTCATCTGGCTGGACAGGCTGAAGGACAGAGACAATCTTGAATCTTCTGAGAGCAGTGTTTCCAAAAGCTCAGAAGTCTCTAAAAAGAGGCCTAGGGTATCTTCCCCGGGCCCCTCAGACACTCCTCCTACGAAGACAAAAAAGTCTTCAGAGGCAAGATCTACGTCATCTTCAGTGTCTGTTCAGGCTGATCACACCTTCAAAAGGCCTGCTCCATCGTCTACCAGACAGACCCACAAAACAACCTCTGTCACAACCACTGTGTCGACGACATCAGCGTCATCGCCTTCAGCGTCGACGACGACGACTACTTCCTCAACATCATCAGGTAGACCTGTTTCCTCTATTATATTACTGCAATCGACGACGAAGACCCTGTCGACGACGAGAACCACACCATCGACGACGGCATCGTCATTAACGAGCCCACCGTCGTCGAAGAACTCACAGACGTCGACGACGAAGACACCGTCGACGGCGGGCTCGCCGTCGACTAAGGTACCGACGACGACACCGACACCGACGACGACAACATCGTCATCGAAGTCGTCGACGACCAAGGTACAGTCGTCCACGCAGTCGACGACGACACCGTCGACGAAGGAACCGTCGACGAAGGGACCGTCGACGAAGGGACCGTCGACGAAGGGACCGTCGACGAAGGGACCGTCGACGAAGGGACCGTCGACGAAGGGACCGTCGACGAAGGGACCGTCGACGAAGGGACCGTCGACGAAGGGACCGTCGACGAAGGGACCGTCGACGAAGGGACCGTCGTCGTCGACGACGCCGACAGACTCGTCGTCGGAGACGGCATCGGAACCATGGAAAAAATCCGACCTGGTAGAGATGCCGACCCTCATGCCACCGCCGTCGACGACGCACTCGACGTCGACAGGAACACATGCTGCGTCTAGCAAGTCTAGAAAAACGCAAATTACCCCGGAAACCACGTCTCCGAGCAAAGTGGAGATGCAACCACCTCACGACATCTTCCAAAGTGAGGAATCCGAAGAGGATGACCACATGGGTCCAGCTACCTCCATCTCGGACCTCAACGTCAAGTGCCAAAGCACCGATGAGGAGCAGGAGGACCTAACTTTTCAGGAACACTCCATCCACACTAGTGTCCGCACGGAGGTCACCCCCATGATATGCCTACCGGCGACTCTGGTCAATGACCTGCGGTTCCTTGTGCAGGACTACAAGCAAAGATTCCCGGATGCGGACAGTGGTCATCAGACACCGGTAGACCATACACCAGCGTCTGCCCCAAAACGGTCTCAAACTCACCCCCAAACCCACCGTGAGACCCAGCCTCAGGTGATGGACTCCTCGGACGACGACGAGGAGGAGGAAGAATTGGAGGAAGGAGAGGTCCAGGAAGTCCACTCGGTCCACTCGGACCAGGATGGAGATAACGAGTATGGAGATGACGAGTATGTAGCGCCATCCCCGGCTTCACCTGAACCGCGACAGGCGGATTCGCCGCCTGTGGACATAGCAGGCTTCCACAAACTTGTGGAACGGGCAGCGAAGAGATTCCATATGGTAGTGGAATCAACGGAAACGGACTGCTTCCTGCATGACTTCAAAGAGCAGACACAAAAGGCAACCAAATCTATTCCAATCATAGAGTTCTTGTGGGAACAGGGCAAGAAATTGATGCTGACACCCGCTTCCGTGCCTGCGGTTGTTCCGCGCCTGGACAAGAAATATAAAGCCCTACTTAAGGCGGCGGCTTGCCTCAACGGGCACCCAAAACCTGACTCGGTGGTCACGCAGGCGGCCCAGAAACACTCCCGCAACCCTTCCTCCCCACTGTCCGCTCCTCCGGACAAGGAAGGCAGGAAGCTGGACACGATAGGGAAGAGATTCACGTCCACGTCGGCCATGACCATCAAGATCGCGAACTCCATTGCCTTGTTGGGGAGCTACAATCGCCAACTCTGGGAGGACATAGCCCCATACCTGAAGGAACTGCCTGATGCCGTAAAGGGGGAGGTCAAGGCTCTCCTGTCGGAAGGTCAATCTTCGGCGGCGGAAATAATTGACTGCGCGATAGATGCAGCCATGACTGGCTTCCGTCAACTAGCCGGAGCGGCTGTGCTACGCCGTCAAGGATGGCTGAAGGCGACGTCGTTCCGCCAGGAAGTACAATTGAAGGTGCTGGACATGCCCTTCGACGGCCAGCATCTCTTTGGGGACAAGATCGACGAGGCACTGCAAACTATCAAGAAGGACACCGACACTGCAAGGGCGCTAGGCACGTTACAGTCCCGGAACCAGTCCTTTCGAGGAAACCGATCCAGAGGTCAGTCCTCTTATCGCGGTTCCTACCAGAACCGGTCCTCGTATTCCTCTACCAACAAAAATCAATACCAGCATAAACAACAACAAGCCCGTCAATCTTCATACGGACGATCTACCTTCAGGGGCAGGAATTCCAAAAGGGGCGCTGGCGGACGCCAGTGACCGATTACTCCAGCCAGTCCCACCACCCTCTACATCCTTTCAAATTGGAGGAAAACTGACCCATTTCCTCGACAATTGGCAACACATCACCACGGACCGATGGGTTCTCCAAATTATAAGATTCGGACACTCTCTCGAGTTCACATCCCTGCCTCCCAACACACCTCCCAAAAGACGGACGCACAAACATCTACGGCTCCTTACCCTAGAACTCGCTATAATGCTACAAAAAAGAGCAATCGAACGAGTTCCAGCATCCCAGAAGGGGAAGGGGTTTTATTCACACTTCTTTCTTGTAAGACAGAAAGAGGACAAGTGGAGGCCCATTCTAGACCTTCGGGCACTCAATGCCTTCCTACGGAGCCAATCGTTCAGGATGGTGACGATTCAAGAAATCCTGGGCACTCTCGAACAAGGAGATTTCATGACATCCTTAGATCTCCAGGATGCCTACTACCACATCCCCATCCTCAAGCGTCACAGAAAGTTCCTGCGGTTCGAGGTGGCGGGCCGACATTATCAGTTCAGAGTCCTACCATTTGGCCTCAAGTCCGCGCCGCGGATCTTCACGAAGTAGTTGGGTCACCAAGTCTTCCCTTACCTAGACGACTGGCTGGTGAAAGCACCCTCAGCCGAGGACGCGGCAGCATCCTCCTGCGCCTGCACCAATCTTTTTCAGAGGCTAGGATTAACCATCAATCTCAAAAAATCCTGCACCACCCCTACGACAAGGATCACCTTCCTAGGGGCTATCCTGGACACGGAGTGCGTGAAGGCCTTTCCCTCGAAGGAGAGGGCGGACAAGATACTATCTCTGGCCACGGCTGTGGCGACAAAAACATACATCAAAGTGCGCACTTACACATCCCTCATGGGAATGATGTCTTCGTGCATACTCCTTATCCCTCACTGCCGACTCAGGATGCGCCCATTGCAGGAAGCTCTCGCAACCCAATGGACCCAAAGCACTGGCTCTTTCGAGGACATTGTGCGAATCACACCAAAAATGTCCACAAGCCTAGCTTGGTGGAGGAATCGAAAAAATCTGAATGTAGGATTACCGTTTCTCCTTCCGGCGACACCTCTGGTGATCACCACGGACGCCTCCTTGGAAGGATGGGGCGCCGTTCTACAAGATCTTCGAATCAGCGGCAAGTGGGACTCTCAGGAAAAAC
Source organism: Lissotriton helveticus (assembly GCF_964261635.1). Taxonomy (NCBI): domain Eukaryota; kingdom Metazoa; phylum Chordata; class Amphibia; order Caudata; family Salamandridae; genus Lissotriton; species Lissotriton helveticus. The sequence goes on from NC_136069.1 coordinate 950,896,711, forward strand.
TGCTCCACATAAATCTCTTGGAGCTGAGGGCGGTATATCTTGCTCTACAGGCATTCCTGCCACGCATCCAGAACTCCCCAGTGCTCGTCAAAACGGACAACACCACGACGATGCACTACCTCAACAAACAGGGGGGAACGCGTTCGCTCTCTCTATCACGCGAATCGCAGAAAATCTGGAACTGGCTGGTGTTACACGGGATCCAACTCAAGGCGGACTATGTCCCCGGAAAAGACAATACTATCGCGGATGCCCTGAGCAGGCAAAGATCCCTCTCCCACGAGTGGGAGCTGAGCGACAACGCCCTGGAACACGTCTTCTTTCAATGGGGAGTCCCGAACATCGACCTGTTTGCCACCAAAGAAAACACCAAATGTCCGCACTACGCAAGCTGGCATCCCCAACAAGGGTCTCTGGGGAATGCATTCTCCATCGGATGGTCCAGCGCGTTTGCGTACGCCTTTCCTCCGTTTCCAATGATCCCGAGGCTCCTCAGGAAGATGAAGGCGGAGCCATGTACCCTAATCCTGATTGCCCCGTTCTGGCCGAGACAACACTGGTTCTCGGATCTACTTCGACTTTCCATCAGGTCACCGATCCGTCTGAGGCAGCACCCGAACCTCTTAACAATGTCCAACGGTCAGGTGCAACACCCGAACCTCCAATCACTCAAGTTATCGGCCTGGCTCCTGAGCACAGGGAGTTCAGTGGACTAAATATCCCGCAGGACTGCAGGGATATCTTGTCGAAAGCGAGAGCGGATAGTACAAACAAAACCTACACTCTCAAGTGGAAACGGTTCTGCATGTGGTGTGTGGATCGGGATCTAAGACCACTCTCAGTCACCCCTGAACAAATACTACCATACCTGCTGCATTTAGCACAGTCAGGCCTGGCACATGCATCCATAAAGGTTCACCTCGCAGCTATCTCTAGATTCACTAGGACTTTCACAGGACCTTCTCTGTGGTCCAGTAGACTAGTCAAGCAATTCCTGAAGGGGCTCTACAGATCCTTTCCGAGGCCTCGGAAAGTCCCTCCAACATGGCAACTGAATCTGGTACTCAACCAACTCATGAGAAGTCCATTTGAACCCATCCATCGAGCATCCATCAAACACATCTCCTGGAAAACAGCACTCTTGCTCGCTCTAACATCAGCCAGGAGAGTTAGCGAGCTGCAAGCTTTGTCCATTCAAGAACCATATATGCAATTCAGACAAGACAGGGTAGTGCTGAGACCAAACCCTAAATTCATACCTAAAGTCCCTTCGGACTTTCATCTCAACGAGCCAATTGTCCTCAGGTCCTTCTTTGCAAATCCGTCCACAGCAGCGGAAAGAGCGCTGCATTCTCTGGACCTTCAGAGGTGCCTAAAATTCTACCTGGACAAAACTAAGGCTCTCAGGAAATCTTCACAGCTGTTTGTGGCATACAGCAGACCAAGAGTGGGCCTGCCTCTCACGAAGCAAAGCATCTCCAGGTGGATATCCTCAGCGATTGCATTCTGCCACGACAAGGCCGGACGGCCTTTAACTGAACATGTTACTGCTCACTCCACCAGGGCGATGTCCACGTCCGCAGCACTGTTCGCTGGGGTACCAATCTTGGACATTTGCAGAGCGGCGACTTGGAAGTCACCGCACACTTTCTCCAGACATTACTGCCTGGATATCGAACTTCAGAAGGATGCGGCAGTGGGCCAGGCAGTGCTTCGCCATCTCTTTCAGTGATGTGAGCCTTCCTACATCCCGCCATCCAGGTATGCACGTTCCTTGCTATTGTGATGTTACTGTTATGCTGTCCACATGTTGTATGACGACACATGCATTGTCTACTGTGACTACAGAGCATTTCCATCACGCAGGTGCATATCTGATTGCTAGCTATTCTGATTCAGGCATGTGAATCTATGAAAGACACCCAAATACTGGATAAGAAATGCGTTACTTACCTGTAACAGCAGTTATCCAGTGTTGGTGTCTTTCATAGATTCACATGCAACCCTCCCGCCTCCCCTGGAAGGTCTCACATCCCTCTCTAACAATATTACGCCAACCTAGTTGGGTGCGTACGAAAATCTGAGGGACTGGGGCTCCTCCCAGGGAGGTCCTAGAGGGAGGTCGGAGCTGATTGGCTGACTGTAAGAGTTTGGTCCTTTTTTACATAAGGACAAGGAAAGGCCACTAAGGGGAGACCCTTGGGCCTATTTTCTCTATGTATGTCTATAGGACATTACTTTTTTATTTACCGGAGGCTCCCGTCTCGACGACGGGGAATGATTCAGGCATGTGAATCTATGAAAGACACCAACACTGGATAACTGCTGTTACAGGTAAGTAACGCATTTCGTGCAGGGCGAGACGGTACGGCCTGCTGTGCCTTCAGAACACAAGGCCAGCGACTGAGTCTGATGACAGTAGGTCGCGGTTCCCTCTTCTCTGTGACAAATGAAACAGCGGTTCCAGGAGTGGTACTCAGAGGGTCGTGAAGTTTTTGCAGTCCCTGAGACTTCTTAACAGGAGGCCAGCTCCGTTTCAGGCCCTTGGAGATACTCCGCACAAGTAGAGAAAGTTCAGTCCAGTCCCTTCACTGCCCAAGGCAGATGCAGCAGCTGCAGGCCACCCCAACAAAGCAACAACACACCAAAGGGGTAGTACTCCTCCTGCCAGCTCTTCTTGGCAGGTTCCTTGATTCCAGCGAGTTCTCTGAAGTCTTTTCTATCCCTTAGACTTACAAGCTCTACTTCAAGCCCTTGGAGAAAACTTTAACAGCAGGATGATGAAAGTCCAGTCCTTTCCCTACCCAAGACAGAAGAACCCACTGCAGGCCTACCCCTCAACACGCAGCATAGGGGCAGTACTCCTCCTCCATCTTTCCCGGTCCTTGTTCATGGCAGGTTCCTTAGTTCAGAAATAATCTAAAGTTTTCTGTTCTGGGCCCCAATATTTATACCACAAAATCATGTGTCGTCTGAAGGCAGAGGGTCCTGTACCTAGTTCAAACCAGTTCTGGGTGCATTCTGCCAGTGTGCACCTTCTTCCTTTGTCCGTGTAGGCCAGGGTCATCAGACACACCACAGGAGGTGGAGCCAGCATTGTGGAAGGCAGGCACAGCCCTATTCAGACCCAGGTGCGGCGACTCCCACCCATCTATGTGCAGATAAGTCTATTCAGCCCTGTGCTGACCCACCCGGTCTCCTGGAGTCTCCCCCAGCCCCTGTCACTCACAAACCAGACAGACAATACACAAGCTAGCAGAGGCAGGCTGGAAGGTTAGGTAAGAAAATACCTACTTTCTAAAAGTGGTATTTTCAAACCCTCAATGTTAAAACCCTCTTCCCTAAAAAATGTATTTTATCATTCTGAGTTCATTTATACTAAACTCGAATTTCTACCATGTTCCCTGGGTAAGTTAGGATTATAAGATTATATAATCAAACTGCCCACTCTGGCCTATGGGGAACAGGTAGCCTTGCAATAGTGTAAAACTAAGTAGGCTGTAATTCACTATCAGGACATGCCACACACACCAGGGCATGTCCTACCTTTCACATACAATGTACCCTGCCAATGGAGGCACCTTGGGCCTACTGTGAAAAGTTGGCCTGGCATATGATGTCCACTATTCTAGTGGGCACCTTACACCAGTCCAAACGACCCTTATTGATGGTAGGGTTAAAGTCAACCTTATAGAAAGCTATCCTAGTGGTAGCTGTGGAGAGCAGCCTTCAGGCTAAGGCTTAGAGGCGAGTTAAGTTATTTTACCAGTCTATAATCTCTTGAATGACCAAATGAAAGCACACCACACAAGGTATATATCAAATATATATGTATTTATTCTAAACACAACCCCTCTGGTCTCTTCATGAGGTCAGAGGTAAAAGTACAATACAAGGAACTTAATTAGCGTACGATAAGTTGCACAGTATACGTTCTACCCTAGGGGCCTCACAAACCATATTCTAAAATAGTGGTATGAGAACCAAGTGAGGGTTAGAAAGCAGGCCTAGGGCCTGTAGAACCGCTGGGGCAACCAGGAACCACCCAAGGTAGGGACACAGGAGACCCATGGGGGACGCGTGCAGTGTCTAAACACAGCAGCGAATCACCATTGACTTTCTATGGAGAACGAATAAGTTACAATTTTAAAGAATAAGGGCACTTAGAGGTAAACTACGATGGAACCCTTTTAGACTAGGACACTTCGAGTCAAGACCCAAGGGAGCACCGGAGTACTCGTGTTACCTCACTCGGGGAAGCCGGGTGCATAGGTGTCTTTTGGTGTCTTGTTTCGTCGTTGATTCCAATGGAGAGCTACGAAGAAATGCTGCAGGGGACCAGAGGAAAAGTGTCTGGGTGGATCCAAGGGTGGATCGGAGAAGTGAAGTACCTGAAAGCAGAGGGGAAAGAGTCTGGGTCACTAGCCTGTGACCAGGATGCTGACCAGAAGATGCCAGCCGATGTCTGGTGTTTTCAGGCGAAAGAGATGAAGCTGGACTCTTCCGCCACAAGGACCAGGAGGCGTAGACAACGACCAGGAGCTGGATTCGAGCTGTCCCACGAAGGATGTCGAGTGCTGCAGAATCCTTGGCAACAGCAACCTAGGCAAGATGACAAGATTGGCTTCGGTGTAGACCAGCAAGGTCTGAGGGACTCACCCTTTGGAGGGAAGTCCGAGCACGTCTGGAGTAACCAGTTAAGCTCAAGAAACAAAGGATTGGCCTTCGTGGGGGCTCACTAGCCAACGGATTAGGAACCGTGAAGGAGCCTCGAGCTGCATTGAAGAAAGGGAACTCATGGGTCACTCGTGGAGTGCTGGCCTCTGTACTTTGCTGCAAAAGGTGCTCTGGGCAGGGGCTTCAAATACCCCAATGCACAACTTTAGAAAGTAGGTGCAGTTGCAAAAATGCAGGATGTCCAGGATTTCCGGTCCCACGTCTCTCGTATCAGCTAGAGGTCTCAGCTCTGCTGGGAACTCGTGTCGGCTTCAGAGATGTCTGGAAGTCCGTGTCCGTGTCCTGTGTTGCAGATCCTTCGGGATCCGGCGGGAGCCTCGAAAATGCAGACCGGCAAAGATGCTTCTTTGGTGCCTGTTTGACCAGGGAGGTCACTCCTTGACCTCGAGGGAGATTCTTCAGTCTTTCAGTCGAAATGAAATGTTTAAGGTCCAAGATTTCTTCTTCAGAGTTTCGTCCAGGGTAATCTAAAGTCCTAGGACTGGGTTCCTATACTCATACCAAGTTTAGGGGTTGGACTAACTCTAGGGTCCCACCTATGGGGGGGACCTGGGAAGGGGGTGATTATCTCTTCAGCCACGAGGACCAGGAGGCGTCGACGGCGACCAGGAGCTGGAGTCGAGCTGTCCCATGAAGGATCTAGTTGACTGCGGTGTCGGCATCCGGATTGGACCCACTAAGTCTTGGCAAACGCAATCTACGCAAGATGTCGAGATTGGCTTTGGTGCAGAGCAGCAAGGCCTGAGGAACTTCTCTTTTGGGGAGAAGTTGGAGCAAGCCTTGAGCAACCAGGAGAGCAAAGGAATTCAAGATTGGTCTTCGTGAGGGCTCACTAGGCAACGGACTAGGAACTGCGAAGACTCGTCGAGCTGAAATGCACAAAGCGGGCCCACGGAACACTCGTGGAGTGTGGGTTTCTAAGCTTCGGTGCAAAAAGGTGCTCGGCGGGGCTGGGGCTTCAAGCACCCCAATATACAACTTCGGGATACCTTGGAAAGTAGGTGCAGTTTGCAAAATGCAGGATGTCCAGGCGTTCTGGTCCCACGTCTCTCGTGTCCGCCACAGGTCTCAGCTTTGCTGGGAGTGCAGGTTAGCGTCAGATGTCTGGAAGTTAATGTCCTGACCCGCAGATTCTTTGGGATCCGGAGGGAGCCTCGTTAATGCAGACCGGCAAAGATGCAGTTGGGGTCTGTTTGAACAGGGTGGCCACTACTTTACCACAAGGGAGATTTCTTCCGTCTTCCAGTCGATATGGTATGTCGAAGGTCCAAGATATATGTTGCAGAGTTTCTTCCAGGGTAATCTAATGTCCTAGAGACTGGGGTTCGATACTTATTGTAAGTTTAGGGGTTGGACTAACTCTAAGGTCCCTCCTATGGGTGGACCTGGGGAGGGGATGGTTACACCCCCTTCCCCTTTGTCCAGTTTCGCGCCAGAGCTGGGGCAGAGTGCCCCAGCAACCAGTTTGAACTGGGAAATGCATGGAGCACCTTGTGTGCCCCAGGCAGTGTCTGAAAAGCATTCACGGAATTCAACCCACCCTGTCCCAATACACTAAAGCCTGGATGGAGAGGTGCTAGCACCTCCCTGGGCAGGAAACCTATTGTCCAGGCCTCCCCTGCCGGAGTTTTGTCCAGCAGCAGGAGGTCAGACTCGTGTCTGGCAGCAGCATCCATTTTGTGATGCTTTGGCTCTGTTTAACTTTAACCGGGTATACCAGTGTGTACATGTCTTTTCCCTCTAGAAGGGTGGAATGCTACCCCCACCGCCAGAACTGGCGGGGGGGTTAGTATTCCAAAGTGTTTGCCACCAACCACGACATGTTTTGATAAAGCCAAACCAAAGTTAGCATTAACCGAGAGTATATGGTTTGGCTATATCATAGAACCGCTATTAGGAGATATTTCCGAAAGCTGCAGAGGGACTCCGCTCAGGCTAGGGCCCCCTCTCGCACAATACACAGCACTCTGCCTTTTGGAAGGCTTCCCAGGGGTGGCATAATACATACGTCAGCCCCTGGTAGGCCTCTGGGGTACCTCTGCCCTGGGTACCTAAGGTACCATATACAGGGACTCACAAGGGTAACCCAGTAACCAATCTGGTATGTACCAGATAAATGGTATCAATTTAGAGAGAGAACAGCTAGGCTGTGGTCCTGATTAGTAGGGCCACAGCCATACTAAACTCGAAATAACAGTGAAACACAGCAAAAAGTGGGGGTAGCCATTGGAAGCAGACCCTACTCTCCTACACCTATCCTAGGGGCGACTTACATGTAGAAAAGAGAAGGTTTAGGGACTTGCAAGTGTGTGCATTTGCCAAGTCAACATGGCAGACCCAGGTTGCACACAGGCTCTGCAATGGCAGGCCAGAGTTGCACTAAACGGTCTGTTTGCGTGGGTGGCACAATCCAGTGCTGCAGCCCACCGACAGCATTTGATTTATGGGATCTGGCACGCACAGTGCACTTTACTAGGGACTGACACATAAATCAAATAGGCCAATCATGGAAACACCAATCCATGACACAGTTCACACCGAGAGCATATGCACTTTAGCACTGATCAGCAGTGGTTAAGTGCCCGGAGTCCTAAAACCAACACACACAGGTCAGGAAAAAATAGGAGGAAAAAGCAAAAAGTTTAGGGATAACCCTGCAAAAAGGGCCATTTCCAACAGTTGCCTTGGACACAACTAAAGGTAATTTGTCTGCTCTTTTGGCCTTATTGCGGTTGTTGGATCAGCGTTTATACAAATCCCTGTTGTGGAGTATTTTTGAAAGTTTTACAACTTATCTTTTGCCTACTACCTTCATTGTGCCCTAGTGAGACCTGAATCTAGTCCACATGTGGGTGCCCTTTAAACGTCTACAGAAATTTCCATTATGAATTCTCAGTCTCTAGACAATTTTCCTTATTACATTGATGTGAGCAAGAGCTGCAAGCTCGGTCTACCTGCAATACACTACATTACAGACAAGTTGTTGTTGAGGACCAAAGTGTTGGTGTATTTTGACTTTGGACAAAAATCACCCTCCTGGCGTTCATTGCTACTCCTCAGACCTCTAAGGTGGGACAATGGGTCTGTTGGTTTATCCTAAAAGAGCTCTCCTCTTTTACATCATTCTTAACCAACCCCATCAGGTGGACAATTAGCTCTTTCTTTAGTTTTTTTCGAGCAAACAAAGGCAAGGCAGCACAGAAGAGAACAATCTCACTTGAATGTTTCTAAATGTGCTACTCATCAGCCAAGAAGACGACCCTGTAGGCTTCCAGGCATATTCCACTAGAGTAGAGGCTGCTACCTTTGCATCGGCACACACAAGTGCTGATTCTGGATATTTGCCAGGGTGCTAGAAGGGTGTCTTTTAATAAGTTAATGAAGCTCTACTGCCTGAGCAGCCAGGTCCATCGAGAGAGGCACTTTGTCCCCTCTGTCTTGCAGGACCTTTTTTGTCTCAGCCATTTCACCCACCCACCACCAGGGTGACGCTGCTTTGGTAGCTTATCAACTGGTGAGGAATTCAGTTTGAAGAATCCATCCGAACACGTTACTTGCCTTCAGTAACATTGTTTTGTGGATACTCTATCTAACCACAGTTTTCTCACCAACCCTCCATATTTTGTGAACTTGGCTCCTTTCTCCATCTGAAAAGGCCCCAAATCCAAATATCTGCATACTGATCACAGCCAAACTTCTGATTGGCTCTGCGTCTCGGGGTGCAGACAAAGTGGAAGCCAGCTTACATTGGCCCACATGGGTGGCACTTGTATGCATCTCTGCACATCACTTGTGGAGAGGAATTATATTGGCGCTGAGCTGCACAACGCCACCTACCCGTGTGCTCTTACGTCCTTTAGACCCCAAACCTCTATTGAGCACAGCAGATGAGAGAGACTCACATCCAAGTGCCCTTACTAAAACATGAGAAAATTGGTCCGCATAAGCAACCATGATGGGCCAAAGAAAAACTGTTGTCAATCTCCTAGGCCTAGGTCCAAAATATACTGTGCACATAAAGTAACATTGTATTTGTTTCAAAATAATACCAGTCACCGATGTATTAATCTGTGTGTGAAGGGAGTACTACTCTTTCAGTGCACTGCCACCTCAGGTTTCATTCTCCAGATATTTAATATGCTCAATGTAATGTTTTTCATTCAGTTGCATATATATTGTAGTCCCACTTTTATTATTCTATGCATCCACAGCCTTTGTCTGAATTCATATGACTGTACTGCAAAAGCTATTAAGCGTACAAAGTAAAAAAAAAAAAAGAAAAGCAATTATTTGTCTAACTTTATATTTGAGCCTGTGAGATTTAAAATTGTCTTGTAGACCTGTGGATCTAACTGCAAGAGAAAACGTACCAGTTTAGTGTTCCCTCAAAATTTCCATTCGAGTTCCAAATAATACTAAATGTTCCAATTATGATAGGGTGAAGGAAGTTTAAAATAAACCTGTCCAAATATTCTACCCTTCCATATTTATAAAACCAGAATTTATGTAAGATAAGCTTGGCTGCAGTAGCTGCTCTACTTATGAAGTTGAGGCTAAAAAGTAGTAGACCTTGAAATCTATGAGACGTCCTTCAGCTTTATGATGCCTTAATAGTTTTCTTCTGCTTAACCAACATTTTTTTTAAACATTAGATCTCCAAATCATGGAGTGAAGAATCCTAAATGTTTTTTAAAAAAAATGAAGTATTGTGGTCTTTGGATTCAGGTCAATTGTATTAATTTATTTTTTAGAGTAAAAACCAATATTTAATCATCAAAAAATATAAGCAATAGCGGTTGTGTATATTTAACTTTGAGTTGCCTTGTTTTTACTAGCAACCCCCTCATTTTCTTTTTTCCGTAGAGCTCTCCAGTCAGCCAGTTAGTTGGTGCAAGGTGGAAGCTGTGGCACTCAAGCCAGACCTAGTCAGTGTGGTGAAGGATCTCCCACTGCCTCCTCTTGTGGTCTTGGCCCTCAGCATGAAGACTGTGCAGAATGTGAAGACTCACCAGAATGAGGTGAATAGTGCAGTCCATCCGGAGTGATAAAAATGCAAATATCTATGCATAGGTTCTGCTTTTTTGTTTAAAAAAAGAATAGCAACTTTGTGACTAAACTGAGCTGCCAATTATTAGATCTGGGTGACTAAAAGGGAATGGGTGACTGACAGGTTGTGCTGTGTTTTTGAGTGCTGGCCCAGCAGATGAGGCATATTTGTGTGTCAGCTCAATTTCCTTAATGGTCACATAATGGCATTTATCTTATGTGCTTTAGTCGAAGCATATCACATGGATCATACCTGACCTCTACCTGCATTTTCTAAACAAAAAAAAGTTTTTAAAAAAAAGTGATCATGCTACCTGAGCAATAGTAAGTGGTTAGATTGCAAGCATTCCTCCCATCACCTTTCGTGTTTATTGTAACGCCCTAAGTGGTCAAGAGTATGCACAGATGTGGGTGCCTTGCTCAATGTGCTACCGAATCCGCACTACCCCCACTTAAAAGTCCCAATCCGGGTGAAACCGGTCTTGACTTGTTTGTATTCTAGTTCAGGGAGGACCTAAGTGCAAGTAAGTGCAAGTTTAATGGGGAAAAAGTGAGATTTTTAATAAACAGAAAAAGCTTCAATTAGGGTTTTTGTCATACATAAAACATATTAATAGTAAATCACATTGAACAACAGGAAATGTACACATTTCAGGATGACATCACCTGGAGCAATATATTTTCTCCTTTTATTCAGCGCACAAGGCTTTGCACTGTGACATTTGTCAAACTTTTTATCCAAGACCCTAAAGGAAAGGGAGAGGAATTTGGCACTGGACATTTTGGAAATGAAGAAAAAATACCTTCCTGCTAAGGGACATGCTCCCTCATCAAGGATGATTCAGTGCAATGTGCTCAACCAAGCACTTAAACGAAGACAGCACAACAACGAAAACATGTGGAGTTCCAGAGTTGGGCTTGCTATCTATATAGCCTGCAGCCATCTGCTTCACAGGAAATCAAATTGGAGCTACCTCTGTAAAACATTTCAAGAAGTACGAATTCCAACCTGTGCAAAAACTGCACAAACGTTTGGTTCCTATGATGTTCTGTTGCAACTTCCGTCCTTAGGACTGAAGGAAAACCATAATTGTCGACTGCATTCCCGTTGATATCCATGGGCAAAAATCCATGGCAGGGGCAATGAGAATTTTGTAGGTGAAAACAGTATAGTTGACAAATTCTCCTCTTTGGCGCCCCCATTGTCTGCCACTCCAAACTGTTTCTCCTTTTGCTTTCTAAACAGACGATGAGACAATAGATGGCGACAAATCCAGCAGTAGTGTCAACATGGTTGACTATGAATATACAACAATTTGTCACTTTTCAAAGGTTACATAGTTTGCAACCTAAAGCTGTCCCACCCTTGGTACCTACTGCACCTATTCTACCTCCAATGAACAAGCCTTGCAGAAGTGGTGAAAGAACCACTGGTCTCACAGACTTCTAAAAACATGGTGGATGAAGACTCATTGGTATCTGTATTCAGATTTGGAGGAAAACGTTAATCCTTCAGGGAGATGACTGAGGTGATGCGGAATGGGTGACTACATCTCCCCCCCCCCCAAGGAAGGTGATAAACCTCCAACCCAACCAGATTCTCCACCAAACAACATAGTCTGCATCATGCTCTAATGGCGAGAGCAGCTAAAAAGTTAAACCTCTCAGTGACTGCAGTAGAGCATCAATGTTTTATTTGATTTTATGGTTTAAATCTTTTTATTTTTATTTTCAACAGATCACCGCTACAACCTACATCCATAGGCCGGTGCGGTGATTGACTGTTTCATAACACCTAAAGAGAAACCGTAAAGGAGAAAGAAAGCATAAGAGAGAAAGAAGAGCAAGGGAGGAAGGGAGCTTGACAGCCAAAGATAGGGGACTCCACCTCTGGTGCGTTAAATCTATGGTTGTATCCTGCTTTCCTGAGTAAAAGTGATCACTCCTCTGTGTGAACCGCCTGCTATAGGCGTAACACCCGTAGGTATACTGGGCATGTCAATTCAACAAACTTATCCGTTAGGAATCTAATGGTTGAGCACCATGTTTTATCAAAGCGCTACAGCGTACCTTTTGGCTCCTGCCGTGGGGGGATATCTGTGTACACTGTGATTTGTCAAGGATATGGCAAAGTCTCTTGGTGCCATCACTACGACTCCTCTCTGGGATAAACCCTGATTGGTCTGGGTTAATAAGGCCTTGCATATATGGTGGCAAGCATGCAGCCAATACACTGGTGAAGATTTTTAGGTCAACGTTTAGCAAGATGGCTGCCCTGTACGACGCACATCTCTTTGGGTCCTTGCCTGGCTTTGGGAGGACTATATTGAGGCCAACTGCATGGATGGTGTAAGACACCCGGTTTCGATAAACGAGATGTAGAGGGGAGCAAAGAGGAGAGTAAGATATGACTCAATTTATATAATTCGATGGTAAAGCTATCATCACCAGGAGCCTTACCCATGGGCAGGCTCCTGATGGACCGAGATATTTCCTCCGAGCTAATGTCGACGTCCAACTTTGTCATTTCTAGCATTGGGAGATGAGTCAATGGGGCTCCGGCAGCATAATTTACAGCCACCGCCTGGTCTAGCATCCCGCCATATAGAGTGCGGAGTAGAAACGTTCAAATTTGTCTGCTATAAGATCTGTCCACAGCCCCCTCCCCTCTGAATTCTCAATCTCCACCACTCTGTGCCGTTCCACCTGGGTTTGCAATATGTGCGCTGATAATCTACCTGCATTTATTCCCCCTTTTGTAGTATCTCTGCTTAGTGCGCAGTAGGGTGTATTCGGCCTGGTCTAGGGGCAATGTCTTGAATAGTTTCCGTGCCACAGTTAGCGAATGCCTAGCCTGGATAGAGCCGGTGCGTTGTTGGACCGTTTCTAGGTCTTTAACTGTGCCCTCCAAATTCTCCTGCTTTCCTTTCCTTTCTTTTGCCCAACAACCTCTGTGGAAGCACGGGGGGGGGGGAAGAGTGGTCTGACAGTGCTGCTGCTCCTATCTCTATTGCGACTTGAGATATGCGGATGTCAGAAAAAGGTCCAATCGCGCTTACGTCTGGTGCACAGCTGACAAGAAAATGTGTTTTCTCTAGCAGAGGGGTTACGCTGGCGCCATACGTCCACCAGTCCGACTTCTGCCAGCCAATTCAGTTTGGCATCCGAAAGCGCCCCAAATCTGCTTGTTCTCGATCTGTCCATTAGGGGGTCATGCACATGTTGTAGTACCTTGCCCCCCCCCCTCTATTACGAAGTCCTCGTCTGGGGTGACCAAAACCTCGCCTACAGCCTTCATAATAAAGGTTTCCTGTGAGTCATTTGGGGAATATATGAAGGCCAGTGTGTAGGTGTGACTCCCAACCTCCACCCCTAGTGATAACAATCTGCCTGGAACCTCCAATTGTGAGATGGGGCAACCGTTTTGCGGGTTCGTTAAGGCCTCTAACATTGAGGCTTAATATCTTAAGAAGGTGGTTGTGCATGACCGTAATGTGTACAACTAATCTGCATGCAGGGCATTTGACATTGTGAGCTTAGTGAAGACGTATAAGCAGCCAGAGGCTTTCAATGTAGAAGAAAGGGGGCTGTCGAGCATGCAAAAGGTGGTTGGCCTACTGGGATTCGATGCACTGCACAATCCCCTGAGGATATAATGTGAAGGAAAGGAAGGGCCTCCGACCTACTTCTGCAAGGGAGTGACACACCGATCTCCTGCCCTACTATGCCGCACCTCCCTCGCACAGAAGCATTAGTCAATGAGGGATCGGAGTGCTTCTGGATGGGTAGGAGCATTACAGGTGAGTGCCCCCCATGTCTACTTGTGCACGCGATAAGGGGCTGCATTGTTGACTCTGGGCCCTTCCCCAAGGAATGCATCTACAGATCTCCTGATAGGTTGAGCAGAGAGAATGGGAACCCCCATAGAGAGAAACATTAACAAGTAAACCAATTATAAAACTATGATCCCATAACTGGGAAAGAATATCACCAGCTAAGGTGGGTTAGTAAACCTGGCGTTCAGCCTTCTCCATGTTTCGGGCTCGAGGTGAAAGAAAAGGGGGAGTGCCCGCCCGGCAAGATCTGCACTTCCGGAAGCCTCCAACCTCCCATCCAGCCCAGCAGTGAGGAAATCCTTAGGCCTGTTCTCCCCTGAGCCTCTGATACCCAATTTCAGGCCTTGCCTTAGGAGTGCTTCCCTTTCTTTGGTTCTTTCAGACTCCATAGGTTTCATGGTGAGTTCTTTCCTGTTGGTTGCCGGCTTCTTGGTTTGCTCCCAGCACATGCCTTCTGTTTCGTTTGTATCTCCTCGGACTCTCCTTCGGAAGCTATGTCTGGGCCGAATTGATAATTTTGGCCAGTAAGTTAGTTCAGTGGCAGCAACATCAATCAAAGCTGCCAAGACTTTAGCAATATTAGGCCCTACTATTTAGAAACTGTGGCATGACATTTCGTCACTATCAGACCTCATTTTGAGGGAGAAGGAAGCTGCAAAAGCGATGATCAAGGAATGAGCAATAAACTGCAGCAATCCTTGATGCTTCAATGGGTGTTTCCAATGCAGTCAAGTGGGTGGAGCAGGGGTTTTAAGACTGCAGGCAAGGCTGAGATCTACAGCTTTCCATCCAGAGAGCCAAGCAAAAATCCTATATGCCCTTCGGTTTCACCTGGTTAGGAAACATTTAGATGAGGCCCCACAGAACATATAGACGAACACTGCAAAATTACTAGGAGTTCCACAGTATGGACTAGCAATCCGTATTGGGATCAGGACAGTTCATATTACCCCTAAGGTAAACAGGATATGGCCAGAGTATACACAACCAACTGGATCCAAGGGTATGGTTATGGTAGATCATCCAGATGGAATCAAACTGAGTTGTAGAGTGCAGCCAATCACCAGCAAGCTTATCCAGGTGCTAGGTTCTTGCTGGGAATCAGTCAAAGAGCCAGATCTTGAGTCCCCTCCTGAATTCTGGGAGTGAGTTGGATGTTCAGAAGTGTATAAGAGGTTCGAGTACTTAGCGGTGAGGTAGGAGAAGGATCATTCTTCACTGTAGTTTCGGCAGATGCGGGGAGCGCGTGTGAGGAAGGCAGGTGTCTGGAGGTTTGGTGGAAGTTCAGGCGGTAGCTGATGTATGCTGGTCCTTGATCGTGGAGGACCTTGTACGTGTATGTCCGCATCTAAAATTGACATCTTTTCTGGATGGGGAGCCAGTGGAGATTCCAGGGGTGAGGAGGTGGATGTGTGTCCAATTGGGAAGGTAGAGAATCTTCAGCATTTGGGTGGTGATTCCGAAGTACAGCGCGATGCCGTAGTCCAGACGACTAGTGACTAGGGCTTTAGGGACAGTATTCTGGGTGCTGACGGGAAGCCATCTGAAGATCTTTAATGGCATGCGGAGCTTGTGGAAGCAGGCGGAGGAGACTGTTGATCGGGCATTGCATGATGTTTGCTTTCCAAGATAATGCCAAGGTTCTGGGTGTGATCTATGGGGCTGACTTCGGAAGGCAATCAGGTGTTTTTCCACAGGTAGTGGGTGTTCCAAAATCAGCACATCGGTCTTGTACGTGTTGAGCTTCAGGCAGTTGGTCATCATCCATTCACCGATACCTTTCATGCAATTGTGGAAGTTGGTCATAGTGGTGGAGAGGTGGCAGAGTTGTGCCTCTTCATTATGCTTTAATGAACACCAAAAGAGCTTCACATCCAAGACTGCCCTCCTCATCTGAATCTAAGCAGGTGGGGAGAGAATGTTCCTTTTTGTCCCCCAACTGGCACTCCAGAATGTCGGACAAATGGGTGCAGCAGATTGTACACTCCGGATATTTGTTGGAGTTTGTACAGAAGCCACTTGTCTGCTGGCCCAAGAAAAAACTTCTTCACTTAAGAATGCCACAACAGGAAATTCTCCTACTCCTAAAATAGTGACTGGAACAGTCTAGAGATCCCAGAGAAAGCAGGGATTTTACCCCAGATTCTTTTTTGATAAAGAAGAAAACTGGACAATAGGTGCAGATTCTAGACCTTAGAACTGAAATTCTGAAAAAAGTCTGCCTGCATGGTTGTGCTCCAAGAAGTCCTCATGATGATCCAGGAAGGAAGTTAATTACCTGACCTCCTTGGATCTTCCAGATACAAATTTCCATATCCATATGCACCAAATGTACAGAACTACCTCTGCTTTTCAGTGGTGAGACTGCACTACCAATCCAAGGCCCTTTGGCCTCAAATTAACACCTTGGTTATTTATCAAATACATAGTGCCAGTTACTGCCTTCTACAGAAGACTGGGTCATGAAGTGTACCCGTACTTGGACTGGCTTGGCCAGGCACCATTGAAGGAAAAGTGAAAGACTTCTACATCTGCCTGGATCCGTTTGTTTCACAGATCGGTACTGACACTAAACCTCTACAAATCCTTTATGGAACCAAAACTGAAACTTCAGTTTCTGGGAGCAATACTTGACATTCAAATATTAAATGCTTTTCTGTTTCAAGACAGAGCAAGAACGCTTCAAGTCATGACTGAGTACTAACCATCAGTCACTGTCAGGCAGTACAAGTCCTTGCTGGGCCTGATGTCATCATGTATAGGCATTATAACCTTTTGCAGGCTCTGAACAAGAGGTGGACAATCAATGAAAACAAATAGATGGTTCATGGGAAAATATGACCCAAGTTATAAGATGGCTTAAGAATTTGCTGCTACGGTTGAAATGATAAACCTAAATGCAGGTCTTTCCATCCTTCTTTGGACAGAGCGATGCTCACAACGGATGCATCTGTGGACTGATGGGGAGCTCACATAAAAAAGCTGTCGGCTGGAGGTCTCCGGTCAGATAGAGTAAACCATACATATCAATGTCCTGGAGTTTCGTGGCAAGCGTTCCTCCCAAGACTGGCAGATCAAGTGGTCCTCCTAAAGACTGACCATAGATATGTTCTCTGGGGTCTCCTCCTTCCCAGACAGCCACACAATAACGGGAGTCGGTGTGCCTTGATGGGCCATTAACTAACTGGCAATGATGAGGGTGGGGGGGACGCAGAGCTGGGCCCAGCCCCACTTGCAACTGAATAGACTGTACACTGCCTTCACACAAAGCTTGTCACCACTGCGTTGTTAATGCATCCAGCTCGGAGCCAGGAGAGGAAAAGTTCAAGGACTTTAAAGGACATTCTCTAGAAAATGTTACTTCAAAGAATGCACCAGGTATAAATAATGGACCTCAGACCTAACTCTTCAGGACCAACTATTTGTATCCTTTGACCACCCAAGAGTAGGTCAACCCCTGTCTAAAGAGGGAGTAGCACATTGGCTACAAGCCTGCATCACCTTCTGTCACAGCATGGCGAGTGTCCACTTCAGAGAAAAGTGAGCATTCTACCGTGAGCATGGCTAAGACAGCAGCACTCAACACCGGTGTGAATTTGCAAGAACTCCTCCGTGCCACTTCCTAGAGGAGCAGGCACATGTCCACAAAGTACTACTGCCTTGATATGAATGCAGAACCCTATACAGCAGTAGGACAGACTGGCCTCTGTTTTATTAAAGTGCGCCTGCTTCCTGCCTCCCTAAACTTATTTTGACTATTATTTACTGCTTACCTTTCTGAGAGGATATTGCCTAACGGCTAGAGTGGTTGACCTCGAAACTGGGGAACCAGGTTCGAGTCTCTGCAGGGACACTCAACATCCTGTGATTCTGGGCAAATCACTTAATCTCTGCATGCCTAAAAAAATGAATGTGCCCATCTGTAACTCAACTGATGCTCATGTAAAGTGCTCCGATACTTTTGGGTCGAGTTCATGCTATATAAAGCTCTAAAAAAAAAAAATATTAAAGCATGTTAATATCTGAAAGATTTAGTGCTGAATATAGTTACTTGTAAATCCAGTTCTCCAGTGTTGGTATCTTTCATATATTCACATGTGGCCCTCCCTCCTGGTAATAGAGGTGCATGTATTTATTATATACTCTTCTCACGCTGAGCTGCGAAATCTGTGCTATGATGGCCTCTTTGGGGTGTAGGAGAGCTAGCACTGCCACCTCATTGGATAAAGTTTATTTAGTAGCACATCCGCACCATTTTAGGCAATCAAAACACTGTTGTGGATGCATGTGGCCATTTGAACGTTTTACTGTTACCAGGAAGTCTCAGTGTGACAATGGGGAATTATTGAAGCTTGTGACTATGAAATATGAAAAATGCTTGAGTTACAGGTAAGTAACTCACTTCTTCGAATGACTGCTCTTTTAGGTACACTTGCTGATATGGCCGTCCTTTGGGCTAGTGAGGAGCACTAGAAGGAGATGGTAAAGTAACAGTTGGAAAGATGGGAGCAGAACACTGCTTGTAACTTGACACTCTACCACAATAGGATGTGTAAGAGTGTTGAAGGCTGTATTTGGAACGAGTAGGATAAGAATAAAACTTTAGTGAGGGCTTCTCGGAGTATTGTGAAGATGGTTTAAAAATGCATAGGGTTTACTAGATTGATAAAGGCTAAATACGAAAAGCAGATTGATTGCAATTCATAGAAAGTGGTGTGGTGACAGTTGGACAATTTTTTCGACTGAGACAAAGTAATTGCAGATTTAAAATGTTTTGAATGAAAGCCTGAGAGTAGTATGTTGTTTAACAGTTTAGGGACCTGTTTAAGCGCTGGATGAGGGTAAATGGTGTTATCAGTGTGCATGGTCTCGCAAAATAGTGAAAAGGCCAGATGGGGTGCACAGCGGATCAGTTCTGCATTTGGGGTTGTAGAAGAGGAGTTGAAGAGCCTCAGACAAAATGAACAGAACTCCTTGGTAGCATTATCAATCTTAAAATTGTGCTCTTGGATTCTTGATCTTGTATGTCATTTTTTTATTTGTGAACTATTAGTGTGCAGGGATTTTTTCTTAGGTCATGGATATATTGTGTAGATGTTTCCTTTAAGCGGTGGTCTTGCATGACTTTGTTGGGGACATTTCTATTGCTTTGGTATTGCCCAAAGTAGCAGCATTTCGTTATCTAGTAAGCTGCAATTAGTATTTAGCAACCCGTGGTTTCACTTTTTTTTGTATTACAACATGTTGATTTGGGTTAGATCTAGAGACCAGAATGGAAGGGGCAAAGAGTAAATTTGCTTAGGGCTGGTGGACGGTGTTTGAATGTTTCTTTCGTTCATTTCTTCTCATTTGTGATTGTTTTGAGGCAGAGGAACTGCCATGCTTTTCTTTATTAACGTCTCGTGTCACATCTTTGTTTACCCACCGCAGATTGTGGCAATGGCAGCTTTGGTCCATCCCAAATATCCTCTCGACAAAGCACCTCCTCAGCCACCCTACCAAGCGCACTTTTGTGGTGAGTATCTAGATAGGTGTGCAACCGATGCATTGTAGATTTAGTCACCTTGGCTGAAAATGAAAACTTGGTTTGCTTTCTGTAACACCATCCACACTTTCTTGTTGCTTTGAGCACTGCAGAGCATCAGACATCTTGCAGATGGGCTATTAAATAACAAATGTTTTTTTTGTTTCACAAGAATTTCTTTCTTGATTTCAAATTGAGAACCGCTCAGTGAGGTAGTTTCATTGTCTGATTGTGCTGTAGTATTCAGTCCCATGAGCCTTGATTTCAGTTAGTCCTTCAATCCCTGTGTTTTGTTTTTGGCTCCAATTTGTTTGGTTGAAATTATCCTCTGCATTCTGATCTGACCTCTGCATGTACTTGTATACATTAATTATTTGTTTTTAAACTATTTAAGGTTTTCAAGAACACAAACCATGGGTGTGCACACAGTAGCGAGCAAAGGCAATACATAGACATGTAATGCAATGACAATGATGCAAGACATCCAGATGCAAAAGAGAAAGCAACCTACTCGCCCTTGTTCTACCAGCACAACATTGAATTCTTGGATACGCCCCTCCACTAATCTTACAACAGTTGAGGCTCAAGTACATGTGTCAGTCACGAACCCTCTCCACTGTTCTATTGGCACTCAGACTGAAACTGATCAAGTTTTTATAATTAGCAATGACAGTAGCAGCAGCGAAGTTGCCATGAGTTTAATTATGGACACAATTACTGAGCGTGTCAAGTGTGTTCTTGATTTTGTTTCTTCTCTTAGGGACTCTTTGCCTGTTGTGTTTTCTGCCCTTCCCTGCCCCCAATCTATGATCCCCAATATTACTCCTAGGGTAGATCTCACTACTTCTGAAACCAACGGCACAGGAATATCAAGCTTGTCAAATCTACCCTCTAATAGCATTCGGACTCATCAAAAAACGCCAAATGATCCAACTAATTTGAACTTGGGCGTAGATGATTGTGTTATGTGTAATAAAATTCGTTCTTGTTTTCAATCTGTGGGGACTAGTGGGGCAAATAGGAATATAATGCGGGTTGATACAAACACAACTATTGATGGTAATTTGAAAAATACTAGGTCCTTTAATAGATCACGAGAAGGGGCCACCAACTCTGTTAATCTATCAGACTGGGGGTAACACCGAGGTGTTAAACCTACCACCTGAGTCCTGCCCCTATGTTGTTGTTCTGACCGGCGTCCCCACCCTAAGATCTGACCAGACAGAATCATGGGAGCAGTTATGTTGCAAGTGTGTGGACTGGTTGTCCAAACACAAAAGATTTAGGCCATCACTGATGAAGAACATTATCATGGCACTGAGAGTGCGTTGGTTAGGATCATCTAAAAAAAATCTATAACCGGGGATTGCATAGTTATTAATTTTCGTAGGCCTTCTGTGGCAAAAGCTATATTATTACCATATATGGATCGGACTGATGTTATTACCAGCATCTGGGCTTTGCCATTGAGCTACTTTTATAAATCCCCATTTGAGGCATCCCACCCCAATATGCCCTATTCCCTCCCAATTGTTAATAGATTTGCGCCTTTATCAGATTTGGATTGTCAGGATTGACTGACTCTTCCACCTACGACTCGAGTGTTAACTGAGGTAGCAGAATTAGTATCCCCTGGAACTTGTGCCCAGCTCCGTAAACCAGATATCCTGACCACAAGGATTGCAGACCCGTCACTTAAAATATTTAGTTGGAATGTCGTGGGTTTAGCATCCAAATTAAATTTACCAGATTGGCAGGAATTAATTAACAGCCAAGACATTGTTATGCTCCAAGAGACTTGGGCAACTTGGGAACTGTTTATGAAGGGTTTTGAATGTTTTAATGTCCTATCCCCCATCCCTGAACTAGGCAGGCCTGCTAGCGGCCTCTCAACGTGGATCAATATCAGGGCAGGAGTTCGCGCCAGAGCTCTGCATACCAACAGTAATACGTTCCAGTCTACTATTTACACACGGGGGATTTCACTTTATTTGTTTAATTTTTATAATGATTTTAAATCTGTCCCTAATATGAACTTTATTGAATTGTTTGAGTTTATTTCTAATTTACAAATTGCTAATTGTGATATGAAAGCCAAAAGCATATGCATAGGTGGTGACTTCAATGTTAAAATCCCAAAGGGTATTTATCCTGATACCCAAGTTCCTAACATTGGTCCGTTGAGTAAGAGAGGGGACCAGCTAGTGAATCTCAAGCGCTAATAACTTTTTAAACACTATGGAGGTCGCAGCAGTGCCTTCTAGAGATGGTCATATTGAACCCACTTATAGAGGAAGGGGCTCATCCTCTACCATTGATTATATCTTTATAACTGCTTGCCTAGAAGGTTATGTGACAAAGGTTGAGGTAATCCCCACATTCCAGGGGGATCACAACCCGATAAATGACCTTCATTTTTCAGACAGACCGACCTATGACCACGCTCACGGTGCTAGTGATTTAACAACCACCACTAATAACCTCCGATTGGTGTGGCGTGGCATAGATAACAGAGCAGTATTTGAAAGGATGGTAAGAGCTTATCCTGACTTGATTGACACCTGCTTGACATTTAGAGAATGTAATCGGGAGGTGGTTGGCGCCCTTATACAGCTTTGCTCTGGTATTAAATCCCTTCTGTCTAAGCCAATCAAGAAAACTAACTTAGATCCTGGATGGTTTAATGCTGACTGCCCTGTAGCTAACAGAGCGCTGCAAAGGGCGCTTGCTATTAAACCTAGGAACAGCTCTCTTGTGACATCGCTTAGGATAAGTTATAAGAGAGCTATCAAAATTAGAAAAGAATAGATTATTAAAGACCACTGGGATAATCTTGTTCGGGCAAATACCTTAAACGGTTGGGATTTTTGGCAGGCAGTTTAAGGTATGAGATCCCTGGGAAATACAATGTCACCTATCAGTTGTAATATATCTAGCGAGTCCTGGAAGAACCACTTTAGTAAGATCTATGCTGCTCCGGACCAGAGTCTAGTCTGTGAGGCGCGTACCCCCAACTATTGGGTTACGGATTGAACTATCTGAAATTGTGAAGGCAATTACTCAGAGCCTGGGACATAAAGCTTCCGGGCCTGATGGCCTCCCCATCGATCTAATAGTCACCCCGACTTTTGGGCACCATTACTTTTAAACGTTTTTAGCAACTTAATAAATTCCCCTATACCCCAAACCTGGTCCTCCAGTATTATAGTACCAATTTTTAAGTAAGGGGATCGGTTAACCGAGTTGCTATAGGCCGATCTCCCTGATCGATAATACTTTGAAAATCTTAGGGAGAGTACTATACAACAGGATCAAATCGTGGGCTGAAGAATGCCAGGTTTTACATCAATGTCAGCTGGGGTTTAGGAGTAAAGTGGGCACTGTAGAACAGTGCCTTAACCTCAATCTGATTATTGGCAAATATAATATAGCCAAGAAAACACCTTTGACTCTAGCTCTATTAGCAGTAAATCCCTCCAGAATACCCTGTATGCCATATATAAAAAAGTTAGACTAACTACTGAATGTAAAAAAACTTCAGTGGTTAGATACATGAAAATCGAGAATGTGATACCAGCGATATCGAGATATTTGTTAAAACCCATCGGCCACTGGGAAAAGGTTTTACTTTTTCGGCTAAGGATAGATACTATGAAATACATGTTGTCATTTCCAGTGCGTTTTACTAATAAGCTTGATCTTTTACCCTGCCCCTGTAATAATCAACACAAACCATCAATGCTGCACTTTTTATTCTTTTGTTCTTATTATTTACTTCTCCACCAAAAGATTTTTGATCTCGTATTTTAAAGCTCTAGAAAAAATTGATTATAAAGCTGCCTATGGGAGGGTGTTAGGTTTAAACGATGATGAATTAACCTTCCGGGTTGGATCGTTTCTGAAAGCTGCAGTGCGCACTCGTAATTCTATGCAACTTTGTTAAAATCTATGCACTTTATTGTATGTTTTTCGCCGATCATTTTAATGATTAACTATGAATTGTGTACTATGTTATTGGAGGCCCATATTTATTTTGATGTATGCTTTTTAACTTGTACTTTTATGGATATGTTTATTATCCGAATAAAGTTCATAAATAAAAAAAATAGAATAGCAAGATATGAAAAACTCTTGGTAGGGGCTATTTTAGCCCATCCACAAACCTGTCCCCAGGCCTCTGATTCCCTAGACCACATCTCATTATAAAGGTCTTTGTTGTGTTAATGCTAAGACCAAGATCCTTTATAAAATTCGAAAAATTGTTTAAAACCTTGGGGAGACCGATCTGTGTATGTGACGTCAACACTGCATCATCCGCATAGAGGAGAGCAGGTATAGGACGTCCACCTATTTGGGGAAAGTCTCGAACATCCTTAAGCAATGCCTGCCGCAGCCCATTAATATAAAGATTAAAAAGGAAGGGGGCTAGGACACAACCTTGCCTAACCCCCCTCCTAATGAGGAAAAAGGCAGTACGCTCCCCACCCAGACCAAAACGCGCTTATGCCTTCGCACCACTGTAGAGGCGCTTAAGAAAATGGATAATAAGGTCGACCCTCATGGTCTCAAGGACCTCCCAAAGTTGACCATGCCTCACGGAGTCAAAGGCCGCAGTGAGGTCCACAAAGGCTAAAAACAATCTGCCCTTCACCCTAGTGTACTGCCCCACGAAAATAGCTACATTTAGGCTCTGCTCTGTTGTCCCTAGTCGCTTTGGAAAATCATATTGAAAATCAGATAGGATCTGGCTGTTCTCGGTCCAGTCATGTAGGCGTTCCAAGATAATTCGCCCAACTACTTTTGCTAAAGAATCCAATAAGGAAATGGGCCTATAGCAGCAAGGATCCTGACATTTCCCTTTTTTTAATTCAAACATCTTTTTATTAACAAAACCAAAAGAAAAGCACCGGGTGACATACATCGCTTCTACATTTGTCATGTATACATTTCCGTACAACAGGATAATACATACAAAATAGCATTTAGGGATCACAGGGACTCCAGCGCTACCTCTTCATCTCGACCTACTGGAGGACTACAATTATCTCCCTGATAATTATTCCAGGCACCCAAACCTTCCCTCATTTCGCAGGACAGCCCCTAGCGACATACACCGACCTCTCCCTGAACATGCACAGTCCAGATCTTCCATCCACCTCTCTACGCGGTGTGGCTGGCTCCACCCTAGAGCTGTGCAATCTTATGCTTTGCAATCATACATGCCAAGGTTACCCACTGCTTCCCATATGTACTCGAGTCCGTGGGCTGCCAGACATTTAGGATACACTTGCGAACCTCCAGTGCCATCTCCACCCCCAGCACCTCTCGTATGCTGTCATGAATTTTAATCCAATAATCCTGTATTTCTTCACAATGCCACTGTATATGCATAAAAGTTCCAATCTCCCCGCACCCTCTCCGGCACTCCCCACTCTCCGCCAGACCCATGTGTACTAGCCGGGGCCCAGTGATGTACAATCGGTGAAGGATCTTTAATTGCACGAGCCTGGGACGCATTTGAATAGCCACTACCTTAGGAGAGGAGACCGCTTCCCTCTAGTCTTCGTCGTCTATTTCCAAGCCATCAGCGCTCCACTGTGCCCTAACGGTTGCCAGCGGATCTTCCATATTGTTAATAAGCTTTTTATATATTAACAAAATAGTCTTTTCATGGAGATGACCGTCTAACACTCGATCTTCCAGGGGGAGGCGTCTGGAAGTATGGTGCCTCTGGGGATATGTGTTGGTAGGGCATGCCGTACTTGGAGGTATCTATAGCGCTCGCTCTCCTGCAGGTGATACTTTTCTTGAAGGGCTTCGAACGTAAGAACCGTGTCCTTTACCCAAACATCCTTGATCTGTGAGATGCCAATGAGATCCCACTTGTCAAAACCCTTCGTTTTCCACAGGCTGCCTAGTCTCTCAGAGTTCCATAATGGAGTTGCGAGGGTGAGTTTCTAGTTCCACTTAAGATGACGAGTAGCAGCGTGCCACACCTGTACTGCATGTGCCGGCGGTCCAACAAGGGGAAATCTGCCAACCCTGGCATACAAAGCTCTCATGAAGTCTCCCCCTGGCACCTCCCACGGTCCATCGCATTCTCTGGGTCTCCTGGAGACCCATAAATAGCGTGGTTCACCGCTGATAGTTGGGAGGTCCAGTGGTATTTCTGCAGGTCTGGTAAGCCAATTCCCCTATCGTACCAGGGGAGAGAAAGTTTAGAGAAAGCAATGCGAAGCTTGCCCTCTCAAAGAAGCTGCCTCTGGAGGGCCTCAATTTCCTTAAAGTAGGACGACGGCACCGGGTCCATTGCATTTTGGAGCGCATATAAAAATCGGGGAAGGGCCAACA
Organism: Lissotriton helveticus; assembly: GCF_964261635.1. Classification (NCBI taxonomy): domain Eukaryota; kingdom Metazoa; phylum Chordata; class Amphibia; order Caudata; family Salamandridae; genus Lissotriton; species Lissotriton helveticus. The sequence continues at coordinate 950,922,205 of NC_136069.1, forward strand.
TCTTAAAGAGCACCGCCCTACCCAAAAGGGAGAACGGTAGCGCCTTCAATCTTGCCACATCCTTCCTAAGCCGGGCCAGCGGGGGGCCCAGGTTACTGGCGTATCTCAGCTTCGGGTCCGGGGTAATATAGACACCAAGATATCGGAATCCTACTGGCTTAATTCGTACAGGGCAGGAGCTCGGAACCAACGGAGGATCCCCACTAAGGACAAAATACGTATTTCGACCAGTTAAAGGCAAAGCCAGAGTACCGCCCAAATATATTCAGCACATCAAGAAAACAGATCAGAGATTTCCTGGGAGTGGCAAGGTAGAGCAGGATGTCATCCGCGTACAGCGAGATCTTATCTTCCCAGTCTGGCTTCCATCACAGCCCTCCAATCGATCAGTCCCAACGGACCCATGCCGCCAATGGCTCGAGGGCCAGGGCAAAAAGAAGTGGAGACTGTACCCCTACCCAAATAAAAGTCCGTGGATCTTCATTTGTTCACCACAACTCTGGCGAGGGGATCCGCATACAAAAGACGGACCCAGTTTATAAACTCGGGCCGATGCCCAACTTCGCCAAAACTGCAAACAAGTAGGGCCACTCGACCCTGTCAAAGGCCATAGTTGCATCCAATGACACCAATACTGCCGGCTTGTGTATCTTTTGGGCGCCACCCAGTATCCCGTGTAGCCTTCGTAAATTAAGGGCTGTATTTCGTCGTGGCATAAAGCCAGACTGGTCCAGGTGAACCTGGGTGGTAATGACTTTTACCAGTCTAGTCGCCAGGAGTTTCGCCAGCACTTTAGGCTCAGCATTAAGTAGCGAGATGGGGTGGTAGGAGGAGCACTGCGTCTTGGGCTTTCCTTCTTTGTGAATTACGACAATAATCGCTACTCGCTGGTCATATGGGAGTTGACCCCTCTCTTTACTCTCTTCGAACATGACTCGGAGAAACTGAGCAAGCTTGTTAAAACTTAGTTTATATATCTCTATGGGGATACCTTTCGGACCCGTGGCCTTCCCGGAGTGAACACCCCATTTGTAAGAGGGGAGTCCAAGTAGTTCCGGTCGTCCTCCGATAAAGAGGGCATACGAATGTCGTGTATCATCGCAGCACTATCTGCCTCTGTATAAACCCCTGCTGACGTATAAACGGTACCATAATATTCTGAGAATTCATTCGCAATAGATTGCGGGTCGGTTATCCTATCCGAATCACCCTTCTCCAACTCTGGTACCAGCCTCGACGCCCACTCCCCCTTCTCCACCCATGCTATTAGTTTCCCCGCCTTGTCACTGTGTTCATATATCCTGCTCTGAGTGTCCGCATGCTGGGCTTTGGCCCGATCTCTAGCTAGGCCTTTATATTCATCTTGGAGGAGTTTCAGCCGATGCGCCCCTCAGGGGTCACATCCTGGGACACCTCAGCTTCCAACTTAGTCACCTCCGCCTCTACCCTGTCCACCTCAGCCAGGTCTTTCCTGTTTTTCTCTGCAATTAACGAGAGAACTTCCCCTCGAATGACCGTCTTATACGCCTCCCACGGAGACTGTGCAGAATCGACAGAACCCGCATTTTCATGTAAATACCTTTCCGTGCTCTTGACAATGCCTTTCTTAATGGTGGGGTCCCTTAAATGCCATGCATTTATCTGGGCAATTCTACCTGCGTCACCCCGACCAATCTCCACCTGGAGCCAGATAGGGGAGTGGTCAGATATTCCTCTACCCAAGTGCCTCACCTCTCGGACCGTTGCCGCCTGGGCCGCCAGTAACAATACACAATCTATTCTGGATAGGGTATGTTGTGAGGCTGATGCGTGTGTGTAGTGTACCCCGCTTGGGTTCTTCATTCTCCAACAATCTGTGAGCCCCGCTGTTTCTAGGAAGTCTGAAAGCCACTTCTGGGTCGGTTTTAGAGTTTGGGCAGGGTATCTATCTACCTCACCATCTTTCACAGCATTGAAGTCCCCACCCATCACCAATAGTCCCACAGGTAGAATCAGAAAAATCGCACCCAAGTCCTGGAAAGTGTCGGCTTGCAGGCCTGGTGGAACATACACGGACATAAAAGGCCTGAATTGTCAGGGGAAAGGAGTTTTTCACTAGGATGCCCGTCCCCCTGGATCCTGTCGTGAATCAGGCATGGGCCACTAGTTTATATCCACCTTTATGTAAAGCCATGCATCGATTACCAATTAGATGCATCTCCTGCAGCAACACCACATCTGGGGAATTCCTCCTAATCAATTGGTTCACCATCCCCCTCTTAATTGTATCCCCGAGTCCATTCACATTCCAGCTGAGCACAGTTATACCCAATCCCGGTCTACCAGAAGACATTATAATAGTAAGGAATCGATTCAATCATCGCCATGTCACCAAATGCAAAACAGAAATGAAAATAAATTGCAAATATAACTGCACACAATGCAATCACGAGTCCAAAAGATCCCAACACTTTCAACCCCCCTCCCTGCACCCCTGCACTTGGCTACTGCCCATCCCCAACTAGCAGTGTGCCTGTCGCCCAAACACTAATCTACAAACTAACTAAAGTTAGAAAAATGAAGGAGGGCCGATAACCCCCCCCGCCCCTCCCCCCCCCCAGGCTCCCCCCCCCAACCCCAGCCTCCCCCCCCCACCTCCAGCCTCTTAAACCATTTCTTCAAATCCAGGTCAATCCACAGTAATTGTCAGTGAAACAGATCTAGGCAAGACATAAGCTGTAAAGCCACCCTGCTCCTTAACTATATGATACCACAGTCCAAGTCCCACAGCCTCCTTCATGCTTATTCCTGTCGGTCATCCTCTCCACCTCGATCTTCCGGTTCACTTGTTTGAACGCCCTTCAGCCAGTCCGACGCCACTTCGGGGTTGTCAAAGAACCAGGCCTTCCCATTTAGTTCCACCCGCAGGCGGGCCGGGAACATCATTGCATAATTTAGTTCCTTGTCCCGAGTTTCTTCTTTACTGGAAGGAAGCTCTACCGTTGTTTCTGCACCAGCTGAGTAAAGTCAGGAAAGAATGAAAGCGTTGCATTTTCATACTGCAAGGGGGTCCCCGTCCGAGCCGCCTGCAATATCACATCTCTGTCGCGGAAATTCAGGACTCTGGCAATCATCGGGCGAGGGGGGGGCCACAGGTCTGGGCCTACTACCCGGCACTCTGTGCGCCCGTTCGACTGTGAAAACGTTACTCAGTCCCTTGGACGTGAGGTGGTTGAGGACAACGTCTTCGACAAATAAATTCGGAGTCTGGCCCTCAGATTTTTCGGGCACCCCAAGAATGTGAATATTATTCCGCCTGGCCCTCCCTTCGTACTCCTCCAGCTTAATGTCTGTTAAGGATCTTCAGGCCTTGAGGTCTTTCACCTCTTGCTGCAGCAATGCCACGTCGAGTAGGCTGCCCGTCTTAATTTCAAGGGATTTAACTTTCTCGCTCACCTTCGTCAGATCCGCCGTATCAATCCCATCTCAATCGTGACTGTGTCCAGCTTGTTATCTAGGGCTTCCATTTTCTGACCAAGGGATGCCTGTACCCCGTTGATAGCAGACATGAGATCCGCCAAGGTCGGTTCAGTATGAGCATCTGTTCCATCTTCCCCCGCTGACTGAGCTCTCTTCATCTTCACTGGGGACACCCTGTGCATGGTATACCGATCCAACTTATTAGTTTGAATATTCCTGGACCCTTTGGAAGATCTGGACAGGGTTTTTTCCGTTTCTGGCTTGGCCGCCATCTGGACGCCTTCAGGTCGTCGCTGCCGGACACTGGTCAAAGGATTATCTCCAGGGGCCAGGGAGAAAGGGACATTTCCCTTTTTTAAAGATGGGAACAATGATAAATTCCACCCAGGTCGACGGAAATGAGGCCTGGCAACTGGTATTTATTACCTGTGTGATAATTGGTCCCCAAAGATTTGTGTTCAACTTAAACAGGTCCACTGGGACCCCATCTGGCCCAGGGGCCGCCTTGCCACCTAGGCTTGCTGAGAGTGCTTTACTTACTTCCTCCAAGGTAAAGTGGAGGTCCAAATTATGGGTGGTTTCCCCTTGAGAATTGCTGAGTTGGATATTAGAGTTTCCCTGCTCGTTGTACACCGAGGAAAATTTCTATTGAGGAGCCCCCTCCAGGGGATAAACATTGTGTTTTTACTGCTTTTCCAAAAGACAGCGCGATCTTTCATTTGTTAATCTATGTGGAGGGATTCCCAGGCTTCTTTCCTCAGGACATTTTTTCTTTCTATGAAGGCAACCCTATAGCCCCTTCTTGGCTGCCTAATGTTAATGAGATTCCTTGGTAGTTTATGTAACTTGTGCTTCAGGGTAGCTTGTGTACACTTTGTATCGAACCAACCCTGGGGATCAGCCTATTTTCGATTTTGGGCATGTAGTACTTCCCTTTCCACACCTGCTATTAGTTGGAAGGAAGATAGAATGCTGTCAGAGGTAGCTGACTCACTCAGGCAGGTGTCAAAGGCCAGTCTACATTTGGTTACCAGTTTTTTTTAAGCCCACTGCAGGTGTAAAAAGGCAGGGCCGAATTCGACCAAGAACCCTTTAGTATTTGCCCGGCGTTAGCCGCCTCTCATACCATTCAATATTACCAAACAAAGAGGCAGGCGCTGGCGACTGGAAGGCAGGAAACAGGAGTTTATTCCTACGGAGCAGAACACGTCAAATCAGACAACAGGGTATCTTCTCGAGGTGCTCTAACCGCATCTCTGAGGCCTGGCCTCTTATACACAAGTTTATGGCTTTATTACATTTATGACATCCGTGGTATTGCTTTGAAGTACGAAAAAGGCATCTTTGGAATCCCCGGTTCAGGCCCGTTCTCACACATATCTACAGTAGGGGTCCCCACCCAAATCTCAGCATGATGGCTATCGCGCAGCTGGACATTGCGCTGGGAACAGGAATGCGGGCGATCGGTCGGATCTAGGGGTGTGAAGGCATTGATTAATCCCCGCTCCTTTGATGTGAGGCGAGGTCCTACTGTATGGGGCAATAAACTGCATCTGTTGGGCTAGGTGATGGCCTGGGATCAGGCTGGACAATCGGGCAGGGAGGAAGAGGTTATCAAAGGGCCTGTTCTATGAATGAGATGAAAGAGTGAGGGGGTTCAGCACGGGATGTGGCTCGGAGACAGGGTCGCGCTGGAGGTGCGTTTATGGCCCAAGCAGGAGAGACCGGGGGCTGTCGGGGCGCGGGGGGGATGCTTGCGAGGCCGGGGAGTGAGGGGGAGAGACGCGCAGGCTATTGGCAGTGGGCAGAGAGGCCATGGCACACAAAATGGCTGCCACTTACGTGCATGAAGGGGCCTAAAAAGGGACAAGATGGCGTGGCCACTGTTTCACGATTTTCACTTTACTTTCAACAGTGGCTGTGGTGAACATAAATGAACGCCGCTTATGTATACCTAATTTAGTCATTTTCCACAGTCCCCAGTTTTTATCATAAGTTAGTTCATTTCTGTTCATGTCACAGGTGAGGATGTACAAGCTGACATTAGTTATACAATCCGCTTTGGTAGCCCATATGCATTACGGGCAGATGGAAATAATTCTGCTATCAATGCTGACAGAATCGTACATAACCATATGTAGTCAAGGTGATAGGCGAGGAGGCAGTGCATACAAAATTACATTAGCTGTGTCATACATTAGACCTGGAGATGGGGACATTACTTAGATGATGTAGGGAATTCGTTCGAATACAAACATGTCATACAAAAAAATGTTCTGGCAGAAGATTCAAAAGATTTTTATTTGCTTTGGTACTCAACTGAGGACCACAAACTTAAGAAACAATTTACAAAAGGAAAATCATTAGAAATTAATACAGTATTAAAGACTTTAGAAATTTGTAAAAATTGTAGCAAACCCATTCACTGGGTGGTTGTTTACCTACTAATAACAGATTATTTACTGTAGTAATTTTACATTTCCGATATATCGGGTCAAGGTATCTTGCTCGTGCTATTACTATATTTGGATGGGGACAAACAAATAAAATATGCTCAATGTCCTGATCACCTCCTTGACAGAATTTACATATCGGGGAACCTGCTAGTGACCATCTGGAGGTAAAGGTGGATACAGGTAAAATGCCTAAGCGCAACATTATTATGGCCCTTCTAGCTCCGTGCGTAAGGCAAAATCCCAAATATGGCCGCATTTGCTTATATTCCAATGTCTCGGTAAAGGGTTTGTATGTAGATAACTTACTACAATATGCAAGATCAAGGTCAAAACTCAGTCTTGGTGTGAAGCATTTCAAAATGAGTTTCAGTTGGGAATTTGACCAGGTAAGCAAAATGTCTTTGGTAAGATTAGCAATTTTAAATGCCGCAGACATATTCCTGAAAAAATTAAGTTTTAAAGCTTCTAATTCGAATGTCTCGGTCTTTAACAAGAATCGCAGTGTTCCTTCCTTTGCATGCAGTATATTATAAGCCCATCTGATGACATTGGCCATTGCTGTAGCATAGGTGCTTGTTAATGAAAATTCCAATCTGAGAGCTTGTACAGGTGTTGATCTTGGAACCTTTAATATTTTCTTCAAAGTTTTTCCTTCGGTTATGTCCATATAGGACCATTGCTTTGTTGGTATGTGTTCAGTGGCATAAGATAAAACCGGGGGGATTTTTACTCTGTACACTTTTAGTAATGAAGAGAAGTGCCTATTACCGGTGGCAGTGTACAATCTAGAGAGAGCCCCGGCATGTAATTCTGATTTTCTCTTTAGGTTGTTTATTTGTTTTGAGTTTTGCAAGTTCTTTGTGAAAATCCTGCCGAGGTAAGTATATTCTTCTACTTCCTCTACTCTGATCCCATCAAGATTCCAACAGTATTTGACACTTTTTTTCCTACCTGAAAAAGCTACCACTTTGGTTTTTGATAAGTTTGGGATTAAAAAATGATCAATAGAATAGACATTTAGAGAGTCCAGTAGTTTTTGAAGACCAAAAGGTGTAAGGTCCAGCATTACTATATCATCTGCATATAACAGAGCGTGAATGCTTTGAAAAGCAATCTTTGGCGGCAAACTATAGCATTGTTGCAGATGGTACGGTAAATCACTCAGATATAATGAAAATAAAATTGGTGCGAGAAGGCACCCTTGTTTAAGGCCATTAGAAGTTTTAATTGGTTTAGTCAGTCCTTTTTCACTCCCCATTTGTACCTGGGACCAAGTGTTAGTATGGAGCTCAATTACAATCTGCAGTAAATTTTCGGAAATCCCCAGTCTCCTCAATTTTTTCCATAATGTAGGTCTGTCTACGCGATCGAACGCTGTAGAATAGTCAATAAACGCAGCGTACACTGGTTGTGATTTCAGCCCGATGTATTTGTCTAAAATAGTCTGGAGAATGGATATGTTATCAGTGACTGAATGATTGGGACGAAAGCCAGCTTGGTACTTAGGTATTAGACCCTGCAAGAAGGACCAGTCTTTTAGTCTATCCAAGACCTCCGCAGCGAAGATTTTTCCAGTAGCGTCCATCAACGCTATTTGGCGGTAGTTGCCAGCGATATTTTGACTCCCCTTTTTATATATTGGAATTATAATACTCCCCTGCCACGACTTAGGTAGTCTCCCAGTGCAGAAGATATAATTAAAAAATGGTGATAGCATCTGACTCCATTCTTTAGGATATAACTGCAAAACCTTAATGGGTATTTGATCAGGACCTGACGCTGCAGTACTTCTTGCTTTTCTAATATGCATTTCTATAGAAAATGCTGTAGTTTTTACTATCGAATTTGATTTGTTTTCCGAAGTAATATCAGTATCATTTCTGTCTGATTCAATTACATTTTCTTTGTATAGGTCAGTTAGATAAATTTCCCATTCTTGTGGTGGAACTGGTATAGCATGCAGTTTCTTTTTTGTTCCAGTCGTTTTGGCAATCAGAGACCAGTATTTTCTATGATTTTATTTTTTCGCCGCCTCTTGAATATCCACCCAATTTTTATCCTGCAACATTCTTTTTTGACTGTTCTTCTCTCTTCTTAATTGATTTTTTAATTTGTTTTTTTCTTGCTGGATTACAGGTGAAAAATTCAGGTATTGCCCTCGAATGAGTTTATTGAGCTTCCTCCTGATTGTATTTTTGTTGGACATCTTGTGGTTTCTCTTTTTATCTTGTTTGATCCTACTTAGGAGTGCTCTTTTAAGGTTGGTAATAATACATTCAAAGTTTGTTATTTGATCTTCGGAGTATATACTAGTTAAAAGTTGATTTTGTGAGATCATTTCAGTAATGTGGTCTAAGGTCGCCGAATTCCAAAAGATCCGTCTCTGTTTGTTATTAATTTCAATATTGCTTTTATGGAACATAATTCGGTTCGACGAGGAGGACTTTACCGACCAACCAGTATTTAAGTTTAAAGGAGCATGGTCGCGATCATCTGAAAAGTTAATGCTCAAGTGTAAAACTGTATCCACTAGGCCCATACCACAAATTAAATAGTCAATTATTGATAGAGATCCATTCCCTCGTCTTGTAAAAGACGCCGGTCTATCACCATCCACATTACCATTCAGGATGGTCCCATTTAAATTTGGCAAGCATGCTAGTAACAATTTTCCTCTTTTGTCAGAAGCTTTCCCTTTAGGGAATATTGGGATAGATAATTCCAGCGTTTCTTCTTCATATAGATTTGCCCATTTTCTGATCTCGGCAATAGAGATTTTTGCATTCAGGTCACCCATGATTAAATATGACATATTTGCTCGATCTTCAATTATCTGTGCAATTGCATCCATGGTTTCCACCAGGGTGACGTCCTGGTTGGTGCCTGGAGGAATATACACATTAAAAAGTAGAAAGGCCTTTTTTTGGTCAAGGTTATGAGTCTTCAGTGAGACCTTGATACATTGGAAGTTGTCGGATTTGGACTCGATAACTGGTTGGAACCATGAATGCTCCTCACTCAGTAGAATTGCCAATCCACCCTTAGCATGGCCTCTGTTCGTTGCTATAGCCGGAATATCGTAAACATAATAGCCCGTCTGCTTAAAAGATTTTATTGCCCATGTTTCTTGTATAGCTAAAATATCAGGATAGTTATTAAGTGCTTCATTCATTTTATTGTTTGTTTTTCCGGCTATGTTCCATGAGGTGATCTTTAAACCATTGTTAAACAGTGAGTTGTTGTTGGTAATCTAATTTATTACTATTTATGGTCTCCGAGACCCAAGCCCAAGACTTTGATGTTTTTTTGACCTCATTTTCTTCTTGGTCTTGGTTCCACACTTTCCTTTCTCCTTTATTTACCTGAATTTTCAAAATTTCCTTCCTTGAACAAGTTAGTCCTGAATCTGCATAATTGGAGTTATTGGAATACCAGTTGTTAATTGGGATATTCAAGTTAGTTCCTAGGAGGCCAGTAAACTTGTTTTTGATTTTAATGTTCTCCGGTGGGGATCTTTTGATGACATCGTAGCCGCATTTATGTAATGTTTCTTGTTCCTTTATGATAATCCCAGGAAGAACTGATGACCAAAAAATTACTTCCGCTATTTTACGATTTTCCTTTATGGGGAAGGTCACCAAATCTATTTCTTTGCTAGTTATAGTTTGTAAAGAATGTATTTGCTGTAGCAAATTAATTATCCTTCCTCGATTTAATGGTAGATTATCAATAGGAAAAAGTTCTTCAAACTGTAAACGATTAGTCACGGTTAGTTCCCCGCCTAGAGACAACTTCTTATTCTTCTCAGTTATTTCCTTGTTTGTTTGACCTGCTCTATCAGTTACTTTGGAAGGTATATATTCAATCGCTTTGTGGTTCAATAACTTTATTGGATGGTGTATTTGTTGTATCACTAGTTGCCGCTACCGAAGAATAATCGAGTATTATTTTATCGTTTTGACCCTCTTTGTTATTTTGAGGGGTGATTGCATTTTTGAATTTGAGCTTTCGGGATTTCTTTTTATTTATTCTTCTTAACGGCTTCCTATTTCTATTTTTTCCCTTTATTCCTTTATTAAGTTTTGTTTGGGGGATCTTGTCGTCTCCAACTTCATCAGGTGAAAGTTTAGTGGAGGTTCCTTGTTCTTCTTCATCGGTTCCTTTTTTTTGCAAATTTTGTTTTTTGGCAACCGAAAAAATAGAGAACTCTTAAGCTGTGGATAAAGGCTCTTCTCTAAAAAGATTCTTCAAGGAATATATTTTAACATCCTTGGGCTTTTTCCGTATCTTTTTGTTGGATTGATCTAGTGTTTTTAGATCGGTTGTTTGGGTACTGATATCACATTTGATTTTAGATTCAGGACTTATGATATTATTAGAAGAAGTATTGTAGTTATCCTGCTTCGCATCAATTATCTGTTTGTTGTTTGTTACATCAGAAAGATCTTTTTTCCTCTTTTCTTCTACCAAAAATTTTAATATACCAATTTGAACATCCAAAGTTTGATCGGAATTTTCCAAAATATTACCTAAAAAGGATAGAACCGATTCCAGTATTTCCTGTAAGGTGTAAAGAGCCTTTGAAATAGGTGTCACGGTATTTGATGAATTAATGTCGTTAGGGAGAAATGGGTCCAATGATATATCCAGGTCTGTTTTATGTTCTAAGGATTGATCCTGGGACCTGGTAAATAAATTGTCAGGATTTAACTGAAGATTTGAGATATTTTCCATCAGCTTTATGTCATTTTGAAAAGGATCCTCAGAACCAGAGAGGCTACCTAGTCGTTTTATGGGTGTTAAAGATGTTAGATGTGAGGACTCGTGAATCGGGATTTGTGATTCCTGTGTTGAAAATAAAATCTTCTGGTTGAATTCGAAGCCCGAAACACTTGAGATTTGAGTGGTTTGTAAGTCTAGGAGGGGCAGCTTTGTTGCCTCATTTGATGTTGTTATTTCAGTTTTTAAAGGAATTTCTTGGACGTGTGAAGGAGTTTTCTTTTTTGGTGATAAAGCTAAAAAGTAGTTACTGATTGCAGGTGTTCCAGTTATCTGACCTTGTTTTATTGCCTTGTCAGAAGATTTTCTGACTGCTTCCTCGGTGCCCATTCTCTTCATAAATATAGTGCGAGATCTGAGTTTTTTGAAGGCCATAAAATTTTCCTTAGTCAAATTTGTGAAGATTTTAAATGATATTTATCGCTCTATGGTTGTTTAAATATTTTGACAGCTTTGAGAGTCGACTATCATGTAGACGGAAGTTACACTTACCGCGCTGATGCCGGTTGTTGCTCGATCCGAGGACCCTATGGTAACATAATCATATTGGTTGAGGTAGAAATTAAAATGAAAATAAGGTGGCCCGACCCGTCCTTATACGTCCCCGGACGGCCACAGACGGCCCGCCCTTTGCCCGGGCTTCGCCCGAGCTCCGACCCGCGCGCGTCCCGCGATGCGCGTAACAGGGTATGATTAAATGGAGTATCGTAAGGGGCGTGCCACTGGGAGGGGGCGCGGCTCACGCGGGAAGAGGACCAGCTGGAGGGTGTTGTATGCTGGTCCTCGCAGTCCCGGGGCCGGCGCCTCTCTCTCCTCTGCGGCCACAAGGTGTCTCTGCCAAATCCAGCAGCGAGGTTTCAGAGTGAGTGCTTCTCCAGTCACAAAAGGCCAACAAAGCAGGCTGCAACAGCGTCAGTAGCACGAGCGGCACCCGCGAAGCGGGGGCCGCGAGAAGTTAAAGGACTTGGCTGGGGGCGTGGCACTGGGAGGGGGCGCGGCTCACACGGGAAGAGGACCAGCTGGAGGGTGTTGTATGCTGGTCCTCGCAGTCCCGGGGCCGGCGCCTCTCTCTCCTCTGCGGCCACAAGGTGTCTCTGTCAAATCCAGCAGCGAGGTTTCGGAGTGAGTGCTTCTCCAGTCACAAAAGGCAAACAAAGCAGGCTGCAACAGCGTCAGTAGCACGAGCGGCTCCCGCGAAGCTGGGGCCGCGAGAAGTTAAAGGACTTGGCTGGGGGCGTGGCACTGGGAGGGGGCGCTGGAGGGTGTTGTATGCTGGTCCTCGCAGTCCCGGGGCCGGCGCCTCTCTCTCCTCTGCGGCCACAAGGTGTCTCTGCCAAATCCAGCAGCGAGGTTTCAGAGTGTGCTTCTCCAGTCACAAAAGGCAAACAAAGCAGGCTGCAACAGCGTCAGTAGCACGAGCGGCTCCCGCGAAGCGGGGGCCGCGAGAAGTTCTAGGACTTGGCTGGGGGCGTGGCACTGGGAGGGGGCGCGGCTCACGCGGGAAGAGGACCAGCTGGAGGGTGTTGTATGCTGGTCCTCGCAGTCCCGGGGCCGGCGCCTCTCTCTCCTCTGCGGCCACAAGGTGTCTCTGCCAAATCCAGCAGCGAGGTTTCAGAGTGAGTGCTTCTCCAGTCACAAAAGGCAAACAAAGCAGGCTGCAACAGCGTCAGTAGCACGAGCGGCACCTCAGTAGCACGAGCGGCATGTTCTGGCAGAATAAGGGCTATTAAGTACATTACTTGAGGTCTGGACTCCGCGGGGATCAAAACTAGACATCATGTTCATGTGTATGACTGGTGTTCTATAATCATCATGATACAGAGTCGACGCTTTCTTAGTTATCCATGCACATTTGAAAGTGACCGATGTAAGGTTTCGAAAGCTCAATTGGGTGATAATCAATACAAAGTGGTTGGGAGAGGAATTCAACTTAATACAAGGGACAGTCAAGGGGTGGTAATGTTCAAAAAGGGTTCTTCTTTCCAGTGTCTTATTACAGCGAGCCATCACTGGTAGGCTCTCGTTGTTCCTTTTTTTTTTTTTTTTCGTTGGCACTGTTGAGCACCGGCGGTGGAGCTATGCGTCCAGCTCTAATCCAGATTTCGCGTTGCAGGGTGTGGCCATTCTTTGCTCTCGGACCACAGTCCTGTTTGTCTTGTTCCTAACTGATCTACCATAGGTACTTTAGGCGGGGTACCCGCATTCCGTTCTTCTTTCGTGACAAACCCTATTCTATCTTTGTGCTGTGTTTCTTCTTGAAGTCAAGTTAAAAAAAACTCCATATGGAAAAAAGGGGGGGGATGGGGGTGTGCTTTGGGAGGCCGAGGGAAGAGAGGGTGGAGTGGGATCAGATCTGAAATGGACCAAGGAGGGCAGAAATCTCAAGCAAGTGGGCCCATCAATCGGGCTCAATGGGCTGGGACTTTCGGCACGAGCTGGTCAACATGCAGGGGCTTCTGGACAGCCCTTCTTTCTTTTCACTTTCCATGTTGAGAATGGTGCCTCGTCCCGCATCTCTTTGCTCTGTGGCTCCGCCTTGGTCGAGGTCATAGATGTTCCCCGATCTGCAGCCAGGCTGTACGTCACGTCCGGCCCCTCTCCTCCGACGACTGCATGTTATCTTTAAATAAGTACAAAAACAAGTCTTAGAGAACTGGCAGGGGAAGACGTTCACACACTTCAATTTCTCTCCCAACCCCAAGTAGTTGGGGAAACGTTTATCGGTCACGATAGGGTGGATGTTTATTAATCCTTACATCGGGGTATGCTATTAACTCATGAATCATTGCTGTGGTGCAGGTTTGCAGGGATTTTTACTATTTTCCATCATGTCTGTTTGGTGTTTATTCCTGTTACATTCGCGAACGTGATTTATCTTTAAAAACAAGGTCATCCGCTACACTCTTTAAGGTTTTCTGGGACGGCTGGTACAGAACTGGGACCATTCTGGAAAAACGGGGACGTTTCGGACACTCTACTTTTGTGCAATGGGCGGTGGTAATCTGAATGATGAAGGTGGTGTTACTAAAGCACTAAAAAAAAGCCACTGACATATAGCTCCCTTTTAAGGGCCAGATTAGGGGACATCAGTCGTCTTACCTGTCCTTTCTTTCTCAGCCAATTAAGTTCCATCATCTTACAGAAAGGAGAGGTAGTAATATGGCAAGATACGATCGTTTTGTTTCTGTCAATTTGTTCAAACACTGTCGTGTTCAAAGCCAATTATACATGTACCGGCGAGGTACAGTATCGTCATTTATTCAAAAGGGAGCAAGGGAGCCCTCAGAGGGAGAGAGCGTTGTGCGCACCAAATAGGCTATTAGTACACGTACAACATACAGAGAGAGAGAGAGAGAGAGGAAAAAACGTGTATAATAATAGGCTATTCAGTGCACACACACATAGAACAGTACGGGTCAGTTTTACGTGTAAAAACACAAGCTGAGGGAAAACATAAATTCCTAGTTTACGTACACACAAATACCAGATAGGGCGCGACAGTACATACATCAAGTACGAAAACCTAAGACAAGACACAGAGCTATTTTGGGCAAAAGGACTTTGTCATGCGTGTTGCGTATTCTCAGTATTCCCTTTAATTCATTTGGGGGTCGAGCTCTTTTTATTCTCCTTCCTTCCTGATAGTAGACAATTTTTGTTGGTAACCTCGTTTCAAAAATACTTACTCCTTTTTAATTGGTCGGACACTAGTCCAGTCGTGCTTATACTCACGGTGGGGTCTTCCAACATCTAGCAAATGATGATGATAATGGTACAATTCCGATTTTTCTATGAGGATGGAAGAAGATGGGGTAAATCTAAAACATGACAATATCCCTAATTTCTGGGCTGAGGGGGATTTTGGATGAACCCCGACCCGGGGTACTCTTAACTTCTCTTATTTAGTCAGCGCATAAATTGACTCACTGGTGCGCATTATTTTGGGTATACATTTGGGATATCGGTTGGGGTTGGGTTCGTTGTACTGCAGTAACCCTTCAAGTTTCTGGTGTAGGCCACTCTCCCATTTACTAGCTCCAGAGAGAGAGTCTTCTCTAATTAAGGAATGTGCTATACTCTTATTCGTCTTTCACATGCAGGTACCATGTTCGGGCTTAATTTTCCTATCCCATTAACCGTTCGATCAACACCTCAGTCATACAAAAAGCATTCTTTTGTCAACCCAGACGTGTGCCACACATAAGCATTCATACGGCACAAATCAGGGCCCATGCGCACATTCATACCATACAAATTTTTCACGCTCCCAGAGATAGCTCCTGTATACAATGTACCATCTCACAGAGCTAGCCTATTTTTTTTTCTTTTTTTTTTTTCGCGTGGAACACGGTGCGTTTTAGGTCTTCTCCATACTTCAGCTGAATTTCCGATATTAACCTGCAGAAAAAGAAAAGAGGGGGAGGGGGCAGCGTTCAAAGCACATCAGCGCGCATAAACACGAAAATGTTTTTACCTACCACGTACCTGACTTATCTCTTTGGGATGCAGTACCTTGCATCTCGGCATTGAAGCCCAGAGGAACTGGTAGTGCGGCAGAGACAACCGATGATAGGCTGTTTATTACATAGATCGCCCAAGGGTGGTAGTACAGACCGCATGTAGTAAAGGGTCGAAAGCCAGGGGTATTCATTATAAGGTGAGGGGGGGTGACGGAGTCATGTTTTCATTTGAAGGAAAGAAATGGTCTACAGTGGTATAGGGTCGTTCCTATTCGCAGAGCATGGAAACTATTGGGGGTGGCAAGTTTCACTGAGGGCTTTCGTGCCTTCAATAGTATGCGTTTTGCCTAACGTTAGACTAGAGGGCATTCCTCTGGTGAGTTTTAGGAGCGTTTAAAAACTCCTCTGATACACGGGGTGGGTAAAACAAGGATTATGATGTTTAGGATTCCGAGGACCAGAATGCGCTTGGGGTTCATCACTAACAATACTTCGGGTCAATGTACTTCTTCTGGGAATTTACAACTGTAGTGTAATTAAAGATTCCTAGTTTGAAAAAGGCGCGCTTTCGATCCACAAGGGGGCTGTGGAGTAAAAGAGGTCTGGTCTACTGTCCTATTCATAGATATATCTAAATATCAGGATCTTTACCTATTGCTTATGCTGCAGGAATGTAAAATACGACAGATCTTGACTATTCTTTTCGCATTATTTCTGTGTACTATGTCTTTTTAATTTTTCATAATCAAAATTGCTTCATTTTACTTGCCCTTCATTTATTTGAGGATAGTAGCCTTTATTCGAAAACCTACCAATCTAAGTGACTGTTACGATGCTAGTTCCATATATTTAAAAAAAAACCTTTATTTGTGAAGATTTCAGCATTCAAATACGGGAAACGCATGAGGTAAGGAGAGATTACACTGTAGTATAGAAGTACGTAACGGGCGAGCCATTTAATTAAAAAAACTAAACGTGACTAACGGTTGCAGGATCAGTGAAGGTTAATTTTATAATTGGAAGTATAACAGGATCAGTTACAATAAAATCGTACATACGCACACCATGGGCGAGTATCATGAGTAACATTACTTCGAAGCTATAATAATACAATAATCAATAATGAATAAAAACCCACATCAATAGGGTTGTCCGCATGCCCAGTCAGTACCCTTCCCCGCCCGCCGTGTGCACAAAGACCGCATACATATCCCATAACATCAAGGCTAAGCAACTAGAACGTCATAAGGAGTTGCAAGTCCCGCCTATACTGGCGCCATTTTGGTCGAGGCCGGGCAGGTCCAGAGTATAGTCCAAAATGCCTCCAATAACTAGCGGTCAGACCAGAACCCCTTTTGGCAGTTCAAAAAATTCTGTTAACGCCAACGGAAAGGACAGGCGGCATGAACCGTGACTTAAAGGTGAGGAAGGCAGAATCTTCCCTACCGGGCCATGCTGAGGTCCCACCGGAACTGATCGAGTTGGTAGTCTACAGTATCTCTTAGTAATTTAGGACAAAAGCTGGCGTTAGCATGAGAGCACCGCCATCTCGTGACAACGTCGTGGCCACTCCGGAGAGCGGGACAGCAGGCGTATCCCTCCGTCGATGCACTGAATCATCCTCCCTCACGGCACCAGATGAGGGTAAGGCGGCGGTCACCCCCACCAGAAGCCCGCAGGAGTCGGGGGCCAACGACTTCCGTAGAATCTCTAGAGCTGAGAGAACGTCTTCAAGAGTGGGGTTCATGCCCGAGCAGGCAAGCATCCGAGTCCCATGGTAGCCCAGAGCCATCTTAGTGGACCAGGCCCAAATCCGGGGAGCTGGCCGCCATCTTGACAGTCCCACAGCAGCTGCCCTTCACCACGGCCACCGGAGCGGGCCCCCCCCCCCGGTCAGCCAGCCGCGGGGGATCCGCACGTGGAACGCGAATGGCAATCTTGGTGCAGGAGAGGAACCTCCACCTGGAGGGGGAGGGGACCGTCCGCGCCGCCTCTCCGCGGGCACCCCACGCCATCTCCTGGCGCAGGTATACAAAATGGCTGGACCAGGCAACAAAGGGGGGAGCCATCAGCAAGGCATCCCCCGCACACAACTTGCTGGACACCTCCTGTGGACGATCCGGGGACGGGCCTCGGCGCGTTGTGTTGCCTCCGGCTTATTCGCACAACGGTCCCTTTTGGTCGGCCTCCATCCTCCACCCCGGGCCGCCACCGATGTCACCTCGCCGGCTGATGACTGCAGGCAAGGCCCCGGTCTCCACGTGCCGGAGGCCTCATTTTCCGGACGAGCGTAGCTGGGGATCTGCTGCACTCTGGAGCCCCCAGGACGGATGGTAGGTATCAGCAGATAAGGTTGTCGTTATTGGGCAGGGTGGGCGGCAGGATAGACACGTTTGGGCAGCGGGGTCGGCGGAGCCGAGCTACCTTGCGGTTATCACGATGTTGAGCTCGGCTCCTCCCACTAGTTTCATATTTCTCATGAAGGGCTGTTCCTAGTGTTTCTATTTTAGCGGGGTCAAAAAGATCCCATCAGTGGCCTACTGACTTTGCTCGATTCCTTTTGTTTTTCCTAGCGATTTTTATGTCATAGTTCGTTGGAAAGATACGGCGGCTAATCCGTATTTTATATACATGTCCTTTTTATTAGGGGTGCCCTCCGGTGGAGCCGGATGATCTACCTCTAATAAACGGTCCGGGCTGAACCAACTACTGAACAATGGGGAGAAGATAGGCATGACGGGTTACAATGGGGACAAAAGTCTGCACTACCTATCCTTCACTACTTTGCGAAGACTAGGCAGAATATTTCTATTCTACAGTATTCGCAAATAGGGAATACCCAAAGAGAGAACTAATTCCAAACAGTCAATGTTCGGACAAACAATCAATCAATCAAATGAGGAATAAAATAGGCGCGACGGGTTACAACGGGGGCAAAAGCCTGCGCTACCTACCCTTCACTATCTGCAAAGAGAGAGGGAAATTCCTGTTCCTCCTCGTTTGTAGGCAGAGAAGATCCTTTCAGAGAACCAATTTCGAACAGTTAATGCTCGAACAAACAATCAATCGATGGAGAGGGAAGTAGGCGCGACGGGTTACAACGGGGGCAAAAGCCTGCGCTACCTACCCTTCACTATCTGCAAAGGGAGAATACTCCTATCCTTCCCCGTTTGTAGACGGAGAATCTCTCAGAACCAAACAATCAAATGCGTAATACTAGTATTTTCCAAGACAATCAAACAATCAATTCGCAATT
The DNA here is from genome assembly GCF_964261635.1 of Lissotriton helveticus. Taxonomy (NCBI): domain Eukaryota; kingdom Metazoa; phylum Chordata; class Amphibia; order Caudata; family Salamandridae; genus Lissotriton; species Lissotriton helveticus. The sequence continues at coordinate 950,940,615 of NC_136069.1, forward strand.
CGTCGTGTTACACGACCTTACCCGGACCGCATGGACAGTTTCTCGTCTTCCGCTTCCAGCGCCTGATCGTCCTCTATTCTCCATAATTGCTGTGGCACTCCTGATGGTTCCCAGTCAGGACCGTAGATCACTCGAGAGAGGTCTGCTCGGAACCGGTGAAGTTCGGATGATCGGCTGCCAGACGAGGGTCTATCGGGCAGGTGCACTTCCCGATCGTTGCAGTCGTTCACTCTGTCGTTGGGACCTCTCCCACTGGATCCACGTGTCGCTGATGGGCCCCACGTTTGGGACGCCAATTGTAAATAGGCAGGGCTGAATTCGACCAAGAACCCTTCAGTATTTGCCCGGCGTTAGCCGCCTCTCATACCATTCAATATTACCAAACAAAGAGGCAGGCGCTGGAGACTGGAAGGCAGGAAACAGGAGTTTATTCCGACGGAGCAGAACACGTCAAATCAGACAACAGGGTATCTTCTCGAGGTGCTCTAACCGCATCTCTGAGGCCTGGCGTCTTATACACAAGTTTATGGCTTTATTACATTTATGACATCCGTGGTATTGCTTTGAAGTACGAAAAAGGCATCTTTGGAATCCCCGGTTCAGGCCCGTTCTCACACATATCTACAGTAGGGGTCCCCACCCAAATCTCAGCATGATGGCTATCGCGCAGCTGGACATTCCGCTGGGAACAGGAATGCGGGAGATCGGTCGGATCTAGGGGTGTGAAGGCATTGATTAATCCCCGCTCCTTTGATGTGAGGCGAGGTCCTACTGTAGGGGGCAATAAACTGCATCTGTTGGGCTAGGTGATGGCCTGGGATCAGGCCGGACAATCGGGCAGGGAGGAAGAGGTTATCAAAGGGCCTGTTCTATGAATGAGATGAAAGAGTGAGGGGGTTCAGCACGGGATGTGGCTCGGAGACAGGGTCGTGCTGGAGGTGCGGACAAGATGGCGTGGCCACTGTTTCACGATTTTCACTTTACTTTCAACAGTGGCTGTGGTGAACATAAATGAACGCTGCTTATGTATACCTAATTTAGTCATTTTCCACACATGGTCCACCATGGACCAACGTAAAGTGTATCCATTGACTTTATCGATTTTTACATTTGCTAATGCCTGGTCGACCTGATCATCCCTTCCCGATTTACTTGTTGGAAAATAAGAAACCGATATACTCAGATGGAAGTGGTCACTCAGCAAATTATCATCAACCGTAAAGAAATGCAGTCTAGATGCGTGGGTATTTGACAATAATATATAATCTATAAGTCACAAGCATTAAAATGGGTCTGGCACATAATACATTCGCAAAACCCAGGTCTAGGGAGAAGACCAATTCATTAAACAACTCCCCTGTTCTGGAGTGGCAAATTTGAGTATTGCTTATACCTTCTTCATCATCACCACAAGTTTTACCATCCTCATGGGAGCACAAAGCACAATTAAAATCACCAGCCAATATTAGCATCCTATCTTTAACACTGTCATTGCACAAGGGTTTCAAATCATTGCCCAGTTTCTTAACCACCTTGAAGTCTATCTCGTGGAATATTGTTGTAAAAGTTAGCCAATACAATGGGTTGCACCTAAATGCAGTGTGATTAGTAGATAATCCCTTTCCCCATTGTAAGTCTTAATCTTGTTTATTGTTAACTTATTAGATATATAGGTGCAGAGCCCGCCTTTTGCTCTGCCACTTAAACCCCCGACTGCTTGCGTGTTAAACGTTTTGAACCCATCCTTTGCCCACGTTTCCTGGAAATATAATATATCAACATTTTATCTAAAATCACACCATAGTGGATTATTGATCTTGGAAGGTAAACCTGATAAGTTCCAGGAGATGAGACTACAGCCAGACCTCTTCGAAATACATGGGGTCTGGTGGTTACGGAAGTAGGGGGCTTAAGGCCGCCATTACAGATAGGTACATGGGCTAAGCTGTGGTGATCATGCGATTTAAAGGGGTAAGGCAGATTCTGTAGGGTAAAGCCAATATCTTGGACTTCTCTTCAATAAAGGCTAAGAGTGTTGTACAATTTTTATGCTCTATGTTGACTTGAGCTATGTTATCCTGCCTTGGAGACTTATCTCCAGGGTACCCATATAGACCACCATCAGATTTTGGACACTGGCTCTGAGGGGTCAGTCAGTCAATATCTTCTAGGGTATTGAATATCAAAATGATTACTGACTGGGACTGCATACTTTGGTTGGTTTGCCTGTGTGAATCTCTCCTCCTATGCAATATACCAGGGGGGTCCAGGTGGTTCGTAGAAAAACCCCATACTCGGAGGATTGGCTAGTAAAGGCAAAGTTTGGGGGAAAATGCAATCAAGGCATGCAAGCAGTAATTGCCATGATGTGACTGTTTCACCATAAATGAGAAATAATCATCACACCTTGGACAGGTGAAAGATTTCTTGGGAGGAACCCTGATCCTTTAACGGCATGGGCATAGCTAGTCCCCAAGAGAAGGATAGCTGCTGCAAAGCAAATTCACCTCTACCACAAAGAGCAGTCCCTGATAGTAAGGAACATCATGAAATTGACGGGCATGATGATGAACAAAGCAGATTTTCCCCAGATATCCTCAAGCACTGCTTGGCGTTAGTCGCCGCTAGTTCAATCGTAGTTATCAAATAAAGAGGCGGGCGCTGGGAATTGGAAAGCAGGAAACGTATTTATTCTTCGAAGGAAAACGCGTCGGGTTTGACGAACAGGGCGTCGTTTCGAGGTGCTCTAACTGCATCTCTGTGGCCCGGCCTTTTACTCACAGTTGTATCTCTTTATTGCAGTGTAACACATTCCTGACATTACTTTGATGCATTATAAACCATCTTTGGAATCCCTGCTTCAGGCCCGTTCCCACACATATCAACAGTACTGCACCCCACCCCCGGTCTCAGTAGGTGATTGCTATCGCGCAGCTGGGCATTCCGGCAGGAGCTGAAATACGCGCAATCGGTCGGATCTCATGGGGTTGTGGCATTGATTAATTCCGGCTCCTTTGATGGGAGGCGGAATCCTACTGTACGGGGGCAATAAACTGTATCCGCAGGGGTTGGTTATGGCCTGGGATCGGATCGAACAGCCAGGTGCAGGGGAGGAGATTATCGAAGGGCCTGTTCGTGCGCAAGGGATGAAAGGATATGTGGGCTCGGCACGGGAAGTGGCTCCGGGGCAGGGTCGCGCTGAGGAGGTTTTATGACTCTAGAATGTGTGCTTGGGGGCGGCCAGCGTGTGGGGGATGATTGCGAGGTCGGGGAGGCGTGCAGGCGATCGTCAATGTTGCGAACTGGCCACAGTGTCTAAAATGGCTGCCGCTTGCGCGCACGCCAAGGCCTAAGTGGGACAAGATGGCGCCGGTAATGTTCACATCGCAATCTAATATTTAACAGTGATGGCATCATGTAGTTCCCTCATATGAGACTGCACATGCGCCCCTTACAGGAATGGATCGGCACCGGATGGTCACAGGAAGTTGGGTGGATCTAGTGGTGGCTACGGTAACGGTGCAACAAGAAATGGAATGATGGAACACGGCAAATGTGAGGATGGGGAGCCCTCATAAAGCACCAATCCCCCACAGTGACCATAATGACTACCGCATCCCACAGAGGCTGGGAATCACGTATGGACTTCCTGAAGGCCAGAGGACTACGGATGCCGTGAAACACATACTATCTGGAACTAATGACAGTTTTCCTAGCATTGAAAGCATTCCAAGTGCACAAAAAGGGGCAGACCGTACTAGTCCACGCTCGCAACACAACAACTATGTTCTACCTTCACAAGCAGAGAGGAACAAATTCCTTCACACTGTTTTGACTAGTGCAGAAGTTATGGAAATGGGAGGCCCACCTGAACACAACATTGGTAATAATTCCTCTCCCGGGGAAGCTGAACACAGAGGCAGGCACTTAGCAGACAAGAAAACACCTCCCATGAATGGGAGATAAAATAGGAGGTACTGGGCATCATATTCAAATGTTGGGACAAACCAAACATAGGCCTATTTGCAAGTCCAGAAAACACAAAATGCTGAGACTTTGCGTCCAGGTTCCCACACCACCAATCCAAGGGTTATCCCCTGTTGATAGATTGGTCAGGCAGATTTGCATACACCTTTCTGCCGATTCCCCTGATCCCAAGGACACTGATCAAAGCCAGACAACTAGGGACATCACTCCTACTCGTAGCCCAGCAGTGGGCCAGACCAACTTAGTTTTTAGACCTATTGGAGATGTCCTAAGGGACAGATGGTTCAAATTAAAGCAACACAGGATCCGTTAACTATGCAAAATGGAAGCGTGTGCCACCCGGAACCAGCCCCACTCAACCTAGCAGCGTTGCTGCTCCTGAATACCTAGAATTTGGACAACTACAGCAACCCCCCCTCCCCCAGCCCCACCCCCCCACCTCCCCACGGAGAATGGTAATCCTGAAGGAGGCTAGAAAGCCAAGCATGAGGAAGTGCTGCACTGAGAAGTGGAGCAGGCACATTCACTCGTGCAGGGACAACAAGATGATGGAAACTAGAACTGAGCACGGTACAGTGCTAAAATACCTCACCCACCTACTGGACAGTGGCCTGACCTTCACTTCACTAAAGGTCCACCTAGCCTGAATAGTGGCCTACACCAGAGGTTCAACAGGAAGCAGGCTCTTCACACACCTGGTAGTGAAATGATTAATTGAAAGATCGAAGAGTAGCACCACCAAGGATGTCACCAACACCAATGAGAAATCTTAAAACAGTGCGCCCATAGCCGATGACACTCATTTGAACCAATGCACAAGTTGGAGGTGAATTGGCCTCTGTATCCAGTCTTGGTTTTTTTCTACATTACCTTTTGTTGGCATTTTAAGTAGTACATACCTTTCTAAACTTTACACTGTCACACATTAATTTCTCAGCAAGTAACGATTCCATCTCTCCCCCACCCTCCCCTCCCTTACCAACCTCTCCTGACATTGGCTGTGTTCGCAAAACTCCCTGATGATGCCCAATCAGTATTGGGTTGGACAGGTTCTCTCTCAATATAGTGCCCCTCTAGGTGTTCCAATTGTTCCTGATTTTACCCCATTGGAGTTAAAACATTTTGACCCTAAAGACCTCATTCCGAATGGCGATCAATTCCCCTCTGCAGAGTCAGCAACGCCATCTCGTCCTCATGTTTCAACACCCTGCGCATGCTCCGAAAGATCTTCCGGTGGATCCCTACTGGAACTAGAAAGACGGTCACCCAGGCCCTCGTCACCAGCCGACTACGCTATGGGAACGCCCTATACGCAGGAGCCACAGTCAAACTTCAGAAAAGACTCCAGCGCATACAGATCGCATAAGCACCGACTCATCTTCGACATCCCTCGCCACAGCCACATATTTCCCCACCTGAGAGACCTGCACTGGCTCCCCGTCAGCAAAAGGATCACGTTCAGGCTCCTCACCCACGCACACAAAGCGCTCCACGACATAGGCTCCGCCAACCTCGCCCTCGCCACTGTCCCACAGATTCGCAGAACCACCACCGGAGGAAAATCATTCTCTTACCTGGCTGCCAAGACGCGGAACTCCCTCCCCGCCCACCTACGACTGACTCAGGACCATTTCACCTTCAGGAAACCTTATGACCTGGCTCTTCGAGCAGTAGCGGCACCCCCCCTCCCTTCAGCACCTTGAGACCCTTACGGGTGAGTAGCGCGCTCTATAAATGTATTGATTGACAAGCATTATCGATACAAGAACCATACCTTCAAATTTACACGGACAAGATTGTCCTGTGAACAAACCCACAATGCCTTCCAAAGGTGGTTATGCAGTTCCACGTCAACCGAAGCATCCAACTACCAGCTTTTTTCTGGAAGCCAAAGACACAGGCCAAGAAGGCGCTACACACAATGGACATGCGAATAGCACTCATTTACCACTGACGAGACGGACCGTTCCGAAAGGGAACTAAGTCTTTTTTGTCGACTTTGCCAGGGCAAACAAGGGAACACCAGTGACCAAGGGGATATGTGTATGATGGATAATGGAAACTATGCAGACCTACTGCATAAGGACGTCATAGGCTCTACCAACATGCCCAAGGGCACACTCAACCAGGAAGAAGGGCGTAATGCGAATGTTCCTAGCAAACCTACATCTGTATGGCTGTGACTTGGCCATCCCCCTCACACCTTCACAAAAACGCTACTGTGTGAACATCCAGATAAACAAGGAGGCCTAGATTAGACAGAGTACTTCAACACTAGTTTGCCAACACATCCCCATTTTAGCCCAGGCTGCCAAAGAAAGGAAATACCGCTATATAATCAGATGCACAGCATGCGAGTCCGGAAAAGGATTCATGCAGCAAAATGAAATGGTTACTTATCAATTGGAGTAATTTTGCAGCCTGGAGAGTTTTCTGGATTCATGTGACCCAACCACTTCCCTGGAAATAGAGGAAAAGGCAAACAGGAGAAGTGACAACACTTCAAGGCAAAAAAAATTCCAAACCAGTCAGGAGGAAGATAAAAAAGATTCTGAAGATGGCGACCACGTAGCTTAACTTCCAGGGCACCATCTGACTTCGCACAAGGGATGGACTTAACACTGAATGGTGGCCTGACTCTCACAACAACAAAAAAGAGAAGAATAAACGCGTTTCTGGACCCAGCCACTTAATGGGGGAATAAATGCTCAGCATGTGAATCCAGAAAACTCTTCAGGCTGCAAAACTACACCTGTTGGTAAGTAACCATTTCGCTACTGCATATGTCAACGAATCTAACCCCATATATACCGTAACTATTTAAAACCGATAAGAACTGCCTTTAAAACCTTTTGTGGCTTAGGCCTCCTGGGAATTAATTTTATTTTTGTGTAAAAATGTGGTAAACCTCAAATATTTATCTTTAAATGGACTATTATTTGAGGTTGCTCTTCACTAAGTTCCTGCGATCTGCCGTTTTCATTTCTTCGGCTTTCAGGTTCTCCTCCTTCCTGATTCTCTCTTCTCATGTCTCCTGTCGGAGAAGATAAGTGTGCATCTGCCTCAGCATGTATTGCTGTGAAAATACACAGATAATTACATTTTTCAGATGCTAGAAAGTGTCCTGCTCATCACGATGTTTTACCAGAAAGTTCAGATATGTTATGCCAGAGCTAAATTTCAGGATTTCTAGAATCGAGAGGATGGAGGGCGGTATGAGGTGGCTCAAATGGCAAAAGCGAGATGTGTGTTAACAATTTGCTACTTATTGCAGGGTGTGTAGTAAATGCTGGCTTTTAAAGTTTCACCTCAATAATTCTCACCGGTTGTCATCACATGCGGTCTCAAATGTAGCTTGGACTTTCGTTTTAAGGAATAAGTTGATTTTGTCCTGGTCCTGTATTATTTGTAGGTCTATTTTTCTTGAATCCTTGTAATAAAGTATTTGGCTTGTTCCTTTTGTAACTTTGCTACCAGCATTTGCCATGCCAAATTTTCCCCATTTGTAATTTGTTTCTTGACCTTAGCCAAGGAATTATCATCTTTGTTATTCTATTAAGTGTAATTGACTCAAAAATTCAAAAATGCTAAAATTCTGCACCACCGTTTGTGACTTTGCTTACATGTGGTGGTATTTTGGTGCTTTTAGTTCCCTGTGAATATCCTTCAGTTTCTAATTCTCTTTAACCTAGCATCTTCAGCTATGCATATCCCTTGGATCAGTTCCTTCAACAAATCCCATAGTAGAGCCAAATCTACACCCCCCAGTGTCATTCAGTGGTAGATACTTTAATCTGTATGAAATGTCTTTACTGACAACTTAGTCCTGAACAAGGGAACCATTAATCCTCCAAATTGAATCTTAATCTGGACCAAAAGCTCACCAATCTCTGGTACAGATATTGAAGCATGAACCTGTAGGGGCTTCACCCCATGCTCAGAGGTTCTAGGCCAGTGTTTGTTCTAAAAAAATATTTGCACTGTAGATTTGTGGCTTCCAAAGAAAGTGAAAAATCGAACTCTTCGATGAATAATCTCAACACTGTTACTGAACCTAGCTCGGATATCTATTTCCTCCCCTGTTGAGTTAACATCATCGTACCCCATATCGGGAGCTCAAATTCTCCGTGTCCCTGTTCAACACAAGGTTACAGTCCCCTCCTATAATAAGTGGCCCGTTTTTGTTGTGGCAGTTTCTGATTTGTATAATAAAGAAATTCTTCCTGGCCAGGATTTGGGTCATAAACTTATGCTGAGACCTTTATACCCCTCTGAAGACCCTTAAGCGATATACACCAATATGGAAACTACCAATCCTCCGCTAAATGCACAGATGATAAAGAAATATTTTATTTAGTTCACAAACATAAAAAATAAATCCAAATGTATTTTTAATGGGAAGGTTAAAGCTTTTCTAAATTCATTTGAGGCCTCCCATCGCCCAAACTATATTCTGTTTGAGGCACTTGCACTGCTCCCACAAATCAATCCTAGGATACCATCTAAATTTTTAGTATTCAAATTCCAATGGCAAGATAAAGCATGTGACACCCTACATTCCCAAGGAACTAGGGTAATCAATGCTATGTGACAAAACAAGATGTCAGTAGCAATTACTTTAGGGGGGAGTGGACATTCAGTTCTTATGCAAGACATTCATTTCTTAATCAGTGGCACTGCATTCACAATCAGTGTGCTATAAAATCATGATTTGGAGTTTAATTAATTAAATGTGTATTGTACCTATATGTATATATTTATACACACACATATAGGTTGTGTGATGGAACCACGTATGCCTTTACCATGCATGCAGGTTCCACACTGACTCAACAATGCAAGTCTTAACCAAGAATATGCCTTTATCACGCTTGCCTTTACAATGAATTATGCATCGTTAAGGCATGTATGGTAAAGACATATCTGTGGTTGACTAGACCGGTAACTTTTAACCTCCTGATCCTTACCCCCGCCCTAACTCTCAAAACTACCCCCTCCGTCCTGAAAACCAGCTCCCTCCCGAGTCCTAAAAATTACCCCCATACCCTAAAAAAACGACACGAGCCCTAAAAACTACCCCGCCCTCTCCTAAGCCCTAAAAATTACCATGAGCCCTACAAACTTCCCTGCCCCTAAAAAGTATTAGGATCCCTGTCCCCCCCCCCAGCCTGAGAAGTGCCCCAATCCCTGCAGTTAAAACTAAAACTCCCCCCCCCCCCCCTCTCCAACCCCCCCCCCTGAAAGACTGTGCGCCAAGAACCATAAGGTTTGATAGGAACCGGCAACGCTCCCTGATGGCCGCCAACGACTCTGTGGAATTTAGCAGATGTGAATAGCTCGTCGTCTTTCAATCTAAGATTCTACCTTAGATCGTCTACTCTCCTGCTTTAGATGCACTTGGGTACTGCTCTTCGTGTTTCTGCCAATTGACTTTGGTTTCGGCATCGGCAGAGTATCAATGCATCCTGGCCACAGAGCCACATTCCCAGCTGGGCTAAGTAATGGCAGCTTGTCAGGTTCGCCGGGTGATCGCTGCCCAGGTACCTGCTTTGGCACTAAACTAATCTCACCCACGTGCATGCTTCAGTTCATCTGTGGTGATAGCCTTTGATACTAGCAACCTCCTACAGTGTGCTTCATCCAGACCTTTGTGCCCTACTTTGTACCGCTGCCAAATGCCCCGTGTCATATCAAATGCGATATTTTCAGCCAGTTCTTTAGGTCAATGTGTTGCATATAAAGTTAAAGAACCTGCCTGCAGTTTTAGGGCTGGTTTGACAGCACCGCTGTCACCAGATATTCCGTGATTAACCTAAACAAGCATTGGCATTGCCAATAGGTCTCGCCTTTGGGACCTTATAAGTGTTTAGGTATCCAGCACAATATCCTTGGTGCAACAACATCAACTGTTACATAGCTAAACACTTATAAGGTCCCAAAGACAAGACCTATTGGCTATGCCAATGCTTGTTATGCATGTATTTGAATATTATAAAGCAATGTTTTGAGAGCATTATAAATAACCGATAAGAGTTACATTTTGCAAATGTGTACACGTATGTATTGGAATCACTATCATTAATGCAGGCTGAGCTTACTGCATTTCCTCAAAGCACTCACCATAACAGTAAAGGATATATGTTAACCCTGTAATGTCCTCCGACTCGGGGTAGCGGTGCAGTCTACCCGCGTTGGAGGCTTCACGCTACTGCTGGCGCGTGTCGTCACGCGCCAACTATAAATAAAGGGGCGTGGCCGGCTCAAGCAGTCTGGACCACGCTGCAACAGAAATAAGTTGCCCCGAGTATTCACTGCAGCTGCGGCGCTAATTAAATGCGCACACACGCCCCCTCCCCTATCACACTTGTGGCGAGGGGCAGAAACGAACCCATGCAGAATACCTAATGGGTTTCTAATCTCTGGAGGATGGTGAGCCTTTGTTTAGACCTGGAGACCACGGAGGTGCTGCCTGCCTGGTGAGCCTTTGATCTAGGCCTGGAATCCATGGAGGTGCTGCCTGCACTGTACAAACCTGCTGCACCCAGGGAAGGCCCTGTTGCCCCTTAAGGGTACCTGGAAAGAAGGGGGGCCATCTCTGCTCGCCCTGGTGGAGCCCACGCATGTGTGCCCCCCAGCACCATGGATGTGGAGGCCACAGTGAGGCCTAGCACCCACAAGCCACAGGAGAAGACCCGACAGTCCTAATCACCCTTGGCCAGGCAGCTGCTACCACACCCAGGAGGTAAGCAATGCACGTACTGTGAAGTGTGACTGCGTCTGCGCCAAGATGGCGTCGATCCCCATCATTGAGCCCTTTGTGGTGGACGGCGCCCCCTCATCCCTTGCCCCGTGATGGAGAGACTGGACCGACCATCTCCAGATCTACTTTGAAGAGGGCGGGCATATCCCGGGACAGGGGCAGAGCCCAACTCCTCCACCTTGGAGGTAAAGACATCCACCGCATTTACAAAACCCTGGTGGAGGCTACACCCAAAAACGTATATCACGCTGCTCAACGCCCTAAATGCGCACTTCGAGCCGATGGCGATCAGGGACAATGAAAGATTAATCTTTCGCCAGGCCAAGCAAGAAGCGGAGGAATCGTTAGACGCATTCCACGGACGTTTGAAAGAACTAGCCAGCACGTGCAGGTTTCGAGACAAACAGGAAGAAATCCGAGGTCAGATCATACAAGGGTGCTACTCGTCCAAACTCAGAGTAAACCTTCTTCAGGAGGATGACCAGTCTCTAGCGGACATCCTCACCCTGGGCTGATCAAAATAACTGTCGCAAGCCAGAGCATCCCATATGGAGGCGTCCCTCCACCGACCCATCAAGACTGAACAAGTCAACGCGGTGGAAAAGGCGAACGTGGTGAGGCACAAAGCGTGCCAATATCCAGGAAGAAGGCGGCAAGACAAGAAAAGGGAATGCGGCTACTGCGGAGGCACACCCCATCGCATGCAAGACTGCCCAGCGAGAGGCAAGAAGTGCAGTGCGTGCGGGCAGATGAACCACTTTGCGGCTTTATGCAGGTCTACAAAATCACGTAAAGAAGCAGCACAGACAGTGGCTGAAGGGCATGACGACTTCCAAGGTGCAGAATCCAGATCCACCACCAGGATGTGAGAGCCACCTCACACACTGGGGCCTCGATCGAACTAATGGCTGCCAACATGTACAATCAACTAAGTCCACGCCGCCATTACGCGAAGCAAGGATCAGGGTATTTGCATACAGACAGAAGACATCCATCCCGCTCCTGGGATGTTTCAAGACTGAGCTGAGACACCAGGACCTCAAGATCCCCACCACAGTGTACGTTACCAAGGAAGGTAGCGGTATGCTGATCAGCGGACAATCAGCCGAAGAGCTGAAGCTAATATCATTCGCCATGGTGGTACAAGAGGAGGAACTCGAGGCCATCATGCAGGAGTTCGAGGACGTCTTCAAAGGCATTGGATGCCTGAAAGGGAAAGAGGTCTCTCCACATCGACCCGTCAGTCCAACCGGTGGCGCTGAGGCACAGACTCATTGCGTTCCACTTGCGAAAGAAGGTTGAAGAAGAGCTAGAGGAACTGGAAGAGCAAGGGATTATAGAAAAAGTCAGTGGACCCACCCCATGGGTGTCCCCGATCGTAGTGGCACGGAAACCTGAAACAGCCGGGGCAGGTCCGCATCTGCGTTGACATGCGCCTCCCAAATGCCGCGGTGAAAAGGGAACGTCCCCTAACCCCCACCATCGACAACATCTTGGGAGAACTGAACGGCGCAAAGTGGATTTCGCAGATGGACCTACGGTCCGGCTATCACCAACTGCCAGTACACCCGGACTCTCGATACATCACCACCTTCTCTACGCACGTAGGTCTCAGGAGATACCGACGCCTCAATTTCGGGATCTCAAGTGCTGCGGAGGTGTTCCAAAACACCATCCGTGAAGTCCTCAGCGGGCTCCCAGGGGTCTTGAACGTAAGCGACGACCTACTAATATATGCATCGTCGATGGAAGATCACCACCGTAGACTTCGTGGGGTTCTCCAGAGGATCAAAGAATCTGGACTGACCCCCCTACACAGATAAAAGTGCCAGTTCTTAAAGAACAAGATCAGCTTCTTTGGCTACACGTTCTCCGATAAAGGAGTGGCCCCGGACCCTGACAAGGTGCGGGACGTACAGGAAGCCCCAGCACCCTCTAACATCTTGGAAATAAGGAGTTTCCTAGGGATGGTGAACTTTTGCGGGCAGTTTGTCCCGGATCTATCTAACCTCACAAAGCCCCTCAGGGAACTGATGAGAAATCCACCACCACGTGGCAGTGGGGCCCAAACAGGAACAAGCCTTCAAGGCTACCAAAGCGGCCTGTCGGCAGACAAGACACGGTCATACTTTGACCTGGCCCGATCCACCAACGTCGCTGTGGACTCTAGCCCGTATGGGCTAGGAGCCGAGCTCACGCAGTTGCAAGGGAATGGAGAGTGGGCCCCGATAGCATATGCGAGCCGCTCCCTGACTAACACGGAACAAAGATACTCGCAGATAGAACTAGAAGCGATCATTCACTGGGCCTGTCGGCACTTCCATGTCTACGTGTACGGCCATCCATTTACAGGGTCCACAGACCACAAACCCCTCATCCCCCTGTTTCAAGGGTCAGCATCCAAGCCACCCCCGAGGATTGAAAAATGGATCCTTCAGCTGCAGGGGTATGACTATCGAGTGGAATACAAACCAGGCTCATCCAATCCAGCGGACTATCTTTTGAGACATCCCAGGGCCGCCACCAAAGCAGCAGAAGAAGAGGATGCCGAAGACACTGAAGAATATGCCTGACTCGTATCGAAAAGATCCTGACCACTTCCCATGAGTCTTGAGACCATCATAGAAGCCACCTGAAGTGATGAATGCCTGCAACTGGCCATAATAGTGGTCCAATCGAAAGACTGGCGCCCCATTCAGTCCACCATGACCAGACGGACGCCGCAAGAAAAGACCGTCCTGAAGTAAATTGTGCGCGTCAAGGATGAACTTTCGGTCGACAGCAGTGGGTGTCTGCTCCGAGGCCCGCGACTAGTGATCCCATCAAGCCTGGCTCAACAAGCTGTGGACCTCGCACACGGGGGACATCCAGGCATGGTAAAAACAAAGAGTCGGCTGAGGGCCAAGGTGTGGTTCCTGGAGATGGACCCACTGGTTGAACAAACAGTCATAACATGCTCGTGGTGCCAGGCATCGGGCCAACCGGATCGCCCTCACCCCGTCATCACTGAAGAAAACCCCCAACAGCCATGGGAGTGCGTGAGTGTTGACTTCGGACACCTCCCAGATGGACGCTATGCCCTGGTGATCATTGATGACTTCACTAAGTACCCCGAAGTCGAGATTGTAGGAAGTCAGACAGCCACGAAAGTGATTACAAAAACCGGGAAAACCATTGCTACTCATGGAATATTCGAAGTGGTGAAGACCGACAACGGCCCACCCTTCCATGGACAAGAACTTGCAGACTATCACAAGGCCTGGGGAAATCAGCACCGGAAAGTGACCCCGCGCTGGCCCCAAGCAAATGGGGAAGTAGAGAGGTTCATGCGCACTCAAAACAAAGTAATACGTATCGCGCATGCGGATGAATCACCACTCGAGAGGGCCATATACAGCTTCCTGAGAGAATACCGTTTGACGCCCCATTTCACGACCGAGGCAGCGCCGGGCCCGGCAAGCATGGGCAGAGTAGTGCGAGACGGGAAACATCCTTTACAACGCAACTTTTACCACGCAGTGCCTTTACGACGCAACTTTTACAACGCAAACCATTACAACGCATTGCGCTGGGGGGCGCTCTAGGATAGGGAATGGGTTTAATGTACTATCATACACCTTCCGTACTATCCACGGGGACTGGAGTTGGAATAGTAAATGAAACCATTCACCATCCAGCGCCCCAAAGCACTATGTGTTGTAATGGTATGCGTTGTAAAACCTGCGATGTAAAAGCATGCGTGGTAAAAGCATGCGTTGTAATGTCGTACATCCGTGCGAGACATGATCCCGCATCACCCAAGCTGGACCCCGTATCAGATTGACGCTGAAAATGTCCTGGCCAACAGGACCAGCTCCAATGACCAAGCCAGCGCCGACCGACGAGCCCGGATGTCGGTCATTCAAGTAAAGGACAGAGTCTACGTCAAGGACAGGTACCCTGGGAGCAAGTTCCGGCTTCCGTTTGAACATCAACCATGGACATTTATCCGCCGGAACGACACTATGAAAACAGCCAGGAAAGGGACCGAGGAAATTACACGCAACATCTTTCTTCTTAGGTGTAGTCTAGTTCCTATATTCCCAATAGGCTCTGCGCATTGGAATAATATATACTATAGATTTGACGTAGGACTGAGGTCTACTAGGTCTCTATCGAATATACTAGACTTAATTGTGTGTGTGCCAGCCACTCAGACGTCACTAGAAACTTTCTCGACTAAACAAGAAGGGATTAGTTTGACAACCGCATAAACATGACAATTTTGTTTCCCAAGAATAAGAAATGTATCTCTAGAGTCGCGGAAACAATAGATAGATATTTCACTCAGTCAATCGTGCATGCTTAGTTTCACCAGAAGTGCAGAGAAATAGAGCAACGGGCATTTACAATAAAAGTATTTATTGAACAGTCTTCTGTCTCATGCAGGAGAAATGAAATGCTACAATCATAATACTGGTTACTAAGTACAAAGCGTACAGTACGAAGAGTATTAAAAAATACTGTTAAAGCTTGATATGGTTTCTAAGCCATAAAATACATAGAATACATACATCAATAAATAAAGACTAAAAGTACTCAACTGGTGCTTCTAAAATACGCCTACCCCGGTGTACCTAACCTAGGTCTAGTACAAGGGAAGAAGTAGGTGAGGTGTAGCTTAGTTTCAGTATTCTTTGCCAAGAATCTATCCAATAATTCTCTAAGGGTCTAATTGGCTCCGTACCTTGGTTTTAGAACGAAGGTCTGGTATCTCTCTCTCAGGACTCGATTTCCCAACAACCCGCAAGGGTAGCTTGGAAACACTGGAGCTGGATTTCTTGGCAAGAGAAAAGACAGCGTCTCTCTCAGTGCGTCTGCTGGATGGTCGGCTTCCTTCGGCACTTGCTGCAGCAGGGCGTCTGGCAAGTAGATAGTCGAACTGCTCCAAACCACCGTGTGTTTGCCTGAGCAAGTGTGGGCATATTTATACCTTGAAGGTGCCGAGTTTGACGTAAGGTTGGACATAATAATTAAGCATGGGCTGAATATTCGTTCCGCTCGCGGAATTTGCGGATTTTCCACGATTTCGCGATCCGCGAATCTCGCGAAATCGCGGTAAAATCCGCAAATCAGCGGGGACGAATTTTCAGCCAAGCACCTAATGGGTTGCAGGTGCAAAAGTTGAAGCTAATTTTTTGTAACCTTTTACAAAAGGGTTACAAAGAAATTAACTTCAACTTGGGCACCTGCTGCTGTTAGCCTGTAAGTGCTTTCTGGCGCCTCGTTGCCTACTTGCAACTATTCTCTGACCCTGCTCTGACCCTTGAAGCAGGGTCAGAGAATAGTTACAAGTAGGCAATGAGGCGCCTGTCACGAAAATTAACCCCTTCCATGCTCATGATGAGCTGAGCTCGTCATGAGTTGCACCGCTCGCATGCTCATGACGAGCTCACCTCGTCATGTAACGCGGCTTTTGTAAAAAAAGCCGCACAGCGCGGAAATCGCGGCCGCGCGCATGCGGTTAAACCTCAACAGGAAGCACTGACAGATATAAAAACAAGCATTTGCAATGCAATAGGTCTCGCATTTGGAAAGTTTGAGCTATTGGTCTTGTAAATGACAATTTTTTTTATTTGTGTTGGTTTTGAAAATAGCTAAATTAATAGCTTTGTCATTTACAATGCCAATAGTTATAACTTTCACAAATGTGACACCTATAGCATTTGTAATGCAACATGTTTTGTATTTACGTGACTTAGCTGTATTGATATTACAAATTACAATGGCTTTTATTTTTTTAAAATAATTAATACTTAAATAAAAGTGATTTTAATTTGTTAAGTGTATTTTATTGTGACGAAAATCCAAGAACAGAAGTGAAATATTAACATATTTTTGTGACATTTGTAATAAAGTTTGAAACATTGAGAGAACATATTTGAACCAGTTGTTGTTGAATGGTTGCACAGATTGATGCTGTGGTGGTGCTGTGGTGGTGCTGAGTGGTGCTCTGGTGGTGCTGAGTGGTGCTCTGGTGGTGCTGAGTGGTGCTCTGGTGGTGCTCTGGTGGTGCTCTGGTGGTGCTGAGTGGTGCTCTGGTGGTGCTGAGTGGTGCTCTGGTGGTGCTGAGTGGTGCTCTGGTGGTGCTGAGTGGTGCTCTGGTGGTGCTGAGTGGTGCTCTGGTGGTGCTGAGTGATGCTCTGGTGGTGCTGAGTGATGCTCTGGTGGTGCTGAGTGATGCTGGGGTGGTGCTGAGTGATGCTGTGGTGGTGCTGAGTGATGCTGTGGTGGTGCTGAGTGGTGCTGAGTGATGATGTGGTGGTGCTGAGTGATGATGTGGTGGTGCTGAGTGATGATGTGGTGGTGCTGAGTGATGATGTGGTGGTGCTGAGTGATGATGTGGTGGTGCTGAGTGATGCTGTGGTGCTGAGTGGTGCTGTGATGCTGTGGTGGTGCTGTGGTGGTGCTGTGGTGCTGAGTGATGCTGTGGTGGTGCTGAGTGATGCTGTGGTGGTGCTGAGTGATGCAGAGGGCAGAAGGGCAGAAAAAACCAGTCTATCAGAGGACAGAAGGGCAGAAAAACAAGGGAAAAACGAGTCTAACAAAGGGCAGAAGGGCACAAAAACAAGGGAAAAACGAGTCTGCTCAGTAATATCTGTTTCTTTTAGTTAGCGGATTGCCACCTATGCTGCTTCACCTTTGATGTTAGCTAATAGTATAGCCGAGACCTGTTTGAAAATCTTTTAGTAACTTCATACCAAGATTTAAGGCAGGTTCTGGTCGGTATTCATTTTGAATCTGTCTTAGGACGTCTGGTATTACCGCCATAGACGGAACACCATGTGTTTTTGTGTAAATTGAAGCAAAGGCTGTACCCCAAGTGTCACAGTCCTCCACGTGTGGTGCAATCCCCATTGGTAAACAGATTGTTAGCACAACTCATGAGAAACACAGGATTCTATCGGGAAATACTGCTTCTATTTGAGTAATTTTCTGGGCTAACCAGAACGAAATTTGTTCCTGTTTTGCGGGCAATTTACCAATGACTGATTGTATAGTCTGTGGTGTTATTTTGTTTGTGTTTCCCTGATGAGGGGTGTGCTGTGGAATTCCTGCAGATGGTTGGACTGTTAAAGTCTGCATGCCATATTGAACCAATAGTCTGTGTATTTTTATTAGCTGTTTTAGCTGAGCTAATAGTTCTGGACCTGTCATTCTTTCAATGTCAGGATGTGGTGTATAGCTGGCTAGTACCGGCCATGTTGCTCCTGGTCTACTAGTGGACTGAGCCTGGTAATGTGATTTTGATGTTGTAGGGCGCCTTTAAACAAGCGATGATGCTCTTGGTAAGTATTGGAATTTCAACATCCTCGAAAGGAACGTATTCCACTGGAGGTTCCTCTACTTTATAGTAGTGGAACTCGTGTGTTACTGGATTTGCTGCAGGAAACAGAATCCATGAATAGAATACCTCTGTCTGCCGATATTCATGTGCCTCTATTACAAAGATTACTTTACCACCTCTCGATGATACTCCATTTTCTATAACTTATTCCCATTTGTCAAATGTTTCTCCTTGGTTCTTATGTTATCCTCTTATCTGAGTATGTTCGGACTTCTGTTAACTGGATCTTCACATATTTCTTCATGCTCCTACACATGGTTGCTAGAGCCTTCCACCAGTTATGGCATTCTACTTCAACTGATGGGCTACTGTTGTCAAAAACGGAACTGGAGAGGCCATTTTCCAGGGAGTAACGTAAGATGTAGTTAAGTAAAAAGCAGTGAGGTCTTTCTTAGTGCATTGCCATGGTCAAAAACCTCTTGTTATTGTTAGTGTCTGTGTCACTTAAGCTTTTGGTTTCAGGTGAGGTGGGCTGGGAACAGGAAGCTGCAGCTAGATCACTTCTTGCGTACTGTGTGTACCTTGGTTTTAGACTTTGGACGGTGTCATGTCTATCACTTGGTGACGTGAGACCATTTTTAGCTAGGGTGAGGCAGACCATACGTCTGAATTGGTCCAATGGCCTCCATGGATACGTCTTAAGACCTAGCTCAGTGATCAACTCTGACTTTGTGGTACACCATCTCACTCAATCTATTTTGCTCTGTTCCTTTGTTTCAGTCACTCTCGTATGTCTCAGTGCTAACTCTGTTACCTTGCACGTTAGCTGCCAGCGACTGCAGCACTCACCCTCTAACCCCCACTAGCCACACCTGCGGAATCCAAACGCTATACCCCACTACTTTGTTTGATTCTCACAATGGTTTGAGGGTGGGCCCCATATTCAGTTCAGTACGCTCCAGGTACCATGTCACAACAGGAGAGGCTCGCTAAGCCATGAAGTGCTTGTTTCACCCTGGTTAGTCCCTAGAGGCCCCTTCTGGTCCGTACATTCATGGAGTTGGTCAGCCACCTTTTTGTTACTTATGTCTTTTCTATGGCCAGGATCTGTGAGCTCACAAGACAATTGTTTTACACTCTCCTTTGCTTGGCCATACTCCAGAACATAATGTTTGTATTGGGATGACTTAAGGGAAAAATAAAGTCCTCTGCACCTGCCTGTTCTTGGTCTTCAACAAATGTCTCTGTAAAAGTACCTCCTTACAGAAAGAGTAGGTGAATGTTCATATTGTTTTGGCCTTTATTTCCCCCCCCCCATTGATGTTTCCATTTAAAATGTCAGCGTATCTTCCTTTCTTAGTGACTAACAATCTCTTAAGGTGCTCGCAGGGGGGTTGCATTAATGCATTTTTAGATAGCCTGCAGAAGTTGAAGCACTTAATAAAAACTCTATAAAATTGTCCGTCCGTTCATATTTCAGTTATTTTAATATCCTCAGAACAATATGGAAGTAGCCTTTTAAAAAAAAGAAAATACATGCCTCCCCTCCTACTCTGAAAGTTTTTAAAATCTGCTATACTTTGCAATATACCCATTATGAATGCCCACACAGGATACAGTGCATGTTCACGCCATTAGGGTAAAGTAAACCAGGAAATAGTATGGGATTTACCAGCTGTGCATGTGCTGCAGTGAGTTAACCCTGTCAGTACAGGTTTTCTGGATATCTGTTGTGTATTGGAAAAATCTGTGATCAAACGTTTTGGTTTGTTTTGAGCAAGCAACCTGCAAAGTTTTTATCTTGCATCCCTTTCTAAAAATAGCACTATTATTTTACAGTTGTCAGCAAGCCAATTGACTGCATATTCCCCTATGACTACAAGGAAGCTATCAAACAAAAGGTACTTGGATTATTTTGAAAACTGTTATAGTTCATGGTGATGCTGTGGAAATTTGAAGGTATAAGTGCTGCTGTACAGCTCCAGTATATGTTTGTATAAAGAGAATACAGGGGTTTTGCTAAACAATGATTCTAGCAAAAGCTTAAGTGAAATGCATAACATATTTCTTATTTATTAGTAATTTAAAAGTATTTCTTATTCAGAACGGCAAAGGCATATTTTATTAATTAGGGAGTAGGCTGCCATGAACCATAATTAATAATATGCCCAAAGTTGTTAGCACTGTAGATGTGTGATGATTGAAGTTGTGTCTAATGTGTCACTTTGTGGCTGTGATAAAATCTTTGAAGTTTTTGGTTCAGTACTCAGAACAAGCATTGGAAAGGCAATCTGTCTCGCATTAGGAAAGTTTGAGCGATTGGTATTGTAAATGACACTTTTTTTATTTGTGTTGGTTTTGAAAATAGCAGAATTAATAGCTTTGTCAGTTACAATGTCAATAGTTTTAACTTTCGCAAATGTGACATCTATAGCATTTGTAATGCAATGTGTGTTGTATTTACGTGACTTAGATTTATTGATATTACAAATAATGGCTTTTAATTTTGTAAATAATTATTACTTAAATAAAATTTATTGTAATTTATAATGGCAATAGCTTAAACGTTTGTAAATAACTTTTGTGAAGATTATGTTCAGTGTATTTTATTGTGACGAAAATCCAAGAACATTGCATTTGCACCTACACACACACACAGAGCCACACACACACACACACACACACACACACACACACACACACACACACACACACACATAGATGTGGTGGTGGTGGATCTGGGGGATATGGTGGTGGTGGATGTGGTGGGGGTGGATGTGGTGGTGGAGGTGGTGGATGTGGTGTTGTGGTGGTGGATGTGGTGGTGGAAGTGATGGTGGTGGGTGTGGTGGATGTGGTGGATGGGGTGGTGGTGGATGCGGTAGTGGTGGTGGGTGTGGTGGTGGTGGATGTGGTGGTGGTGGATGCGGTGGTGGATGCGGTGGTGGTGGTGGATGTGGTGGTGGATGTGGTGGTGGATGTGGTGGTGGATGTGGTGGTGGTGGTGGATGTGGTGGTGGATCCGGTGGATGTGGTGGGTGTGGTGGTGGGTGTGGTGGTGGATGCAGGGGTGGTGCATGTGGTGGATGTGGTGGTGGTGGATGTGGTGGTGGATATGGCGGTGGATGTCATGGTGTATGTCATGGTGGATGTCGAGGTGATGGTGGATGTGGTGGTGGAGGTGGTGGATGTGGTGGTGGATGTGGTGGTGGTGGATGTGGTGGTGGTGGATGTGGTGGTGGTGGATGTGGTGGTGGTGGTGGTGGGTGTGGTGGTGGTGGGTGTGGTGGTGGATGTGGTGGTGGTGGTGGTGGTGGATGTGGTGGTGGTGGTGGTGGATGTGGTGGTGGTGGATGTGGTGGTGGTGGATGTGGTGGTGGATGCGGTGGTGGTGGATGTGGAGGTGATGGATGTGGTGGTGGATGCGGTGGATGTGGTGGTGGATGCGGTGGTGGTGGATGTGGTGGTGCATGCGGTGGTGCTGCATGTGGTGGAGGTGGAGGTGGATGTGGAGGTGGATGTGGATGTGGAGGTGGATGTGGATGTGGAGGTGGATGTGGAGGTGGATGTGGATGTGGAGGTGGAGGTGGAGGTGGTGGTGGTGGATGTGGTGGATGCGGTGGTGGTGGTGGATGTGGTGGTGGTGGATGCGGTGGTGGTGGTGGATGTGGTGGTGGTGGATGCGGTGGATGTGGTGGTGGTGGTGGATGCGGTGGATGTGGTGGTGGTGGTGGATGCGGTGGATGTGGATGTGGTGGTGGATGCGGTGGATGTGGTGGTGGTGAATGCGGTGGATGTGGTGGATGTGGTGGTGGATGCGGTGGATGTGGTGGTGGATGTGGTGGTGGATGTGGTGGTGGATGTGGTGGTGGATGTGGTTGTGGTGGTGGTGGATGTGGTTGTGGTGGTGGTGGATGTGGTTGTGGTGGTGGTGGATGTGGTGGTGGTGGATGTGGTGGTGGTGGATGTGGTGAAAGTGGTGGTGGATGTGGTGGTGGTGGATGTGGTGAAAGTGGTGGTGGATGTGGTGGTGGTGGATGTGGTGAAAGTGGTGGTGGATGTGGTGGTGGTGGATGTGGTGGTGGTGGTGGATGTGGTGGTGGTGGATGTGGTGGTGGTGGATGTCATGGTGGATGTGGTGGTGGATGTGTTGGATGTGGTGGTGGATGTGTTGGATGTGGTGGTGGATGTGTTGGATGTGGTGGTGGATGTGTTGGATGTGGTGGTGGATGTGTTGGTGGATGTGTTGGTGGATGTGGTAGTGGATGTGGTGGTGGATGTGGTGGTGGTGCATGTGGTGGATGTGGTGGTGGTGCATGTGGTGGATGTGGTGGTGGTGGTGGTGGATGTGGCGGCGGTGGATGTCACGGTGGATGTGGAGGTGACGGTGGATGTGGTAGTGGATGTGGTGGTGGATGTGGTGGTGGTGGATGTGGTGGTGATGGTAGTGGATGTGCTGGTGGATGCGGTGGATGTGGTGGTGGTGGATGTGGTGGTGGTGGATGGGGTGGTGGTGGATGGGGTGGTGGTGGATGGGGTGGTGGTGGATGGGGTGGTGGTGGATGGGGTGGTGGTGGATGGGGTGGTGGATGATGGGGTGGTGGATGAGGTGGTGGTGGATGAGGTGATGGTGGATGCGGTGGATGGGGTGGTAGTGGTGGTGGTGGATGGGGTGGTGGATGTGGTGGTGGTGGATGTGGTGGTGGTGGTGGATGTGGTGGTGGTGGTGGATGTGGTGGTGGTGGATGTGGTGGTGGTGGTGGATGTGGTGGTGGTGGTGGATGTGGTGGTGGTGGATGTGGTGGTGGTGGTGAATGTGGTGGTGGATGTGGATATAGCGCATACTTATGGCATGACTAAAAAAAAAGCACGCTGGTTCTGAGACGCTGTGGGCTCTTAACGACAGATGAAATCCGCAGCATTCCTGGATTTCTTAAAGTTTGTCGGAGGGGAGGGGGGCCGTGGGCTTTGCCGCACTCATGAGGAGGTTTTATACATGTTGGTTATCCATTCGTTGTGGGCAAGAGGTGGGGAGATTACCAGTGACGGAGGGCGCAGACCTTTGCAGCTGTGAGCGCATTCAATTAATGAAAAAAGAAAAGGAGACACGGCCGGCCAGCCGTGAAACTGAAAGCACGGCCGGCCGGCCGTAAAAAAGCCTTTGATGCAGCAGGGGGCAATTAGGGAATGAGAATGGCTGGGCTGAGGCAGAGCGCAAAGCCTTTGATGCAGCAGGGGGCGGAGCGGTAAGAGCTGCTGGCGGCACCAAGGTGACGATTTGATGCTGTGCATGCGCATTTTAACTCATTGCGCTTGCGCATTGAGTTAAAAGTGCACATGCACTTCATCAAATCGCCAGTCTAGGTAAGCTCTGTTTAATCCCCTATAGTCTAGCTCTGCTCAATGCGCATGCGCATTGACAGGCGAGACCTAAAAAAAGCATTTGTTCAAGTGGCTGGAAAAATGTAACCAACATTTCCTACCCCTTCCTTTTTAGGTCTCGCACCTGCGAACCGGATCGCAAAGCGATCCGTCGCTGCGAGACTTATTGTGATCATTCTGCCTTTCAAGGACTGAAAGGGAGAGGACAAGAGACTGGCACGCGCACGCATGAAGCAGCCTGCCGGGATCAGGTCGCGCGCGTCAACACGCGCTCCGATTCCGGCAGGCTCTTCAGTCACCATGGATCACTCTCACGCACGCGCACACATGTAGACACACTCCCGACCCCCCCTCACCAACTCACCGTGCTCTACACACAGACACATGTACACAGACACATGTACACAGACACACGCACACACATCTCCCCACTCACCGGTCTCTTTCTCCGGGTTCCGTGTCTCTCTCTCCCGCACTGGTATCTGCTGGTCTTCACCCGGGCCCCCTCGTCTCTTTCTCCGGGTTCCGTGTCTCTCTCTCCCGCACTGGTATCTGCTGGTCTTCACCCGGGCCCCCTCCTGGGACCCGGGACTTCAGCTGCCACTTCGTTTTCGCTCCGGGGCTCGCTCCTAAAAACGAAACTTTGGAATGACGCGCATGCGCAGGCAGCCCCCGCCCTCAGTTACAACCCAGTACTGAGCTGCTTTTACTTTCGTAGTCTTCCGTGTTCGCTGCGGTGGCTGCTGTTGTTTGTACTTGTTGGGACAGCGTTGGACTTTTAAATTTGCATTATATCTGAGTATCCTGCGAAGGGCTGTTAAGTTGAGTTCTGCGGCTTTTGAAACGTTTGGCAGCGTGGTTGGTAAGTTTATTTTTGGTAACTTTGGGCTTTTCTCTCTTCCGCTCACACATGGTTCATCTCCCTTCCCTTCTCTCCCACTTTCTCACACATGGCTCACATTTCTTTCCTTCGCTTCCACTGTCTCACACATTGCTCACCTCCCTTTTCTCTTTGTTCTATGGTCTCACACACCCACACTCGCAGTGTTCTTTTTTCCCCACCCTTATTAACGGCCGGTACTTATCTGGCAGAGTGGGCAAAGCAGAGGGCGGCCATCACAGGTGTTTCTTTTTTATTCCCTGTCATGTAAATTTACAAAGAGCTGACTCAGGCTCAAGGGGGTAAAAAAAGGCTGTTTGGCATTCATGAAACGGCAACTCTCCTCTACCGCCGTAAAAGCAATTACCTAGAAGCCCCCAAAACACAACATTACTAAAGTTAATCTTTAAATACAACTTCAAAGAACATTGCTTCAGAGGCAGCAAAAGTCTCTTTCCCCGACTTGTTTCCACGTCAGTGCACAAATGCCTACACGGGCACGGGGAAAGGTATAACATACCCTCCCTCCATGAAACGAATGTAATCAGAGAGAAAGGCTAACATACACTGTGAGAGAAAAGGCAGCTACCTATTCTAATAATATTATATGAACCACTGACAAGAGAAAATAAGAAATGTTATTTAGATCTCATTAGAAATTATTTCATTCACAGCATTACCTGTGTTCTATGGTACTTTACATTCTCGAATCTTCTAGTAAGTGCAACCTTCCTGGCTTTGCAAAGTGCTAATGAGGCACATTTGCTAAAGGACAATCACGTGATCAAATATCTATCTTAACTGACAAATCAGCATTTGACTGACTATTATATTTGGTTAACCGCTAGCCACTCCCAACGGATGCCCCATTAACCGAGGTTGTATTACATGCAAACTTGAGTATTTAAGTGTGCCAAAGACATTACTTTATTGTTATTTTAATTTGCTCTACACACATTAGAACAGAATATACAATACCCACACTCCGCCGGAAGATGGCTCCCTCACTGCCACTGGTTGCCATCACCGCAGAACACACAGAGAGGGAACACCTGTTCACAAACACTTTTAACTAATGCTATGTGATGTCCTTGTTGTACGTTAAGTGCTTGGTGCACACCATCCTTTACTACAATATTATGATAACAAGTTTGCGGAGGTGGTAATGTGACAAAGTGAGTATTTTTTGTGTGGCATTGTGCTATAGGTGTGATGTATTCTGTTGTTTTTTGTGCTGGAATATTGCAATGTGATGAGCTGTCCTTTGGCTATGATGCATTCTGTTTTTGTTGGCGTCTGTTACGTTTTAATTGTGCTATGCTGTTTTTGGTATGTTATGGTATCGCCATGGTACTGTACTGTGTTCAGTTGTTCACTTGAGATATGCCAACAAAAGATGCAACGTTTCCAATCAAAAGCAGCAGCACATTTGTGTGTCAATCAACCATTTACCACAGTCTAAGTTGGTACAATACTGCTCAAGCCCTTCAACCTACTGTAGCCCAGTTTATATGATATGGCCCCAACTAGTTTTACTTCCTACTCTGCACATCACCACATACCCACTTTCAAATAACTCTCTTCATTTATCTACTTCTCCCCCCTCCATTTGCCCCCCTCCAGTCGCCCCTCCTTTGCTTGCGGTCATGTTGCCCTGCAACCAACCTTCCCTTCTTTGTCCATGTTGCCCTCCCACACCCATCGTACCTCCATTGTCTGTGCTCCCCCCCCCAGACCCCCGTCCCTTTGGTGTCCATGTTGCCCCCCCCACTGCTCTCTATCCATTGTCCATGTTGCCCTTGACACGTGCCCTCCCTTCATTGTTCGTGTTGCCCTTGCCACCAGCCCTAACTCTGCTGCTCACCATAGCAAAACAAACAGGCATTGGTATAGCCAATAGGTCTCGCCTTTCGGACCTTATAAGTGTTTAGCCATGCAACAGTTGATGTTGTTGCACCAAGGATATTGTGCTGGATAACTAAACACTTATAAGGTCCCAAAGGCGAGACCTATTGGCTATGCCAATGCTTGTTTTTATGGCTGCCAATACTTGTTGGAACACAATTTCTAGTAATTAATCTATTCAAGACAACAGAATGGAACTACTGAAAAGAGATCTGGCATTTTTATGAGTACATCAAACCCTTCTGCTGGGTGACAGTCAAAAAATTCAAGTCTGGAAAATCTCCATCTCATGAGTTAGTGTTTTTGTGCTGACATTCATTTGAAGTCTCTCACTGATGGCAAAAGATGGGGCCAGTAGGACAGCAAAACTTTGACTTCATTGTGGATGGAAAATGTCGTTCGGATCTATGCAGAGGAACAGCATCAAAACAACTGCAGACGAAAGAAACCAGACACTCGAAATCTGACACAAATAAAAAAAATATATACGATTTTTTTTATATTTTAAACATCTAAATAAAAAAGATCTACCAGAGTTTTCTAGAGATACAGAATTTACAAGGAATAGTAAATCACTTTTTACTTGACCATGAACAAGCAATGGCAAATTCAGCAAATTTAAACTTAGAAACCTTTTCACAGAAAACTTGGATAAGTTTGTGATTAAAGTTTTCCTTAGGTGACCAACTCTGGCAGGGAGCTACTCAGGGAAACCAGCAGTCAGTCCAGTACCCGCGTTAGTGGCACCCTTTCTGTTGGCTTCTATTGAGTGTTCCTGATGTAAACAATACATGATGCTGAAGATGCTTAAGAATGCTGAAGATTTGCAGTCAATGGGGTCTTCCTGGGACAACTCATCTGGATTAGTGAGTTGGTCCTGACCACAGGGTCAAACGCCCCTCCAAGTCCTCTGGAGCTTGGCAGAATACCAGTGATCTGAAGCATTGAGGACTCGTGCCTGGTGGCTGCACGGGGTGAGCAGCTACCTACTCACCAGGCAGATTACATCTGGTATTGTGGCCCCGTACCTGGAACAGATGGTCAGCCAACTAATCCTTGGAGTCTCTTGCTTCTGGCTGGGCCCAGGAGGCAGCTCTTCCACGCGCAGGGCTCAGCAGCTGCAGTCCTTATCCTTTGTGAGCCCAAGGTGCAGCAGGCGCAGTTCAACGTCAGTGCAGTGCTTTTTCGCCGGGTTCTTGGTACAGCAGGGCAGTCTTCCTTCAGTCCTCTTCTCCAGTCCAGGATTGGAATTCTGGCGGTCAGGGGTGCCTCTTTTATACTCGGAATGTGCCATTATGGGAGGTTGTGGTCACTAGCCAGAATCCCTTCCACCTGATGAACACTTCCTGTGTAGTGGGGCATCTAGCTATCCAGAGTGCTTTATTGTGCCTACTTTGAAGATGGTAGAACTTCTCTGTTGGTCACAAGTACCCCTGTGGTGAGCCCATCTTTGGACTACACACCCAATAAAAACCTTGTTTTCAACAGTTTTTCCTTAGTTCCACTGCCAGCCTCTCTACCTACCCAATTGGGCAGCCTCTTCAAAGTGTGCTTGCTTCTTGCCCTTCAAAGTAGGCTTATCCTTTGAAGCTAGTCTTTTGGACCAATACCCCGTGTGGCTTCCTGCCGGAGAAAGCAACACCTCTTTCTGGGGCAGGCCTCTATTGTTACCTTTCCTGTGAGTTGTTCACACGTCTCCGCAGGAGATCAGAACGCTATTTCATTGCCAGCTTCATCAAATGGTCACTGGAAAACTGGGCAACAGTGTGGCAACTTTCTAAAAGTTGAATATGGTAACAAGTTACATTAATTTAGACTTGGGCATCAAGTCGGGCTTAATGTAACAAGTTATTTGATACCTTGAAATAGCAACTTTGGTAGTCCCATTAAGAAGTTAGTACAGCTGAGTTGTCAGCATGTAACCCTGTACTTGTCAATGGGCCTTCCTGTCTCTTTCGCAGTAAAAATCACCATTGTGGGTGTCGTCGACGATTCCCTCGTCGACGACACCGTCGACGATCCAAAAAGTGAAAATTTCTATCAGAAAAAGACTAATTACTCCGGAAATGACATCTCCCCATAGGGTAACACCATTGCTTCCACCTCTTCTGGAGGAGGAATATTCTGACGAGGATGAAAGTCCATATGGAGATGCTTATAGTCCTTCACAACTTCAGGTGAAGTACCAGGACTCTGATTCAGATGCTTATTACCTGGGTCAACATCATCCAGAAACTCAATTCACTCCTTGTGATACAAATCAGGAACCATCAGGACAATGCATGGTTGCCATGCCGTCTTCACTAATAAATGACCTACAGCTGATGTTGGATTACAAGAAGAGGTTCCCATCTCAAACCTCCGAAACCATGCAACCTCCTCCTCCGCCACCTCAGCAACCTCCTTCTACTTCTGTGGCATTAACCTCTCAAAGGCAGGGAGAACAGCCTTTGATAGAAGGGCATGATGTGGTTACAGTGCCTGATGATGATGATTCATCAGATGAGGACCAGAATGTGGAACATATCCAAAATCCTGACGCAGAATGGGACGATTGTTATCCCAGATCCGGCTTCACCATCTCCAGCCCCAGTGGATTCGCCTCCAGCGGACATAAGGGGTTTCCATAATCTTATGGAAAGGGCATCTAAAAGATTTGGCCTTCCTGTTCCTGTGTTACAATCAGACTGTTTCCTCTATGATTTTAAAGAGCCCTGCAAGAAATCTATCCATTCCATAACCATAGAGCATGTTTGGAATGAGGGCAAGAAGGGGATGCAGTCTCCAGCTACTGTAACTCCGGTTCTACCATGGCTGGAGAGAAAAATATAGTGCTCCGGAGGACAGTCCTGCCTGTCTTATTGGTCAACCTAAACCGGACTCTGTTATTTCTCAGGCGCCCAAAGAAAATCAAGGAAGCAGACGGCACCCCTTACTGCACCGCCAGACAGAGAGGGGAGGCGCCTGGACAATGTAGGCAAGAGGTTTTCCTCTGTCTAGCCTCCTTGTTAGGGCCTCGAACGCACTAGCGATTTTGGGACGATATGATCACCAAATGTTGTGCGATCTTTCTCCTTTCATTGATCAGCTTCCAGACAGTGCCAAAGCGGAAGCGCGAAAAATCCTGGAAGAAGGTGAAAGATCTTCATCGGAGATTATAGATTGTGCAATGGACATTGCTACAACGGCTTTTCGGGCCTTAGCAGGTTCAGCGGTCCTGAGGCGTCAAGGTTGGCTGAGATGTACCTGGCTTCGCCCGGAGGTGCAGAATAAGATTCTGGATCTGCCCTTCGATGGAGATATGCTGTTTGGCAAGCATGTAGATGATGCTTTACAGGTCATTAAAAAAATACCAAAACGGCAAGATCTTTGGGCACACTTCAATATCAAAAAGTACCTTTCTGTGGTGCAAGAGGTAAAGGATTCTCTACGTATAGGGGAGGTTATCAACAACGCTACTCCTCCTATTCACAATCCTCTCATTCATTCAAGCCTCCGTTCTCTCAGCGGCAAAGTCAGTCGGCGTCTTTCTCTCGCCAATCTTCCAGAGGTAGACGGGGACTTCAGAGGAGAGATACCTCTAAACACCAATAGAGGCTTCCTGGCTCTGCCTACTGGTCCTTCACCCCTTGTAACATCGATAGGGGGCAGGATTACACATTTTCTCGATTGCTGGAAGATCATAACAGATCGGTGGGTCCTGAATATCGTTCAGTTTGGCCGTACACTAGAATTCCAAAACCTCCCACCTCCCAGAGCCCCTCGCGCCACAGAATCAAAACATCTGCATCTTCTCCGTCTCCAAGTTTGTCAACTGCTCACCAAAGGAGCGATAGAACCAATGCCACTCTCTCAAAGAGGAAAAAGGTTCTATTCCAGATTTTTCCTCATTCACAAGACTGAGGAAAAGTGGCGCCCAATCTTAGATCTGAGGGTGCTCAACACCTATCTCATAAAACTCTTTTCGAATGGTCTCTCTTCAAGACGTCTTACGTCTTCTGAATCCAGGGGATTACATGGCGACTCTGGATCTACAGAGTGTATATTTCCATGTTCCGATCCCCCCATCTCACAGAAAATATTTACGCTTCACAGTAGCCAAGAGATGCTTTCAGTTCAAAGTACTGCCGTTTGGGCTCAGACCTGCTCCGTGGATATTCACAAAGGTGTTGGCCCCGGTAACAGCATTCCTAAGGAAACAATTGCTAGAAGTTTTCCCTTATCTAGACGATATGTTGATAAAAGCTCCGTCTTCTCAAGCAGCGACGAAGGCAGTCGAAAGTTGCATCCAACTTTTCAATCACCTGGGTCTGCATCTCAACAAGGAAAAATCAGTCTTCGTTCCATCCAGAAAGGTCAAGTTCCTGGGCTCCATTCTGGATACAAGAAGCTGCAAGGCTTTTCTTTCGGAGGAAAGACAGAAAAAGCTAATCTTCTCTGCCAACCATTTACAAAAGAGACGATCCCGGTCAGTTCGTCTATACAAGTCTTTCCAAGGATTGATCTAATCTTGCATACCATTGGTTTCGCATTGCAGATTGCGAATGCGTCCCTTGCAAGAACAGCTGGACATGCAATGGTGCCAGGTGGAAGGTTCTTTCGAGGACAAGATAAGTCACTCCTCTCATGAGAAAAACAGCAGGTTGGTGGGCTATCAAGGAAAACATCTCTAGAGGTCTTTTTCAGGATGGCTCCATTCCTGCTGATTCTAGCCACAGACTCCTCAATGGAAGGTGAGGCGTTGTCTTACAGGACCTCCAAGTGAGCAGTCGCTGGAACGCGGAAGAGCGTTTTCTTCATATTAATCTCTTGGAACTCAGAGCGATTCGCCTAGCCTTGCAGGCTTTCAGGCCAAAGGTTCAAGACTCAAACGTGCTGTTCATGACGGACAACACAACGGCCATGCATTACATAAACAAGCAGGGAGGTACGAGGTTTCCTCTGCTCTCACAAGAGGCCCAGAAGATATGGGAATGGGCGATTCTCCACAATGTCGTTCTTTCAGCAGAGCATCTACCAGGCACTCAACACAACAGCAGGCCCCTTGAGTCGTCTGAAATCGGCCTTTCACGAGTGGGAATTGGATCAAGACATTCTGGAGGAAGTGTTTCAACGCTGGGGAACTCCAACAATAGACCTGTTTGCGACTCCAGGAAATGCCGACTCTATGCAAGCAGGGATCACCATTGGGGGTCACTGGGGAATGCTCTTTCGATGTCTTGGTTAGGCGCATTTGTTTACGCCTTTCCTCCAATTCCACTAATCCCATGGCTTCTCAGGAAAATAAAGATGGAACCTTGCAGGATGATCTTAATAACTCCAGCATGGCCTTGCCAATTCTGGTTCACAGAGCTTCTCCTACTTTCTCAAGACCATCCATTTCACCTATGTCCCATTCCATCTCTATTAACAATGTCCCAGGGACAGGTGGTACATCCATATCCGAGCTCTCTCCATTTGAAGGCCTGGCTCCTGAGCACAGAGAATTTTACAGCCTAGATATCCCTCAGGAATGTAGGGAGATATTAACTCAAGGGCGTGCACCAAGTGCAAATAAAACTTATCGTGCTAAATGGAAACGCTTCTGCCTGTGGTGTCAACGGGAACACATCCATCCATTCTCTTCAGCTCATTATCAGATACTGCCTTACATTCTATCGCTGGCTAATTCAGGTAGTTCTTATTCTTCCATCAAAGTACATCTGGTGGCTATTTCAAGATTCAGAAGATCAGCTTTGGGTCCTTCTCTCTGGTCGGCTAGAATTATCAAACAATTCCTGAAAGGTCTTTTCAGGGTTTTTCCTCCGGCTTGGAATATCAATCTGGTTCTGGCTCCTCTCATGAGACCTCCGTTCGAGCCACAGGGTGGACTTAAAATCTTTGTCTTGGAAATTAGCTCTCCTTTTAGCCCTCACTTCAGCTAGGAGAGTAGGAGAGTTGCAAGCTCTATCCATTCTAGAACCCTTTCTACAGTTCAAAAAGGACACTGTGCTTTTAAGGACCAATCCAAAATGTATTCCAAAGGTCCCGTCGGATTTCCATTTGAACGAACCAGTGGTTCTAAAGTCATTCTTCCCTCGGCCTACATCCCCTGCAGAACGGTCTCTACATTCCTTGGATATCCAGAGATGTCTCAAATTTTACCTTGAAGGCACAAAGGATTTCAGAAAATCATCTCAACTTTTTGTGGCTTTTAGTGCACCTCCAAAAGGACTTCCTCTCTCAAAACAAGGAATCTCATGCTGGATTTCAAGTGCAATTCATTATTGCCACAAAGCGGCAGGAAAGCCGCTGGAGAGACATTTAAGAGCTCACTCCACAAGATCAGTTTCATCTTTAGCAGCTCTCTTCGCTGGAGTCCCTCTGAAAGACATTTGTAGGGCGGCCACATGGAGCAGTGCCCATACATTCACAAAGCATTACTGCCTGGTCTCTTTCATGAGGAGCGAAGCGGAAGTAGGACAAGCAGTCCTGAGGAATCTTTTCCAATAAGAGGTGAGCTTTCCCTTCTATCCCTACTTCATATGATTGCACATTTTGTATCACATAATTTTTCTGATGTTTTGTTACAAGGTATAAATATATATGATCATATGAAGACAGTTATGCGGAGATGTTGTAATACACTTATAGCAACATGTGCACTTGTGACTTACTGCTAGCTACTCCGATACAAAGCATGGGAATCTATGAAAGTTCCAATACTGGGGCAAGAAACAAGTTACTTTCATAGATTCCCATGCGCCCACCCTCCTCCCCTGGGAAAGCTCAGCCTTCAGCAAAAGTGGTTACTGTTGCACAACAGCTGCGAAAATCTGAGGCTCTCTCAGGAGGGTTCTATGGGGTGAGGCTAATCTGATTGGTTGTTGCAAAATTTTAGTCTCTTTTACAAAAAGAGGTAGATAGGCTACAAAATGAGATGAGGCCTAGGCCTTACTTTCTCTTTTGTACATACTGCTATGGTATTTTCTATTTACCGAGGCTCCCAGGCTGACGACGGGGAATGATACAAAGCATGGGAATCTATGAAAGTTACCAATACTGGGGAACCAAAGTTACAGGTAAGTAACTTGTTTTCTTACTGTACATAGTTTACATCTTTGTTCTGATTTTTAACACAACCCCAGAGCTTGTTTCTCTTGTTGAGAAAGTTTAATCCCCTCACATTTAGTGGCACAGGCTAAAATAAAGCAGCTTGTTTGTAAGCTTTATGATCCTGTGCCATCTTCCTCCTCCACTCTGCCCCATCATCCTGAACCCTCTGCCCCCCCATACCCACTCACAGCCTTGCCCAAAAACCTCACCAACAAAGCCTTAACCAGACCTTCAACAGCTATTTATTATTGTCCCCTGGGGAGTAGAAATACATATCATCTCCACACAATAGCAAGTTCAAACTGTAATCTACATCTCTAATTACTATAAATAATGGAGAAAAAAACAATAATTCAGCATTTTTCTAACGCTGGCTCAATCCCCCCCCCCCCCCCCCTCCAAAAAAACCCCAAAACTAATTTTCGCGAGGATCATCAACAACCCATACATCTGTAATCAATCTTTCAGTGGATTTTGTAGCAGGTAAAATAAACCTTCCTTTTGAAGGACTATCTTTTCCTATGTATAGTGAAGTCATCACTCTTGAATATTTGTTAAGCTTCTTCGTTGACACTTTCTTGCTGCTGCAATCTCCTGCACAAACTATCTTTGTCGCTTCAATGGGGGAGGTCAGTGGATTCTTCCACTGAGTCGTCCTCAATTTGACCTTTTTCCAGGTTTGTGATCCCGCTACCCTGCCAAAAATATTGTAGGCCAAAACAATAGCCATCTGTAGTGGATGATTTTATTCCGATTGAATTCCCTAGTTACTGGATTTAGTAATTGTCTCCGCTGTAGCATCATTGTAGAGTTCTGAAACTGAGACAGCACTCTGTCGCCATATTTGATCTGGGGCCGCTTCTTTGAAATCATGCCTTATTCTTTCTTTGAGTCCCATATCAGCCACCTTGGCCACAATATTAAGAGGTTGTGCATTTGTGCGCTCTGATGAATTTGATGTGAATGGTTGGTCCTTCGCGGATGCTTATGAAAATCACTTTCAAGCAAGTGTAGATCATTTGGCTTTCTGCTTCATCTTTTAAATTCTGTACTGTAATGTTTTCTAATCTAGACCTCTTTTTAGGGCTTCATACTTATTTATAAGCATTCTTATCTGTGATTTCCAGTGGTCTATTATGTTCAAGAAATTGTCTGTTGCTGGGGTCACTAAGAATTGACTTTTAGTATCTTCTAGATGCTGATTGAGGGACTGCATAGGTGTTCTCTAGTCTTAGTATTTCCTTGTTTGTTTG
Organism: Lissotriton helveticus; assembly: GCF_964261635.1. Classification (NCBI taxonomy): domain Eukaryota; kingdom Metazoa; phylum Chordata; class Amphibia; order Caudata; family Salamandridae; genus Lissotriton; species Lissotriton helveticus. Next base: position 950,975,204 of record NC_136069.1, read on the forward strand.
GATTGAAGAGCACTCAGGCCATCCACTAATATTTTTCCCCGATCATGCTTCAGCTCTTGAAGACCGACTTTAAAATCTTCTTTTGTCGAAACTTGATTTGCTTGTCATGCTGATTGTTCATTGTTTTTTCCAGCATTATCATATCTTACCCTCCCGTGGCACATAAAAGGACGATGAGCATTCATAAGGTACACTACGCTAAATAGACTGCAAATAAAACCTTGAATTTTTCTGGACTGATCCTTGTGTGGCCTGGGAGTCAGTTTGCAACATATTTGTCATTTAACTCCTGCAAGCTCATTGGTGCCAACTCACTGGCTTACCCTTTGTCCTCCGTGTGCTCCAGTCATGTGAGTCAAACTTGCTAGTTTCTGGTGCAGCTGTGCATCACCTTGTTGGGTCGGTCCACACTCACTCCCATCGTGTGTCCAGTCCGACTGCTACGATTGAGAGCCTGTTGGGGGTGATCTGTGGGCTCTACTGCTGCAGCACTATTTACAGACTAAAGTGCATTGGAGTAAATGAGTGCCTAATATCAGAAGGGTACAGTCATCTTATATTAAACCGCTCTTACTTTTTGTCTGTATGGAAGAAATGTTTTCAAATAAGTGTCTCTTGGTTTCCTTCTCCACTACTTTCTGTGTCCTGATTGTCTGGACACCTACTTTCTCCTTGGGCAACCCAGGATCGATTTGAAGCTTTGAAGACCACTTTTTGCACTTTGAACTGGAATTACACTGTAGCATGCATACTTAAGACATTTGGAGTGTTTCCTAGTGCACATCTCGGACGCCACCATAGGGAGTGCCCCCCCGCACATTCAAATGATAGTAAATACCCTGCTCTACAGCCCTCAACACCTCGGGGGTGCTCTGTGCTTCTCACTGCCACCAATGCTTTTCCTTCTATTTCGTTGCTTGCACATGAATCCTGGATCTTGGTCTCTTACTACAACTGTAAGGGTCCTTAAATGCGCTTTACCCAACCAAATTCATCATATGAGTCATCAGTCAGTCAAGGTCTTAAAGCTGCGGCGGCAGAAGTCGTCGTCTCGGAGAAGCTGCCCTGCTGCTGAAGGGTGTGAACTTCGACTGCATTATCCAACTCAAAATGACTTATCCGGTCTGCTGATTGTCCAAGGAACAATTCACTTCTCCTGCTGAAATGAGATAAAGGATTGATTCACAGGCCCCAGAAAGATTATGGGGCTTTGTATGATGCATTCATCTTTTTTCTTAATCTAGGTAAACTCCTTAACGGGTCTCGTTCTCTGCTGCGATCCAAACCCAATGGCTGAAAATGAACATCTTGGGGATGTTTGCAGAGAGTTTATCATTTTCACATCCCTGAATCATTCCCCGTCGTCGGGGTGGGAGTCCCCGGTACATAACAATAGTAATGTCATATAGACATATACATACTAATAGGCCAGAGGCCTCACATTAGTAACCTATCAAAGTCCTTTTGTAAAAAAGGAACAAACTTTGGCCAGTAGCCAATCCGCTACTACCACCCTCTAGAACCTTCCTGGAAAGAGCCCTAGTTCCTCAGATTTTCTACCGCACGTCGTGCTAAGGTAGTCTCCACTGAGCTCTGCTCAGCTTTCTGATTTTTCTGGATTTATTCCATATTTTCTCACAGAACTTATTCTTGTGGAGGAGTACTTCAGTCCACCATGTCTGACACTCCTAAAAAAGGGCTCTTTAGACCCTGTGCTTCATACAGCAAGTTGAGACTACATGTGGATGACAGGCATGAAGACTGCCTCTACTGTCTCTATCCTGACCACTCTGCGAAGGATTGCAAAGTCTGCCGCACTTTCTCTGACAAGACCTTGAAGGACAGAGAAGGACGCCTGCTTTTATGGCTCAAGAGACTTGAGAAGGATCAGACAGTCTCTTCAGGTGAGAGCGAGTGTTCCTTTAGGAGCTCACACTCCTCATCCAAAAAAGGCCCAGACCGTCATCTCCAGACCGGTCTGCAGAACCACCTCAGAAGAAGACGCCCAAGTCTTCAGAGGTTCGTCCACAGGCCATGGCAGGGAAGAGTTCTCTTCAGGATGCCACCTTCAAGAAGCCACCTTCAAGAAGCCTTTGCCGGTAACTTTGGCCATGCCTGTGACAACGTCGACAGCAACTATATCTACGTCGACGGCGTCGTCCTTCTCCGCCATGACCTCTACCACGGCATCGTCTTCGCCGGGTAGGTCTATTATATCTGTCATTGCTATTAAGAAATCGTCATTGCCGGCGTCGACGACGTCTAACACGTCGACGAAAACAAAGTCCTCGTCGTCGACGAGAGTCACATCAGCGTCGACTATTTCCTCATCAACGGCATCTAAGGCACCATCGACGGCGCCATCGTCGACACCGGCGTCGACGCGATTGTCGACGAAGCCATCGACGACAGGTCCAACGTCGACACTGCCGTCGACGAAGAAAGAGCAGTCAACAGCATCGTCGTCGATGAAGACAACAGTCATCTGCTAAGGCCTTAGACGCTCCACCGTCGGCGACTACCCCGTTGACGGGCTCGTAGACTACAGAGTCTCCTACGCTGAAGTACTCTTACACACACTACAGACTGACAACGAGTACTTTAACGCCGGAATTGACGTCGCCTAGCAGGGTCCAGTCACTGCCACCGACCCATCTGCTGGACACGGAGGATTCTGATGACGGTTCAATGTTCCAACCTGCGACAAGTCCATCAGAACTCCTTGTTAAGGTCCATGAAAGCTCAGACTGTGAAGACCTGGGTCAGGATGAAGGGCGATATCAGGAGGAATGTCAAATTACTCCGCCTCCTTCTTCACAACCTACGGTGTGCCTCCCAGCATCAATAGTGACGGACCTGCAATTTCTCATAGCGGACTACAAACAGCTTCCGCCCACTCCGCCTCCTCCAGTACAGCAACCTACACCTGTGATACCTCAATAAATCAATCATGGACATTTGTATAGCGCGCTACTCACCCGGAAGGGTCTGAAGGCGCTTGGGGGGAGGGGTCCGCTACTGCTCGAAGAGCCAGGTTTTGAGGAGCTTCCTGAAGGAGAGATGATCCTGGGTCAGCCGGAGGTGGATCGGGAGGGAGTTCCATGTCTTGGCTGCCAGGTAGGAGAAGGATCTTCCTCCGGCGGTGGCTCTGCGGATGCGTGTTACGCGGCGAGGGCGAGGCAGGTTCATCGTAGCTGGCGGGTGGGCGCGTAGAAGGTCATGCGGTTGTTCAGGTACTTGGGGCCTCGGTCGTGGAGGGCCTTGTGTGCGTGGGTGAGGAGCCTGAACGTGATCCTCTTGTTGACGGGGAGCCAGTGCAGGTCTCTCAGGTGGCCGGAGATGTGGCTGTGTCGTGGGATGTCCAGGACGAGTCGTGCGGAGGCGTTCTGGATGCGCTGGAGTCTTTTCTGAATTTTGGCTGTGGTTCCGGCGTAGAGGGTGTTTCCGTAGTCCAGTCGGCTGGTGACGAGTGCCTGGGTGATCGTCTTCCTGGTTTCGGTGGGGATCTATCTGAAGATCTTACGGAGTATGCGCAGGGTGTTGAAGCATGATGATGAGACGGCGTTGACTTGTCTGGTCATAGAGAGGGAGGAGTCCAAGATGAAACCCAGGTTGCGTGCGTGGTCTGTTGGTTGCGTGGTCCTTGCCCTAGACCACCTCCACTGGTCATTTGTCAAGATCCTGTCACTTTACCACCTCTACCTTCTTCTGATGAAGAAGAGGAAGTAGTAGGAGAAGAGGAGCGACCACAGGAGGAAGGAGAAATACAGGACGATGAATGGAATAACTGTTATTCAGGATCCGGCATCCCCTGACCAGGCACAGGCGGATTCACCCCCAGAGGATATAGGGGGTTTCATAATATTGTGGAAAGGGCTGCGGCAAGGTTTAAAATCGAAATGACCACACAAACCCAGGATTGCTTCCTGTATGACTTTAAAGAGCCATTCAAGAAGGCTGTGCGCTCCATCCCTATTATTGACTACATCTGGGATCAGGGGGTAAAGATAATGAAAAACCCCTCTTCTCTGATTCCAGTTCCGCCCAGGCTCGACAAGAAATATAAGCCCCAGACAAGGCTCCGGCATGCCTTATAGGCCAAACGAAACCGGACTCTGTTATTACCCAGGCTGCACAGCGAAAATCTAGCAATCAGTCGGCCACGTTGATTGCGCCACCACATAAGGAAGGCCGTAAACTTGATAATATTGGTAAAAAGTTTTCGTCCATGTCGGCCCTTTCTATCCGGGCGGCAAACTCCCTGGCCCTCTTGGGACGGTATAATCGCCAGTTGTGGGCGGAAATTGCCCCATATTTAGGAGCAATACCTGAAGGTCAGAAGGAAGAGGCAAAGAAGATACTCCTTGAGGGCGACGATCTGCCTCGGAAATGATAGATGTGGCGATGGATATCGCCTCTACAGGATTTCGACAGATGGCAGGGGCAGCTGTCCTAAGGCGCCAGGGGTGGCTAAAAGCCACATCGTTCCGGCCTAAGGTACAGACCAAAGTACTGGACATGCGGTTCGATGGAGTACTGCTCTTTGAGGAGCATATAGATGAGATGCTGCAGGGTATCAAAAAAGATACAGAGACCGCGAAAGCCCTAGGTACCCTCCAGTACAAAAATACATCCTTTCGGGTCTCCAGGGGAAGAGGACAACAGACAAGAGGTGGCTATCAGGGATACAAAACCTCCTATGGCTCATGACAGCAATGCAAGCTGCAATACCAGCAGAGACAGCAACAAGGCCACTCGTCGTACAACAAGTCTTCCTTTCGAGGACGAGGAGGAAAAAAAGACGCAGCCAGAAGGCAATGACCTCTTTCTCCCACAGGCCTCCATTTTTTCTCCGCATTACGCAGTCGGAGGGAAAATATCGAACTTCCTCCAATTGGCAAAAAATCACGACGGATCGTTGGGTTCTCCAGCTGATTCGGTTCGGACATACTTTGGAGTTCGTAGAGACTCCTCCTCCGAACCCCCCACGTCCTATGCAGCACAAGAATCTGCATCTCCTTCAAAAAGAACTCTCACTAATGCTCCAAAAAAGAGCCGTAGAAAGAGTTCCCCGAGGTCAGAGGGGGAAAGGATTCTACTCCCGATTCTTCCTGATACGAAAAAAGGAGAAAAAATGGAGACCTATATTGGACCTAAGAAGCCTAAACAGATGCCTCAAGAAACAATCGTTCCGTATGGTATCCATTCAAGAGGTGTTACAGCTATTAAATTCCAAAGATTTCATGGTGTCCTTAGACCTCCAGGACGCCTACTTTCACATACTGATCCACAAGAGTCACCGACAATTCCTGAGATTTGTGGTGGCGGGACGGCACTACCAATTCAGAGTGTTGCCATTTGGCCTGAAGTCGGCACCACGCATTTTTACAAAATGCCTGTCTCCTGTGGCAGCGTACCTTCGCCAACTCCATCACCAGGTTTTTCCCTACTTGGACGACTGGCTCGTCAAGGCTCCTACTCTGATAGGTGTAACCAGATCTTCCAACGCCTGTCTTCAACTCTTCGAGAGCCTAGGACTTGCGCTCAACCAGGAAAAGTCTGTCCTTCAACCATCTCAAAGTCTCACTTTCCTGGGAGCAACTCTGGACACACGCCAGGGAAAGGCCTTCCCTTCACAGGAGCGTCAAATCAAACTAAGGTCTCTGGCAAGCAGAGTTCGGACCAAAAAGACCATCAAGGTGCGACTCTTCAAATCATTGTTGGGGATGATGTCCTCCAATATCCTTCTAATTCCACACTGCCGCCTCCGTATGCGCCCATTACAGGAAACGTTGTCATCTCAGTGGATCCAGTGCTCGGGGTCCTTCGACGATCTGATCAAGACAGTCATGACGCAGGCCCTGCACTGGTGGCTTCAAACAAAAAATCTGAACCAGGGCCTTCCATTCCTGCTTCCAATCTCACCCCACGTAATAACAGATGCCTCGTTGGAAGGATGGGGTGCGTTCCTGCAGGAACTCCGGATCAACGGCCAATGGTCTCTGGCAGAAAAGCAGCTACACATCAACCTGCTCGAGTTGAGGGCAGTATACCCTGGCACTTCGAGCATTCCTGCCTCGAATCAGGAACTCCCCAGTGCTTGTGAGAACCGACAACACCACCTCAATGCACTATTTGAACAAACAAGGGGGTACTCGATCGATGAGGTAGTCTCAAGAATCTCAATGAATTTGGAAATGGCTACTCGAACACATTTCTCTTCGAGCTGAGTATGTCCCAGGGGCAGACAATACCCTGGCAGACTCTCTAAGCAGACAACGCTCCATTTGCCACGAGTGGGAGCTCGACCAACATGCTCTCAGCGCAGTGTTCTCCCGCTGGGGCACACCGTACCTGGATCTGTTTGCAACGGAAATCAACGCAAAATGACAACATTATGCAAGCTGGCTTTCCCAGCCAAGATCTCTCGGGGATGCATTTTCGATCGCATGGTGCAACGTCTTTGCTTACGCATTTCCTCCATTTCCCCTGATTCCCAGGGTTCTCCGGAAACTGAAAACAGAGCATTGCACCCTGATCTTGGTAGCCCCAGCGTGGCCGCGCCAACACTGGTTTACAGAACTCCACCTTCTATCGTTGGAGCCGCCGATTCTATTCAGGCCATACCCGAATCTCCTCACTATGAACCAGGGGCACGTCCAGCATCCAGATCCAGCATCTCTCAGATTATCGGCTTGGCTCCTGAGTTCAGAGACTTCCAGGACTTAGATATTCCTCAAGAGTGCAGAGAAGTCTTGGCCCGGGCCCGGGCTGACAGTACCAACAAGACATATTCCCTTAAGTGGAAGCAGTTCTGTCTGTGGTGTAAAGCTAACAAACTGCATCAGTTTTCGTCCTCTCCAGCGCAAATGCTGCCTTACTTACTTCACCTGGCTAACTCGGGATCGGCCCACGCCTCAATAAAGGTCCATCTGGCGGCCATCTCTCGATTTAGGCGCTCTTCGCCTGGAACGTCACTATGGTCCAACAGACTGGTCAAGCAATTTCTGAAAGGGTTATTCCGAACATTCCCTCCAGTGAGACCGTTACCACCTACGTGGCAACTCAACATTGTCTTGGCTCAGTTGATGAAACACCCCTTTGAGCCAATTCATAAGGCAGGTATCAAATACTTGTCATGGAAGACAGCTCTTATTGGCTCTCACGTCAGCAAGGAGAGTAAGTGAGCTTCAGGCTTTATCTATTCAGGACCCTTTCCTTCAGTTCAAACAAGACAGAGTCATCTTAAAGACCAATCCGAAGTTTATACAAAAGGTTCCGTCTACTTTTCATCTCAATGAACCTATTGTTCTAAAAACTTTCTTTCCGAATCCCTCCACGGCAGCGGAGAGATCCCTCCACTCTTTAGACCTGAAGAGATGTCTGAAGTTCTACATCCATAGGACTGATCAGTTTCGAAAATCCAGCCAATTATTCATTGCCTATAGCAGGCCCAGGAAAGGTCATCCATTGACAAAGCGGAGTATTTCAAGATGGATCTCTGCGGCCATCTCCTTCTGCCACCAACAGGCGGGACATCCTCTGCCTTCCAAAGTTCGGGCTCATTCCACAAGATCAGTCTCCACTTCCATGGCGCTCTTTGCTGGGGTGCCCATTGTCGACATTTGTAGAGCGGCGAGATGGAAGACACCACATACGTTCACCAGGCACTTCTGCTTGGACTCCGAGCTTATGAAGGATGCAGCAGTGGGACACGCGGTGCTCCGTCATCTATTTCATTAGAGGTGAGCCTTCTTCCTCTCATCCTGCCTTCTTGCACATTTCTTCCTACTGCTAATGTTTCCAGGTTCATGGTATTGCACTAATGATAAGGTATTATTAAGTGTCTTCCATGATGTATTAGACTAAATGTGCTGACTATTGCTTGCTACTCTGATTCAGGCATGTGAATCTATGAAAGATACCCATAATACTGGATAAGAAATGCGTTACTTACCTGTAACTGCAGTTATCCAGTATTGGTATCTTTCATAGATTCACATGCAACCCACCCGCCTCCCCTGGAAGGGCTCACCTTGGTTCTCTCAGTAGGTACTTGTAGGAGAGTAGGGTCTGCAATCCTATGATCACCCAGATTTTTGCTTTTTGCTGCACTGGTTTACGACTTTCCCTGGCTGTGGGCCTGCTAATCAGACCCACAGCCTAGCTGTTCTCTCTATCCAAATTGTACTCAGGTACTGAATTGGCACTGGGCCCTCTCCAAGTCCCTGTACCCAGGGCTGAGGTGCACCCAGAAGTCTCCCAGGGGCTGAAGCATGTATTGTGCCACCCCTGGACTGACTAACTAAACTGACACAACTGGCTGCACGACAGCTGGGGCAAGGTGGTGTACTCACCCTTTGCTTTAGATAGAGTATACCTATATCTAACCCTAAAATGGACACACAGATCTCCTATCAGTCACTCCTATGGCAGGCCTTAACAATCCTGAAGGCAAAGTGCTTGGAATCGTGTGAGATGGTGCTCTGGCATGAGCTGAGCCTGTCTGCGGCTTTCGGGATCTATCCCTTAGCCGTTTCCATGATATCGCATACCATATACTCTTAAGTGCATTATAATCCTCGCGGTTATATGCCAACTCTGGTATCGCTTTATCAAAACATGTCGAGTAAGGTGTCATACGAATTGGAATACTAACCCCTCGCCAATTCTGGCGACGGGGTTAGCATTCCACCCTTCTAGAGGGACACGACATGTATGTAACCTCTAACCCCGGTTAAAGTCAAACAGAGCCTCAGCTCCACAAAATGGATGCTGCCACCGAGACACAAGTCTGCCCTCCTGCTGCTGGGAGTCCTCCCAGAGCAGGAGATAAGGACAAAGGGTTTTCTGCCAGGGGCGGTGCCAGCACCGTCCCAGACAGGATTTTGTGTATCCTAGGTAGGCAGGGCTTCAGAGGAAGGTGACTGCAAGTGGCACCCCGGTGCTCACTGTGCATAGGCCGGCTGAAACCAGTTCCAGGGGCACTCCAGCCCCTGGCCTGGGGAAAGCCCTCCAAAGGAGAGGGGTGTAACCACCCCCCTCCTGGTCCCACCCATAGGGCAGGACTTAGTCGCGTGCCAGCCCCCTTTTCCCAGATAAAGGTAGGAGCAGGCCCCCTTCCAAATTAGATCATCTTTGGAATCAAGACACGACTTTCTGCGAAAGGACTTCAAGATTTCTTCTTCAAGATTCTCCCTTGTGGCTAAGGAGTAGTCACCCTGCATCCGCAGGCACCATCTTAAGAACACTGCGGTCTGCTGTAAGTCCTTCCTCCGGAATCCGACTGCCCAGCTCGACAAGACCCGCCTTCCCTGGCACCTCCGACCTCTACTCACCTCTACAGCCAAGCTGAGAACCGTGAGTGCGACGAGACCTCAAGGGACCGACTATTGCCAAGACTGCACGACTTCTTCACAGCAAGTCCGCCGAGTAATCTACTGGCGAGTGCTTTGGGGTCCGAGAAGCCCCGACCCTGAGCAGCTCCAGCACCGAAGAGCAGCCCCCCAGCATCTCCACGATCGGCGTGGGGCCCTTCTGCTTTTTGCTGCTCACCGCGTTGTTTGGCTACTAGCCCGCTGGCTTGTGGCCTTCTGAACGACGCCCGACGACATCACTGCTGCTGGTCTGGTTGCTCCAGACTGGCTCTTGCTCCCTTCCAGAAGAGGAGCACCCCGGACCCTCCTGGTCCACTCAAGACGCCATTTTGAGTCCACCGCGTGGGCTTGAATTAGCCAAGGCTTTGTTGCCCAATCCTGGGTCCTTCGACGCCGACAGCTTCATCCATCGTGGGACAGCTCGCCCTCCATCCTGGTCGCCGACAACGCCTCCTGGTCCGTGAGATCTGCAGAGCACAGCGTCGCCCACTCACCTAGTTGAGGTGACTACCATCCGGTGCCCTCCTGGTGCCCCCTGACTACTGGCTAGTAGTCACGAACTTGGTCCCCTCTGCTTTCAGGTGTCATCCATCTTCCAGATCCAGGCTTGGATCACTTCGAACTCTCTTCACTGGTCGCCTGCCAGCATCTTTCTTCCAGGCTCCTGGTTCGTCAACGAGGAATCCCGACGTCTTTTGAGACATATGCAGCTGCAGCCCCTGGGCTAGGTAACTTCGGCATTTCGGTGCCCCAGCATAGCCTCACTATCCAAGGGTCAGGATCCACTTTCGTTTTCTCCCTACCAGGTCGGGTTCGCCCGTGAACACTAACTTTAACTTTACTAGCTATCATAGACTTTGTCCCGCATCCCGCGTGAGAGTGCACACTCTGCACCCGAGTCCCCTGGGCCTCCTAGAAGTAATCTAACGATTCTATAGTCAAGTCCTAGCGATTCCAAAGCCTATTAGTACTGTACTTACCTGCTAGTAATTTCGCATTCCACTTTCAGAGTATATGGTTTTCCGTGCCCCTCGGGCATTTGTATATACTGTGCTAACTTAAGTATTTTCGTAAGAGTTTTGTTGTGTGCTTAGCTCCCTGTCTCATAAAGAGCCAGGGTAGTCTTGTTATAAATAAATACACTGTTTATTTTCATAACAACTTGTGTGGTGTCCTTTCACTGGGTGTTCAAGGGGTAATGTGATGGTAAAACAGCTGGCTTAACACGCCCTCTAGAGTCTTAGCCTTAGACTGCTCGTATCCATGCTACAAGGATAGCTGGTCTATAAGGTTGACTTACAACCAATCATCAATAAGGGTTGTTTGGACTGATATATAGTGATCACTAGAATAGTGAACACTGCACATCAGGCCAACTTCTCACAGTACTACTTAGCACTGTGCTTACGAAAATCTGAGGGACTAGGGCTCCTTCCAGGAAGGTTCTAGAGGGTGGTAGTAGCTGATTGGCTACTGGCCAAAGTTTGGCCCTTTTTTTTAACAAAAGGACTTAGATAGGTTACTAATGTGAGGCCTCTGGCCTATTTGTATGTATATGTCTACATGACATTACTATTGTTATGTTCCGGGGACTCCCACCCCGACGACGGGAAATGATTCAGGCATGTGAATCTATGAAAGATACCAATACTGGATAACTGCAGTTACAGGTAAGTACTGCATTTCTTCCTGCCATCTTTGGATTTGACACCATTTCCGCGAAATGGAGATTGCTCAGCTTGTCTGGGAGAGCTGATACACAGGACCGGAGGTTAGTAGCACCGCACCTGATCTACACCACAATCAGAAACGTCCCATAGGTTTGACTGGGGCCAGACAGGGTTGCTGTTAAAACCTTTACCCATCTCTTTTTCCAGGATCAAAACAATCTGGCCCCAAAAACTTTTTGAGGACCAATCAAAAAGGCCAGTAAGAGGTCAAACTAATTTACCCTAGACTACTTCATTCATAACCTAGAAATGAAACTCTACTTATCTCGGCTCATTTTTTTACATTCGCTCTTGATGATAAATATTGAATATTTGTGATCAGATGTTAATTTGGCCATTTCCACTATTCTTAGGTTTATAATTAATATTCCCTATTAGTCCTTCGTAAGAGCCTTGCAAACTGCTGAGAACCACGTGGGTAATTCAAAGTGCGAGGTAAATCTGAAAAAGCAAGTGTATGCCCAGTGTTTAGCATCTTTAGATTCTGTAATACTTGTATCCTGCAGCTGTTTAAACATTTATTCAATCCATTAGCTAGATAAATCTCAGTTGCGTGGCAAACAAGTTTAGTAATTATAGCTTTTACCCAGTATTGGGGTATCTTTCATAGATTCACATGCTTAATTCCTTCCCTGTTGTCGAAGTGGGAGACCCACAGTAACCTAAATAAAGCAAATAATTAAAACATTTCCATAGGCTATCATGGAGGCAACCATGCATTTAATAGCCACCAAACTTAAATACAACCAATCAGTGACCAGCACTCTCTAGAACCTTCCCAAGAGAGGCTGAATCACTAAGATTTTCACCACAGGTCATGTCAAGGGAGTCTCCCTGAGCTCTGCTCAGTTCTTAAAGATTTTTCTCAAATAAGTCTAATTTTCATCTGGATATTCTAATGTCTGACAGGACAGGACCATTTCCCCCTTGTAAATCCTGTGGGAAGGAGAGGGTTCATATTGATGATGCCTACAAGGATTGCATCTATTGCCTCTATCCTCATCATGAGGCAAAATCTGCCCCACTTTTTCATCTAAGACTCGTAGAGATGGAGAGGGCAGACTTTTCTTGAGGCTGAAGACACTGGTAGCGTCTTCTGACTAGGAGAGCGACACTTCCTCTAAATCCCATCGGAGGCCCAGGTTGCCTGAGGGTCAGTCTGAGTAGGCCGAGAAACACCTTAAAACCTCTTATGAGACCAAAGAAGCACGAAAAAAGGAGAATGAACCAAAAATCTCCGCAGAGCTAGTTTGCCACATCATTCTGGGACTTCTAAAGATAAATTGGAGTCTGCTGCCTCTACAGGTCCTTCCAGGCATAAATCTAGTCACAGATCCCTCTTGGCGTCCAGATCACTGCCTGCTTCTTCAACAACGACTAGCTTAGTCGAGACAGTGAACGGCACCTATGATATCGATTGCGCCCATCAACGCCCGACGACACTATCTTTACAGTCTGCAAAGACTGCAGTGATGAGGTTACCACTGTCGTCGCCTGTAGCGACGTCACCATCAATGTCGAGGAAGGCTCCACCACCGATGAGCACACAGTTGACTGCATTGACGATTTTGCTGTTGACGAGAAAATCGGGGTCACTGACGGTCCTGTTGTTGACGCAGCGCCTGTCGCCTTAGTCACTGCAAATACAGTCCACACCATCAAGATTGTTCAAAACATCTCTGCAGCCTAATTTCCAAATGCTAGACAGGATTTCACCTTTACTCCCAAACTGCCTTCTTGATACAGAGGAAACTGATGATGGTGGTCCCTTTGGGATTGCTCATAGTCCTTCTGAACTTCATGCCAAGTGTCAGGAGGGGAATGAGAACTATTATGAGGAGGAGCAGTATTATCAACACTACTATCCAGCTCCTCCGTAACAATATCCGCAATTCAGATATTATGTTGTTCCACCAAGGCAGGAACCTGCTCAATTACCTTCCTCTTTAATACAGGATTTACAGGCCATGCTCAAACTACACGAAGGTTCCCACCCCAAGAGGAACACATTACTGTGCCGCCGCCTCCACCAGCACCACCTGTGACGCAGCTTACACCATTGCTGCCTCCTCCTTCTACTCCTAGGATGACGCCACGACCCATCATCCCTGTTCTTCCTAGGAAAGATCCATCCTCTTCTGAAGAAGAGGCTGAAGAGGAAGAAATTCATGATCCTCCTTCACCCACTGGTGAATGGGATAACTATATAATACCCACACCATCCCCTCCTCCTTGTCGTCCTGACTCCCCTCCAGAGGACATTGGGGGGTTTCATAATCTGATTGCCAGAGCTATGTCCAGCCTTCATCTACCCGCAATAGTCAAGCAATCCGATTGTTTCTTTATTAACTTTAAAGAGCAATCGAGAAAGTCTGTAAGATCTATACCCATTATAGACCATATCTGGCAGGAAGGCCTAAAGGTAATGAAGCCACCGGCCACTGTAGTGCCGGTACTGCCAAGATTAGACAAAAAATACAGGGCTCCTGAGGATTCTCAAGCATGCCTTACAGGTCATCCCAAACAGGACTCTGTGATTTCCCAAGCGGCTCTGAGGAGATCAAAAGCATCCTTCCACTCACATCACATCACAATCGTACAAGGAAGGGCGCTGTTTCTCTTCCATTGGGAAGAGATTCTCACCCATATTCGCAATCTGTCAGGGCTGTTGATGAACAAGCTATTCTGGACCGCTACGATTGGCACATGTGGTTCGATATTGGGGCCATGCTGGAGTATATACCGGAGGAGAATAAACAGGAATTTTGTTAAGTCCTGGCTGAGGGAGAGCACACAGCAGCCGAAATTATAGACTGTGCCATGGACATTGCCACAACAGGTTTTCAACAACTTGCTGTTGTAAGACACCAGGGATGGCTTAGGGCAACGTCTTTTCACCCAGAAGAGCAATCAAAGATACTAGACATGACGTATGATGGAGACAGTTTATTTGGAAAACATATAGACGAAGCTCTACTAGCCATCAAAACTGATGGCCAAAGTATTGGGTACCCTTCAGTACCGCAAGGTGCCTTTCCAGGGAGCACGAGGACGTGGATTTTCAGGCTATAAAGGTACTTTCCAGCGCACCCCAAATTATCAGTCCTTTCAACCTCCATATTGGCAGGGTTACCAACAGCAAACCTATCGACAGCCAACAGCTGGTTTCTCCAGGCAAGGCTTACGCAGGAAACCAACATCGCAAGCACGCGACTCAGGTCGCAAGCAGTAACCACATTAGGGTACCAGCTACTACTTTTCTCCCCCCAACCGCTGCAAACATTTCCAGTCAATGGCGCAATATTACAGCGGACAGATGGGTCTTGGACTTGAAATATTATGGCCACATGCTAGAATTTACCCATCGCCCACCAAACACTCCACCCAGGGGATCGCACCCCCCTTGTCTTCACTTACTCAAACAGGAAGTGAATAGCATGCCATTGAAATAGTCAATAGAGAGAGTTCCAGTAGCACGAAGAAGAAAATGTTTTTGCTTCCGTTCTACCTTATACTCCCGAAATTGGGAGAGTGGAGACCTTTTTTGGACCTCAGACAACTAAACCAATTTCTCAAGAATCAAACCTTCAGAATGGTTACACTCCAAGACATCCTTTAGTGCCTCAACAGCGAAGACTACATGACATCGCTGGATTTAGAGAATGCTTAGTTCCATGTTCCTGTACACCCCAAACACAAAGTTCCTACGATTCACAGTGGCTAGTACTCATTATCAATTCAGAGTCCCACCTCAAATATGCTCAGTGGATTTTCACCCCCAGTGGCAGCTGCTTTGCGAAACCAGTTTCCCAAAGTTTTGCCAAATTTGGACGACTGACTCCTGAAAGCTCCATCGGCTTGTTTAGCTGCTGCAGCTACAAGAGATTGCATAGATTAGGCATTACAGTAAACCACGGAAACCTGTTTTTCCAAGTCAGACTATTACTTTCCTTGGGGCCGACCTGGACACTGTTCAGAACAAAGCTTTCCTTTCTCAGAAAAGGCAGGAGTGGTTGCAAACCCTGGCTCTGAGGCTTTCAAAAAAAGTCCACTTCAGTGAGAACATACAAATCTCTACTGGGCATGCTCTCCTCAGCAATCAACCTAGTACCGCTAGTTCATCTTCACATGAGACAGTTGCCGGAGTAACTCCAATGTCAATGGATTCAAACTATGGGATCCTTTGACATCATAACTATCACTCCATGCATGAGGGAAGCGTTTGAATGGTGGACTTTGAAGACACATTTCTCTTAGGGCCACTATTTTCTGCCTGTGATCCTGAAATTCATAGTCCCCACCGAGCTTGCCATGGAAGGTTAGGAAGGTCATTCAGATTCAGGGGAAATAGTCCTCGTCCCAGCGTCAGTTGCATATCAACAGACTAGAGTTGAAGGCCATCTTTCTCTCCTTGCAGGCTTTCCTCCCTCTAATATTTTTCTGTAAGAGACTGTAGTCCTAGATCCCTTACCTTTAGCATTACCCCAAGGCGCCACTGTATCCAGGAAATTTTTTGGTAGCATTACCCCTGCGTGTTGGTAGGAGCATAAGTCAACTCCGCATCCAGCATCGTGGTCGCCAGGACGACTTTGCGGTGTCTACTTAGACGCCACGCTGCACGCTGACCTCTGTTCGTTCTTTTTCCGCACCAGCCAACACAGATCTGGAGAGAGCATGCCCCCTTGTCACTTATTGACTAACACCTTTTTTTACTTTAGTCAACAGCTTTGAGTCTTCAACTCCTGATGCATGAGATGTCCAGCTGTCTGCCCGGTTTCAAGCCCTGTGACTCCTGTCACAAGTTGATGTCGGTCACCGATCCGCATCGCGTATGTATGTCTCTGGTGCGCGACCACGACTCGAAGGCGTGCTCAGACTGCCAGTCCCTGAACCCAATGTCTCCAAGCTTTTGGAGGCTTGGCAGTCTGCTCCATGCCGTTCAATGTCCCGGTCAAGGACAAGGTCGCGGGTCGGTTGCGGAATCACCACCATTCGTCCTCAAAGTCTTCACACTCCTCGGGTAAGTCGAAAAAGCATCATCGCTCTTCGCCTTCTCCCTGTCACTCAGCTGACGTGACGCGGGACCCAGAGCGTCGTCGCTCTCCGGCTCCTTCCTTGAAGCCAGCTGGGATGGGTCGGTGCTTCCCTCCCTTTCCTGGAACCGGAGTGCCACCTGCCCAGCTTTGTGCATTTTACGAAGCGCTGCGCAACCTCTTCGTGTTCGAGCAAACAAATGATGGACAGAATGCTGACAATGCAAACATTGTCAATGGGCAAAAAGGGGCCCCCTGTAAATAACGATATAGGGCAGACTGGCAGGGGAAGCAGAGTTAATTAGAACAACGAAACAGTCTGGCCCTTCTAATGAATAATCAAGGCTCTGTTAGAGTCCTACATTCATGTTAGCAGTAATAAACTCAATGAGACCAAGAACGACATAGACTAAATCAAAAAACAGTTAATTGTCAAAATATATTAATATTTTATTGCATTTTTTTAAATAGGGTATCAATCAACATTTTATACAGAACACAATAATATCAGCAGAAGCATCACAAAATAAACACAATAAAAAAAATGATTCAAAAAATGTCCCCAACACACATTCTATCAATTATACAGCAAACTCATAAATTCTTACAAGTTCAAGACCTCAATAAGTTCACACATACTCACACATTCAACAATCATTCCATATACATCAGATTTTGAATGCCAGATGTTATACATATATAGGGCGTCCTGAGGGGTCTCCGAAAAGGAATTGAGACTAGATGGCCAAATAACAGGACGGTTTCAAAGCGCCAACGCGCGTTTCGGTGCTAGGCCGGATCAAAAGGCCGCACCTTCGTCAGGGCATACAAAAGAGAGGGGAAGGGGGGGATGGGACCACGAAAACAGCAGTCAATCTGTAACGTAAAAATATATATCTGTTTAACATTTTAACAATACATATAGCAATTTTATAAATTCCATCATATGCTGATTAATCTTGAGAAAAACCTTTGGTTATTTACTTAAAAACCAATCTGATTATGCCCTCGTTCTAGGTCTAGACAGTGAGCTTAAAACAAATGCTTAATACTTTAATGCATGAAGTGAGAAACATGTATCATAACCCGAGACCCCACGGGTGCACACAGGCAGGCACTTTCTGTGGGTCACAGACCACAGGCTACTAAGACATATCATACATTCATGACATGACATTTCACAAACTTTACAAAAAAGTGTGTTGTAGGGGAGACTAGATCTCAAAGATTTTCACAGAAAGCCAGAATCAAACAAGAATCACACAGAGGTCTCTCACCAAAGGATTTTCCTTTCCCAAATGAGGGGGTAGAGGAATTCAATACCTACCACAGAGGGAACATTCAAATCCTCTCCGGATATACACATCACATTCTAGCTTGATGGATTCGAGGCGCCTCAACGGTTCGGGGTGAGCTGGACCCCACCCAAATGACATGTGTGCGAAACATATACCAAGTCTAGTTATTCTGAACATTTGGGAGCTTTGATCGACGTCTAATACACTACTGCACCTTCAATTTCAAGGGGTACAGCCTAGCCATGCATACTTACCTGTGGGGTAACCAAAGCGGGTTCTTCTAAGCTTTTAGCGCACATGGAAGGGGGTCCGATCAAGGAAAGACTCCCTTTGTGGCCCTCAGGTGGAGCAGGACCAGGAACACAACCCGCCAGTTCGTGGTCTGTAAATAAAACGGTAACACGATCAGACCACGACGAGTCGGCACAGACATGCAAGGCAACAGAACATGGTTCTCGAAATACGATGTACAACGCAAAGTGTTCTCATTCAAGAAGATGTGATGCGTTTTATTAGACACAATGGCCGAAGGTCTGCCAGTCACGCTGAATTGGACCTGGGTGCCTGTTCCCAACATGGATGAACTGCATTCTGGTAGGAGGCGGTACAGGAATGCTAGGACCACAAACCCATTACGGACCTCACAATAAAGGATTGATTAAGTTACCTGGTGAGCTTTTAGATGATGGCAGACTCTGTAGGCCGGGATACGTGTGCTCGGATAGAAGATGTATTCGGCTTCTGTCGGGGAGAGAAACAAAAAACATAACGGGCGTAAATGCCAGAGATCGGAAATAATGGCTTCCCTCGCCACTATCCCAAAATAGTGCAACGACCCTAGGGATCGAACGGGGGCGGAATAGAATGATTAGACACTTGGGCTGTCATCAGAAAAATGGAAACAGTTCGCCGCAGGGGACGTGTTGGGCAAACAAACCCTCCTGTGGCTTTCCTCTCGCATATGGGCTAACGTATTATAAAAATACAAACAAACAGGGAGAGAGGGCGGGATATCCCATTGGCACCCCCAAGACCTGGGGGCAACACGCAGGGACTCTACCTGGCATCCGTGAAAAGCTCCTGTGTATTCAGAAGCCGCCGCGGCGTGCAGAAAAGACGTTCGGGTCCAAAATCCCGGAAGTGGCCGGCATCGCAGAGGGCTTGGTTTTTATAGTTCCCGTGGGCCGCCTGTGCAAATCAAACGATTGGATATGCTTTAGCGGACGTAGCGGGAGAAAACTCAATTGCGGGACGGATCGACAGGATCAAATTGATACAGAAAACGTACGGCACCGATCTCAGGCTCAAAGGTGCCAGGTTCGGATGGTTCGTACAATTTATATGGGTTAGGCTACTCGTATCAAGATGTAGTCGCACTCAGACGATAGTTAAAACCTCATGCTGGGGGAGGAGCCTAGCTCGCGACCGAGATGGCCGCGCTTTAGCTCGGCTCCGTTCGCCCGCCTGTATTTTCACATTTATCCTGCTGTTATCCTGCCCCGGGAAGCCCTCTTTGCTGTGTGGTAGTGCTACGAAGCCCTGCAGGCACTTACCTCTTGTTCCGGTTGTCCTGGCTGCTGTGGATCCGGAGCGGTGCCCCCCGATCGTTTTGTGGCGTTGGAGGCGGACTGGCCTGGATCTTCTTGCTGGCTCCCGGGCCGGACGGAGCCTGCGGTGCTGCCCTTCGGGGCGCGGTGGAGGTGGTCGGAAGGCCGTTGTTCGTGTGGGCCGGAGGTCCTTCCTGGCTGATTCCCGTGGGGAGGAGGCCTTTGGTGGAGGCGCTGCCTTCCATTGCCGGAGCTCCTCGTGTATCCGGCTTGCTCCCCCTTTGTTCTCCGGCCCGGCCATTTTGATTTTGCCGCCCGGACTCTGAGAACGGAACCGGCGGCGTTGGGTGGCCGGTGAGGTCCCTTTCTTCTGGTGGCCCCCCTTCCTGCCCGGGGTGCTCTGCCGCTGGTCGGCGCGACTATACTTGCCTTTCCGTCGCCCCGGCGGAGGTTGGCGGCCGCGCGGCCTTGTTGGGCTCTCAAATGGCGACCGACCCCAATTGTCTCGGCCGGGCCTGGACGAGCGCTGGAGGCCCGCCGCATGGCCCGGGTCCCGAATACTGTAAAGGTTTTCCTACACTTAAGGAGGTCCTGGATGCCCTGCTCTCCTGGCTACTCTTGGTGGCTGCGCCTGTCATTACTTCGGAGATGGTTCCTCGCTACGGGCCTCCCGGGCCCCCACGACCGGATGTGGCTTTGCCGTTGCGGGGTACGGCTGGAATTATCCTGGCAGAATTGGCCCCGGCTACGACCGCGTCCGTGGGTGTGCGGAACTTGATGATGCCTCCTCCTCCGGCTCTGCCTCCTTTGCCTCTGGCCCGGGAGCTGGATTTTGCTCGGCCTGACTTTCATGACTCTCCCGGTTCCTTTTTGCCGCCGCTGCCCGGCGATCTCTCCTGTGCTGGCCCAGATGGGTCGGTTTCTTTGAACATATCCTTGGACCTGTGCCTGCATCGTTTGCTACACTTCGTGACCTTCCTGGATCTTCCGTGTTGTACTTCCCGTGTATTTTCTGGACTGCCGTTGTATTTTCCTGCTGTCTGCCTTCTGTTCGTCGTGGCCTGGTCCTCGCTGGACCGGACTGTTCTTACTTTGGACAAACAGGGACAGGGCTGATGTGCACTGACATCTGCGTGCGGTAGTCTTGTACTGATTTGGATGGTCAATGTGTCCTGATATGGTTATGTGTGATTGTTTGGTGCTCTTGGACTTTAACCTGCTAATCTTTGGCTTCCCGGGGTCTGGGACCTTCGATTCAGGCGGGTGGCCGGGTGAGTTTCCTCCTGTTTTCCGGCCCTCCCCCGTGTATGTGTATGTCTGTCTCCCATCCCATGTTCCCTTCCCCTGCCCTTCCCGTTTTTGTCTTCTGTTTCCGACTTAACTTTACTCCGCTATATTTCGGGTTCTAATTAGGGCGACAGGCACGCTGCGGGGGGGTAGGCCGTAGCCGCCTGCAGGGGTGCAGGGTGGGCTTAGGGGTGGGTGGGTGGGGTCTGTCTCTATTGGGGGGTCTTTTTCCCCCCTCATTTCTTCCTTTTTTGTTCTATGGCTCTTGTGTATTCACCTTTTCGGGACTCTGTCTCCTCATGTGTCCCCCTGGGGAGTTACTGTGGCGTTCGTATTCCGGTGTGTGTCTGAATGTGGTCCGCTGGTTCTTTTGGTGTCGACTTTTTGGTATATCACTTGCCGGGTCATGTTGTTCTGTCTTGTCTCCTGGGGGTGCGTGATTTGGTGGGAGTCCCTTCTTTTGTCCCCTTTTTCCCTCTTCCCCTTCCTCCTTTATGGGGGTCTCTTTATTTCCGTTGGGGTGCATATCGTATTGTATTTTGCAATGGGGGCCTTTTTGGTTCTGTCTCTACAATTTGGGTGGGGGCGGTGAAGGGTGAGCGCGGTTTGACTGATGCCATTGTAGCTTCTTTGTACTCCGATTACGTGTATATTCTCTGGTAGCTATGTTTGTATGGCTTTTTGTTTCATCCTGTGTTCATAAGATGGCGGCCTACCGCGGCCCCTCCCCTGTTGTTCCTTCCACGGCCCGTTAATTTTCTGTTCCCCCGCCCCGTATTAGAAAATTAACCTTTTGTTATCCTGTTTTTGCTGATTGCTCGGTGGCCTTTGTTGTTTCTCCTGTGCTCCTGGTGTCATATCCTGTGAAGAACTTATTCTCCTTTGCTACGTTTTTTACCGTGTGGTGGCCAGCCCGTGGGGTTGTAGGCCCGTATTTGTGAGCTTTCTTTGTACAATAAAGGTTTAAAAAAAAACAAAAAAAAAAAACCTCATGCTATGGATCAAAAAATGACTCCAACCCAAATAATCTAAAAAGACTGCACTAAAAAACCTTGATGAAACCTGGTGCGGATTGTATCATTTTAGGGAATTTGGCGGACAGGTACCGCAACCAGGCAAGGATACATCTGGAATATCAACTTAAAAATGATCAGAATCTGGCAACACAGTAAATGGGGCACATGCATAGAAAACCCCCCACGGTCAAGAGGTGGGAGTAAAAATTAGCAACAGTTTTAGTCCAATGGGAGGACCAAAGGTTCACTAGAGGTGGCCCAGTGGATCTCAAAGGATGGCATTTTCCCAGGGGCATAGCTCATTCAAACCATTCTGGGTGGCATTGAGGAAAAATATCCAAAAGACTTCCCTCTTTTTCCTCAGAGCTGTCGTGTCCTTTCCTGGTATAGTGCGTACTTTCTCTAATATCGTCCATTTCAGATCTAACTCATGGTGTCTAGCCTTGGTCCAATGTTGGACAAGCGGAGCCCCGCTTTTAAGGTTTCTGATATTAGACTTATGTTCACCAACTCGGAACCGACATTCACGGCCAGTCTCACCCACGTAGGGGAGCCCACAGGGGCATAGTATCATGTATACCACATTGGATGAGCGGCAGTTACTCATCTCGCTCAAATTGATAATACGTTTATCGATGGCCAAAGAGGTTCCTACCAAGGCGTTGGGACAGGCTTGGCAGGTCCCGCAGCTATGGTTGCCCTTAATGGGTGGTAATCCCAAGATTCCAGTTTGTCGCATTGTTTTGGGAGAGGGCAGTGTGCCGCGGACCAGATGATTACGCAGGTTCTTGTTCCTCCGGAACGCGAAAAGCTGTTTCGGAATAGTCATTTCGCTTTCTCCTTTTTCTCCAATGTTAAGGAGATACCACAAGGAATTAATCACTTGTCTAACCTTGTGATCGATAGTTGAATGTTTGGTGATACATACCAATCTGTCCTGGACCGCAGCATTATTTTCCTTGAACAAAGATTCTCTATGCAAGTATCTAGCGCGTTTAAAAGAGTCTCTAATAAGTCGAGCTAGGTATCCCCGTTCTGCCAATTTGGTCTTAAAAATATCAGCCTGACGGAGAAATTCGCTAATTTCAGAGCAGTTCCTCCGCAGGCGAAGGAATTGGCTGAAGGGAATGGCATCCCTTTGACATCGAGGATGGAAACTCCCATATTGAAGGAGCGTGTTCTTGGCCGTGGGTTTGGTTTATAAGGATACCAGCAGTTCTCCCTCCACATGTTTTACCCAAACGTCCAAGAATTCCACTCTGTTATCGCTGACATTGGCAGTGAATCTCAGATTCGGATCTGCCGCATTGATCCATGCTACAAATTCTTTAAGAAGGTCCTGGTCTCCCCTCCAGGCGAAAAAACTATTGTCAATGAAGCGAGACCAGGCTCGCACATTCTCGAAGAATGGAGCCATTTCATTGTAGATGTTAGTCTCCTCGAATTTGCCCATATACAGGCAGGCAACACTGGGGGCACACGATGCCTCCATGCTGACGCCTTGTACCTGATGGAAATATTGATTGTTAAATTCAAAATAGTTTTCGCCTAAAACTATCTTTAAACAATCAATGATAAGGGGGGCGTTTGGGAGATCATTCTGCGTTGACAAAATTTCTTCTAGGACCTGGATCGCTCCGTCTTGCGGGGTGTTGTTATAAAGCGACTCCAGGTCCATCGTCACCAAAAGTTATTTCGTATAATCAAACGGCATCTTCTCAACTTTGGAGATAAGGATGGAAGTCTGCTGACCAGAGGTTTTAGGAACTGGTCAGCATACTTCGAGAGGGGCTCCGTGGCTGCCCCATTCGTGGACACAATAGGTCTCATCGGGGGATTCTGGATGTCCTTGTGGACTTTCGGTATGCCGTAAATAATGGGCATGCGGGTATATGTGGGGGTTAGGTATTCTGCTTCCTTTGTACAGATATATCCATAATCTACCGCGGTGTTAACCAAGGCCAGAATCCTAAGTTTAAGGGCTTCCTCAGGGCATCTCGTCACTTGCTGAAAGTGTCTAGTGGATGAGAGGAGCGTGGTCATTTTTTCCACATAAGTGGGGGTGTTAAAAACAACAATCCCCCCGCCCTTGTCGCAGGGTTTGACCGTTAAGCTCTGGTCCTCTCGAAGTTGTTTCAAGGCCATATTCTCTCAGCTCCGGAGGTTGTGCTCAGGTTTCGGAACAAATTTGATGATTGTTTCGATCTTATTGGTGCCGCCTTTTCGAAGATACCGACCTCCTGTCCGAGCAAATCTAAACTGGGAGTGAAGTTAGAAGGTGGTGTAAGGCCCGATAGATAACATTGTCCCCCAGTCAAAGGATCAGGGTAAAATCCATTCTTCTTTTGCCCACTACGCCACGCCAGTTTGGACCCAGCCATATGCAAATCAGTCTTAATCCTGTGCCTCATGGGAACAGTCCAGACCGAACTGCCAGGCTAGGCCTGCCCTGGACTGGAAATATGTATCCTGGGACCCGTTTCAGGGTATGTCACCCTTCTTCAGCCAGGCTAGCTTGAATCCAGTGGCACAGTGAGCAAGGGACCCACGCCTGGCATACCCATCCCACTTGGGGCGAAAAGTGTTACAGCAAACAAATGGACGGAATGCTGACAATGCAAACATTCTCCCCCAGTCAAAGGATCCATCGTTCTTTTGCCCACTATGCCACCTCAGTTTGGATCCAGCCATATGCAAATCAGTCTTAACCCTGTGGCACAACATCTTAGGGCAGCCCGACTCCGCAGGCGTGCCTGTGGGCTCCAAAGACTCGGCTGGGGGCCGTGGGCCTTTGATGCTGGTGGCTCTGGCCTCGGCGCTGCAGGGTCCCCAAGGATCCAGGCCTGGATCTGAATCGGCGCTAGTCAACTTCACAGCACCTACCCCCGCACCAATTCCAGAGACAATGCCCCGAAGTTGGTTACGCCCCCAACCAGTGTCGACCTCAGCCTCGCCCCCCGACTTGGACATGGTACCAGAGGGTACTTTTGTACTGCTGTACATACCTGGCATTCCCTACCGCCTTGAGTGGCACCTGGAGGAGGGTGAGGAGGACTGGGAGGGGAATGTTGACCCTCTAGCAGACCAACTTGAGGAGCTGGACTGATGCCCATGGTCTGGATACCTCCCCAGACCTTGCTATGCTTTCCCCCCTACCGTGGCTACGGAGGAGGGAGCTTCCTACGCTGTGGTGTTGCGGAGGGCAGCTGAGGCCTTGATCTTCCTACGGTGACTGTTGGGATGAACCTCCTGACTGAGGTGCTTGAGCTGGCAGCAGCCTCTTTGGAGCCCCTACTGCCTTTTAAAGATGCTCTCACCAACATCCTTCTGGGCACTTGGTCCATGCTCAGCACAAGGGCTCCTGTGGACAGGATGATTGCCAGACGCCACCCCCCGGCCCCAGACGATCTACTTTTTCTCTCCTCAAAAGGCACATTCCCTACTGCTCCCACAGATAGGGAATCCAAGAAGCTGGACCATCTTGGGAAGATGTTTTGTTCTGGCTGCTTAGGACTGCAGTCGGTGAACACCACATGTCTCTTGGGCCGTTATACACACACGGTGTGGGATACGGTCGCACACGGTGCCCAGAGGAAGCCTGGGCTGTGCTCACCGGCGCCGACAGTCGAGATGCAGCTAAATTCACCATCTGGTGTGGAATAGAAACCGCCGACTCGCTGGGTAAGATGGTTTCTATGTCGGTAGCCCTGAGGCGCTACGCCTGGCTTAGAATGTCCGGCTTCTCTGGGGATGTCCAATCCACACTTGGGCTTGCCCTTTGATTCCGTTGCCTGTTTGGTGACAAGGCGGACAACGTGCTCTAGCGCTTCAAGGACTCTAGGGCAACGGCCAGATCCTTGGGCCTTGCAGCAACTCCTCGCCTCGTGCAGACTGCCTTTTGCGGCTACGATAGGGGTGCCCCCCCACGTTCCACCCAGAGCCACCGGACCGCACAAGCTTCCCAGCCTATGCGTGGCCAGGGACGTGGACCCAGCGACGCAGTTCCGGGGCCCAGCGGTTGGGCCAGCCCACCAATGCCCCCCCTGTAGCAGCCTCCAAACCTTCCTAGCCTAGCTTTTCAGGGCCACCAGTTGCCAGTGGGCGGCAGGTTCCTCCATCACCTCCCCTACTGGCACAACATCACGTCGGACAGGTGGGTTTTGCAGATAGTTCGAAGGGGCTACTATCTCCCCTTCAATTCTACCCCTTCCTCCATGCCGCCAACACCATTGCATGTCGGGGGATTACTTGCCCCTTCTCTGCCAGGAAGTTACGTCTCTCTTGGCCAAGGGGGCTATCGAACAAGTCCATGTGCCAGAAGTAGGTTGTGGTTGCTACTCCCACTACCTTATGGTACCCAAGAAGGACAAGGGCCTGCGTCCTATCTTAGTCATCAGGGATGTCTACCGCTTCCTCTGGCTAGAGAAGTTCAAAATGTTAACCTTGGCTCAGGTCTTGTCTGCCCTCGACGTTGGAGACTGGATGGTAGCGTTGGAGTTGCAGGACACTTACTTTCACATCCCCATCTTGATTGATTTGATTGATTTTGATTTATCCACTTATAAAGCGTGCAATTGCCCGAAGGCGTCTTGGCGCTAGGACAGATAGCAAGCCTCAAAGATGGAAAACAAAACTCCCTTAACAGTCAGCCATGAAAAGCCAAGTTTTCACTGCCTTTCTAAACATGGCCAGTGTTGGACTTTCTTTTATGCTAAGTGGCAGCCGGTTCCATGCCCGAGCTGTATGTACCAGGAAACTTCTCCCGCCCCAATTGGTTCGTCTGAATTTTGGGATATTAATTAATTTCAATTGCCTTGATCTAAGCATCCTGACTGGTTCATACAATTTCAAGTTAGTTCGCAGAAACTGTGAGCCTAAGCCCTGAACAGCATTGCATGCCAGGCAAAGTGATTTGAAACATACTCTCTTTTCCACTGGAAGCCAATGCAAGAGTTTTAGTTTAGATCTTCTCTTGTCTTCCCTGACAGTCTTCCCTGATAGTCTTCCCTGCCCACCGGCGTTACCTACGGTTCATGGTAGGCCACAAGCATTTCCAGCTTACCGTGCTCCCCTTTGGTCTTACCAGTGCCCCTCGGATGTTCACGAAAGTGATGGCAATGGTCGTAGCTCAACTGCACAGATCAAGGGTTCCAGTCTTTCCCGATCTAGAGGACAAGCTGTTGAAGGTGGGTTCGCTCCAGGCTGTCGTCTCCCACCTCCAGACTACGGCGGACCTCCTGCATTTGCTGGGGTTCACTATCAACATGCTGAAGTCGCACCTTATCCCCTCTCAGAAGCTCCTTTCCATCGGACCAGTTCTGGATACAGCACAGTTCCGGGCTTAGAATTCACCTAAAAATAGCGTGCATGACTTCTAACGCCTTGCATCATAAAGCACCCAGCTACCTCACACAGAAACTGACGATCTCTGGTGGGTTAAGATCCTCAAGAAGCGCGTAAAACCTACTATTGAAACCTCAAAGATTCAACAAAAAGAAAACATATAAACTAACCTTCTTGGGGATGGCGCCCAGAATTTGGAATACACTTCCCCCAGAAACCAGACTGAATGCTTCTGCTGCATAGTTCGAAAAGGAAGTAAAAGCTATCTCATGGCAAAATTCACCTGACCATAGACTAAATTAACTCTGTGATCAATTGTACCCTGTCTTGTAACCCTCACTTTGATAAGGGTCCAACTAAA
This sequence comes from Lissotriton helveticus, assembly GCF_964261635.1. Taxonomy (NCBI): domain Eukaryota; kingdom Metazoa; phylum Chordata; class Amphibia; order Caudata; family Salamandridae; genus Lissotriton; species Lissotriton helveticus. The sequence goes on from NC_136069.1 coordinate 951,002,196, forward strand.
CATCCCACTCACTTTTCCGCCCTTGACTTGACTCAATGGGGATGCTCCTATTTGGTACCCTACCGCTTCCTTTGCAAGAGATGTTATGTATACTTGATTTACCCGCATTTATTTGTTTGTATACTTAGCAGTGCCTAATGTAAAGCGCTCTGATATCCGCAAGGATCTTGTTCGCGCTCTATAAAACCTTCAAAATAAATAAATAAATAAATCCTCCAGCGCAGCGAGCCCGGGATATTCAGGCTACGGTACCAATGTTTAAGCCTCTATCCTGAATTTCAGTGAGAATGACCCTGAGGCTTCTGGGCTTCATGGCCTCCTGCGTCCTGGGGGTAGAGCATGCCAGATGGCATATGCAGGCTCTACAGTGGGACCTGAAGTTCTAGTGGGCGCATCATCAGGGCAATCTTTCCAATGTTGTCCAAATCTCAGAGGGGAGTACAAGTCAGTTGCAGTGGTGGCTCACAAACTGGGATTGAGTCGATGGCAGATCCCTCTTCTTTCCCCAACCAGAGTTCACAGTGGTGTTGGATGCGTCACTCCTGGGTCACATGGGAGAGGCGGAGATCAGAGGTCTCTGGTCTCCGGCAGAGTCCGGGCTCCACCTCAATCTTCTGGAGCTCCAGGCGATTTGTCTTGCACTGAAGGCATTCCTGCCTTCTGTAAAAGGAAGAGTGGTGCAGATGTTCATGGACAGCACCAAACAGGGTGGGGTGGGTGTGTGGACTCTGTCAGGAGGCCCGTCCTCTCTGGAAGTGGCTGGAACATCAGGGCATAGCCCTGGTGGTTCAACACCTGGCAGGTTCCCTGAATGCCAGGCACTCGTTCAGCGACGCATTTTGTCGCAAGTGGAATTGCGGCCTATTGTAAACAGATTTCTGAAGGGCATTACTCATCTCTTTCTTTCTATTCCTTTTGTAATGCCCCAGCGGGACTTGAATCTTGGCCTTACTTATCTGTTGTGGGCTCCCTTTGAGCCACTAAATAATTGTCCTCTACAACGTCTTAGTTTAAATACTGCTTTCCTGCTTGCCATCACCTCTGCTCGCAGGGGGAGTGAGCTTCAGGCTCTGTCTTCCAAACCCCCCTTTCTTGCTGTCCATCCGGACAAAGTGGTCCTTCGTCCTAGGCCCTCTTTTTTGCCCAAAGTGGTTACCTCTTTCCACAATGGTCAGACGATCACATTGCTCACCTTCCTTCCACCCCCGCACCCCTCCAAGGAGGAGAGAGACTACCTCCTGGACCCAAAACATGCACTGTCCTTTTCCTTGACCGCAGTAAAGATTTCTGGTTTAATGATCAACTCTTTTTTGGGCATGTAGGCACCAAGAAAGGTCGGACCGTGTGCAAACGTACCATCTCTCGAAGCATCAAAATCTGCCATTCTTTGGCGACAGAGGAAACTCCAGTAGGACTACCTGGCCACTCTACCATGGCGACAGCAGCCACTACTGCTTTGGGACGTGGAGTTCCACTCATTGACATCTGCCAGGCAGCCACATGGGCATACCTGCACATGTTCACAAAACATAAGTCTTGACAGCCAAGTCCGGAGAGATGGCTTTTTCGGCCGTTCTGTTCTACAGGACTAACTGGTGTGAACTTAGTTTGCAGACCCAACACCGGGGTTGGCATTGCTGGGGTATCTATTCTAAAGGTAAGTAATCTAGAACTACAGTCCGTTTCAGAGGAACAAGTTACTTACCTTCAGTAATGATGTATAGGTGTGGGACGGAAATCGGTCCAGCGCTGGTTTCCCCCAAAGTGCAAAAGTCCTGTCAGCTGGTCTTGTCCGAGCTCCCACTTGTGACAGTTGTCTTTAATCCTGCGGAGGGTGTCTGCCAGAGTATTCTGAAGCCCTGGAACATGTTCTGCCTTCAGGGATATTCTGTGAAGTGTGAGCCAGCACCAGAGTTGCTGGGCGTCGAGAGAGAGCGATAGAGAGAGATCCTCCTCATTTGCGGAAATAAAACATGCTTGTTGTGTTGTCCATAAGGATCAACACTGATGAACAAGTTACTTCCCTCCGGTAACGATGTATCAGTAGAGACGTATGTAGTTAGATTCCTTGCCTTGAGAATTAACCCCAGGCGTCAGACTGGATCTGGAGAATTTTTTTGTAGCAGTACCCCTGTGCGTCGGTAGGTGGCGTTCTGTCAACTCCGTGTCAGTCGTCGGTGTCATGGTGGCTGGGATGACATTGTGGTGTCTATTTAGACGCCGCCCCTGCGTGTTGATGTCAGTTCGGTCATGACTTTCCACAGCAGAAACTCAGAGCCATGCAAGACACTGCCCACTGGAGCACATAACTAGGCCCCTGGAATGGAGTCCCTATTCCTAGAAGTCATTTCGCAGAACGGGGAGGATGGGTGGGGCAGTAAGGAATCTATAACTACATATGTCTCGTACAGATTCCAAATGCCAGTTCTTCGCATGCAGATTCCCTCTCCCAAACTCTGATGGGAATGCCCTTTCAGTGCATTGGTCTAGACTATATGCTTACGCCTTTCCACCCATTCCACTGATACCCAAGTTTGTAATGAAAATGGAGCACTGTCTCCTTTTAATAGCCCCCAGGTGGCCCAGTCAGCACTGGTTCACAGAACTTCTCCTCCTCTCGGAAATCCAGCCCATCTGTCTGCTGCCAACACCAACTCTGTTCACCAGGAACCAGGGTCAGATGTGTAGTGCATGCGTGGCTCCTGAGTTGTTTGAATTATAAGATTTGACTATTGAACAAGAGTGTAAAGACATTATCGCCAAATGTTGTGCAAATAGCACCAACAAGACATACAGGCTTAAATGGAAGTGGTTCTGCCTTTTGTGCCGTCGAAACAAAATACATCCGTAATTCTCTGGTCCAGAACAAATCTTACTGTATTTACTGGCTCTGGCAAAACCTGGGTTGGTATACTCTTCAGTCAAGGTTAATCTAGCAGCTATTTCTCGATATAGACGCCCCCCAAAGGATCCATCTCTCCTCTACCAGAGTTAGACAGCAATTCATGAAAGGCTTGTTTTGAACTTCAACAAACAATTGATGGATGGATTGCAGATTAAATCAAAACATTCCTCACCAGTCAAGAGATCTGGGTTAAATCCATCATTCTTTTGCTCACCTTGCCACCCATGTTTAGACCTGGCCATATGCAAATCAGTCGTGACCCCGTGCCTCATGGGAACAGTCCAGACCGAACTGCCAAGCCAGGTACTCCCTGAATCGGAAACAAGCCTCCTAGGACCGGGTTCGGGGTTTCACCCCTCATCACCCAGGATAGCTTTAATCCAGTGGCACAAAGAGCCCGGGACCCACGTCTGGGATACCCGGCGCAATAGGGGCGAGTAAGCAAAAGACACACAATTGACAGACGGATTGCAGAATGTAGGAAGCTGGGTTTCTGTTGCAGTAACCCCACCACTTTTTTGCCAGCCTACTGATGCACTTTGACTTGATGTGCCCTGGGCCCCTGCCAATCAGGTTTCCGTGGCCTGTGTTCTTTCCCTAAAACTGTACCTTGTACCCCCAATTGGCACCTCTGTGGCCACATGTCAGTGCCAAAAGGACTGTGGCCAGGGAAGGCCTCTAAGGGGTGCAGCACTTATTGTGCCACCCTTAGAGGCTCTGCTGTGCCTTTGAAGCTCTCCCTAGTGAGGGTAACTAGGGCTGCGAGCTTGCTGCTATTTTGCACTGTCTTGAGAATACTTTGCATCATTTTTAGGAGGCATCTCACTTCAAAGGAAGCTTTTTAAGATCGTTTTGCACTTTTTAACATTGGGGGCTTTTTAGTGATGATAATTGGGGAAAAGTAATTTACAGGCACTCTGACACCTTTACACGCTCTTAATACCTCTTTTCCTGCCTCGCCTAGCCGATTTTCAAGCCGGCTTAGGGCGGCGGTGGGCGCCATCTTAGGTGTGGCTGGGGGAGCGCTCTAGTCGCGCCGGCCTCCCACCCTCCCCACACCCTATATAATGTGTGTCATGGCCAGACGGCGCAGCGGGCTGGCGCAGCGGGCGCGCCGTGCGCGCGCCGAAGCCGCACCAAAGCCAAGCCCGTCCGAGTCTGGCCCGAGCCCTGGGCCACCCCCACTGCCCCTAATGAGACAGTATGTCGTACTTATACTTCGAACGACCTTATGTCCTTAAATAAGACCTTACAGAAGGCCCATGATCAACTAACATGCTTGTATGCAGACCCGATTGCAGGACCTTTCACCTGCACGCTCTGCATCAATAATAGCCGACAAACAACAATACACCAAAAACATATACAAGCTGCGCTTGTTAACGTCCGCTCCCTTCCTTGCCACAAAATAGAGATACTTGAGCTAATTACCTCCCACGCTCTTGACCTCTTATTCCTCACGGAAACATGGGGAGACGAGGCATCAGGCCCGGACTTTAAAGCCGCCATGCCCGAAGATTACTGCGTCTTCAGGCAGGATCGTACCTTTACAAAAAAAGGCGGCGGGATTGCTATAATCTATCGCAATTGCTTCCAAGTTAAAGCTATCGATTTACAGCACCCTCACTGCGAGGCATTTGCCTTTACTATCACTCTTGCTGCTAAGCAATCACTTACCGGCGTTTTACTGTATCGGCCCCCAGGCTCCCGCACTGTATTTCTGTCACAGTTGAATCGACTAAGCGAACTAGCCGTAGAGAATAAACATTTCACCTTACTAGGAGATTTCAATTTCTATCTCGAATCCCTAACCGACAGAGACACTTTCCAGCTTATCAACGACTTACTACCTATTGAACTCAAACAACTGGTTTCCACTCCCACACACAAAGCTGGACATACACTTGATGGTATTTTTACTAATAACCCAAACATTATTATAAATAAAACATTACCTTTAACATGGTCTGATCATTCAGCAATCTTATTCGACATTAAAATTAAAAGCCCTATATACAACAATGCATCTCCCAACCCATTTCAAATCACTAGAGATTGGAGAAACCTTGATCGGACACGACTTATTCAGACCCTTACTGATGTATTTTCCTGTGCAGATACAGAGACAGACCCAAACATTGCAGCTAATAATTATACCTCAAGCCTGGAAGAAGCATTCACAACATTAGCCCCACCCAGATCCTCTAAATATAATAGAAAAACCCCCTCGGCCCCCTGGTTCTCCGAACAATTAAGACTGCAAAGACAACACTGCCGAAACTTAGAACGCCATTGGCGCAAACAATATCATTCGGCTGACAAAATAGCCTACAAATCTGCTCTTTACAAATATAGACAGATGATAACCATAGAGAAAAACAACTATTACACTACTCAAATCGATCAGGCAAAATGCACCATGAAAAAATTGTTTCAGGTGGTGAACCACCTGGCTGCACCCTCAAGCCCTCCTACTGAAACATCTCAAACCCTCTGCAATGCACTGGCGGACGTCTTCTCCGAAAAAGTCACGTCCATATTTAAGGACTTTACTCCTAAAGCTACCATTACCAAAACAACCAACACACAAACAAGTTTGGACATACCAAGCTTCATGGAATTCACTAATATACACCCTCAACACATCTATAAACTTATTTCATCTATCAAATCTGGATCTCCTTTGGACCCCTGTCATCCAGCGATTCTTAATACCATCCCAGACATCATCACTCCACCTTTAACACACATCTGCAATTCCATGTTCTTATCGGGCTCATACCCTACTATTTGGAAAAACACAATAATCAAACCTTTGCTCAAAAAACCATCACTTGACCCTTCATCACCTTCTAGTTACCGACCTATTGCATCCCTGCCTTTCCCAGCTAAAATTTTTGAATCCATTATGAATCAACAGCTGTCTGAATTTATCCATAACAACAAACTTTTAGATGACACCCAGTTCGGCTTCAGACAGGGACACGGTACAGAAACCGCCCTGATAAAGGCTGCAGATGAAATAAGGAAGACTATGGACAACGGTGGAGAGGCTGTACTCATCCTACTGGATTTATCGGCGGCCTTCGACACGGTCGATCACTCCACCTTGATCGATCGTGTCGAAGCCATCGGTATTACACACAAAGCCAACAACCTCATTGCATCCTTTCTGGCAGACCGTAAACAGGCAGTTAAACTGGGCTCATATACTTCCCCCACTTTCACCCTCCCTTGTGGGGTCCCACAAGGCTCCTCGCTAAGTCCGACTCTTTTCAACATATATATTTCGGACTTAGCGAGGGTAATAAAAGCCTATAACATCAACTTAACGACATACGCCGACGACACTCAGTTGGTAGTATCCATACACAGGGATGGCCCCAAAAAAGCGGCAAATTTTAAAGAAGGCATGAGGGCCATCAGTAGTTGGATGTCTTCCAACTGCTTAAAACTCAATTCTACAAAGACCGAAGTTATGTTGTTCGGCAAGATCCAGCCAACATGGTCCCCCCTTTGGTGGCCGGAGGAAATGGGCACTCCACCTGAGCCAGTCAGTAAAGTCAGAAATTTGGGAGTCATTTTTGATGACAAACTCCATTTTCACCATCATGTCAACTCAGTAGTTTCTTCATCAGGGGAGAGGTGTGGCGCCGCGGCCAGGGCGACTGACGCTGGAATCTGGGGACCACGGTTATATCCCCGGCTCCGGCGGCAGGTTAGCCCAGCACCATGTGACTCTGGGCAATAGCTCGCTTAATCTTCCCGACGGCCCCCAGCGCCTAGAGACCCTTACGGGTGATTGTGCGCTTTACAAATGTGGACTTTACTTTACTATCATTTAACATACTAAGAAAAATCAAGAAAATACTCCCATATCTCCCTAAAGCGGCAGGAAAAACACTAATTTCAACACTTGTGTTCTCACACACTGACTATTGTAACGCCCTCCTTCTGAACGCACAAGAAAAGGTCATCGCCAAACTCCAGATGATACAAAATGCCTCAGCTAGAGTTTTACTGGGCATCTCAAAATTCAGTCCCATCTCTAAACACATCAAACATCTGCATTGGTTTCCATCAGAAGCCGCACAAAATTCAAATCTCTCTGTATTGTCTACAAGGCAATTAACAACCTTGGACCTAAATTCCTTAGGAAATCTTTTAAACCTCATATTGCCCCCAGAACGCTTCGTTCCAATAATGCCCATTTGCTCAACATATCCAGAACAAGAAGCGTTAACTGGGGAGACAGATGCTTCACGAACGCCGCTGCAAGATTGTGGAACTCCCTCCCCCTAAAAATAAAGACCAGTCCCACCCTCATTATTTTCAGGAAGAAATTAAAAACATGGTTATTTTCTCAGTAATCTTATCATCCTCAGTAACCCCTTCACTCTCAGGAAGCAACTAAAGAAAGGGTTGCTGTGTCAGTATTCTCATACCAGTAGTCTTAATCAGAGCATCAGCTCCGAGACACCCCTGGGTAATTGCAGCGCTTTAAAAATCGCGTAAACAAATAAATAAAATAAATAAATAAATATAAACACACACACTGCTAGTGCATGCTGCGTGTCATGGTGCAGAACAAAGTGAAGTAGACATGGCACACAGCCCGTGTGCCATGCCTACAACCCACTGCCCTGGTATAGATCAGTCAACCCCTCTAGCTGGGTGCATTATTCTAGTGGTGAGGGTAAAGGTGCATGAGCCCTGTAGCCCTACAGTGTCTATGTCAATTCTTAGACATTGTAAGTGCAGTGCTGCCCTTAAGAGTATATGGTGCTGTGAGTTTGTCATTACGAACTCCACAATACCATAATGGCTGCACTGAAAACTGAAGTTTTGTTTCCAACTTTTCAGCACATTAAGTCCACACTGATGCCAGTGTTGGGTTTAGTGAAAAATGCACTCAGATGTGATCTTCCAGATGCCCCCTGAAAAACGACCAGCCTCTGGTGAGTTCCCTGACTAGTACACATCAGCATGCCACCACAAGACATGTTTCTGGCCCCCTGGGGTGGGAGCCTTTTCTCCCTGAGCCTAGAAAGAAAAGCCTTTCCTGAGAGGAGGTGGTCACACCTCCCCAGGCCAGGAAGAGCCATCTGTGGCAGGGGAGCTTCAAACTACCTGCAGCCTTTGTAATGCAACACCCATCCTCTCCTGCTATCAGGAGCAGGCCCCCTTCCTGTCACCTCTCCTTTTTGGCGGGAAGACAGGTGGGAACAATCAACCAGCCCCGAAGGTGTGCCCACCTCTGCCAACCCCACCCTTCAGGTGGGGGAGGCAAGGTGAAGCCCACTCTTCAGTGCCCACCATCTTGCAGATAGGCACTCCCCAATCAGGATTAGGGATTGTGCTCACTCCCCCACGTGGGTTTTTTACGCCAAGGGTGTAGTCACCCTAAGGTCAGTAGCCATTTGGCTACTGACCCAGAGGACCCCTAAAACGCCCCCTAAACACAGTGTTTAGGGGGCAGCCCTGAACCACGAAGGCAGACCAGAAACCAGAAGAAGAAAAGAAGGAATGAACATCTGTGCCGAAGCTAAGAAGTGGAGGCAGTCTACAAACTTGGACCCAGCCCTACTGGCCTGTCACCACCTCGAACCTGCAGAAGCGAGAACCCGGTGTGTCCTGCAGCCAGCAGCCTCCAGAACTCTGAGGACCTGCCCTGCCTTCAAAAGAATAGACTGTGAACACCAGGTTTGTTCACCAACAGACTCCAGCTCCGGCAGGATCCGCAAGTCTGCACCCGACACCCACGGCCTGAGTTCGAGTGGCCCAACACCAAGAAGTCTCCCCGGTGATCTTGACCTGAGATCTGGTGACCCCTGACTTGCCTCAAGCCTCCAGCCGACACCTGCTGCCTCAAACCGAAAGGTCCCCCCAACTGCGACCAGGAGCTGGTAAGAAGATCAGACCCTAAAAAGCACCCCTGCACTGGACACCCCACAGCCTTGGGTGGCCCAACTGTCCGTACCTAACCAACCTCCAGCATCCCAACTTATCTCTCCAAGTTGTAGTTGCACCCAGAAGACCTTCGTCCCCTAGCCTGTAGTGTTTGCAAACCGGAGACTCCCCGTTGAAAGCTACAGGGCTCCCGACGGCAAAACAGCACTCTGCACCTGGCCGCCCCAGTGCCACTGAGGGTGCACCTTTTGTGCTGGCTTGAACCTCCATTTGCCCTGAGCTTAAGTTCAGGAGCTTTGCTCCCCCAACCCAGTGGCCTGCTTGTAGGCAACCACCAACCGGAGGCCCCCTATCCCCAATTGGATAGCATTGGGCCTCCGCACTCTGCACCCGGCCGTCCTAGTTCTGCTGAGGGTGTAAGAAGTTTATCCTTGACTCTGGGAGACCCCTGAGTCTAACCCCAGAGTACCAACCCCCACAACCAAATACTTACGTTTTAATCGTAACCCTATTTTCCTCCATAGGCTAACCAACTGTTTTTCTGAGAAAAGTTTCCAAGTGTGGTGTTGGGAAATCTAAGAAACCCTTTAAAACTAGTAAAGTAAATTATAAAAACGCTTTTACTTACCTGTTTACATGAAATGTCCCAGTGCAATATCCAGGTATACAGCACTGTGTAAGAAAAGTAATTTGTAAAGTAATTTACTTAACATTCTACTAAAAAGCCAATACAAAGTATAGGCACAGTATATCAAAAGCATGGCATTACTAGTATCTCTACTGTAAACAAATCAAAGTGCATATACAGTTACAATTCAAACTGTTTACAAACTGCATTACTACTGTAAAGTATGTATTGCTTACCTGCGCCAGGCGTGCTTGATTCTAGAAAATAAAATAACTAAAAGAATATTTTTTATACAAAACCAATTGCTTTCAAGGTCAGTCTTTGATTGTGTGATTTCATTTGCTACTTGAGTGTGTACATCAAATGCTTAACACTGTCCTCTGATACAGCCTTACTGCTCTATCACACCACCACAAATAGAGAGTAAGGTGCTATCTACTTTTACCTTTGCCTACCTTTGGGATTCCACTGGACTCTGGTATAGTATATACAGAGCCAGCTTCGTACACAGAGAAAATGAAAACATTCACTCCCAGTCAAAAGATATGGGTTAAATCCATCCTTATTTTGCTCACCATGCCACCCCAGTGTAGATCTGGCCATATGCAAATCAGTCTTGACCCTGTGCTTCATGGGAGCAGTCCAGACTGAACTGCGAAGCCAGGTCCTCCCTGGACCAGAAACAAGCATTCTAGGGCTGTTTTTGGGGTTTGACCCCATATCAGCCAGGATAGCTTGAATCCAGTGGAACAGTGAGCCCGGGACCCACGCCTGGGCATACCCGGTGCACTTTGGGCGAGAAAGCAAAAGACACACACTTGATGGACGGAATGCAGAACAAATCAAGACATTCGCCCCCAGTCAAGAGATCTGGGTTAAATCCATCATTCTTTTGCTCACCTTGCCACCCCAGTTTGTGACCACTTAAAAGTAGTCCTATCGCAGTTGATGAAGCAACCGTTTGAACCCATCCATAGAATGAACATTAAATACCTGATGTGGAAAGTAGCTCGCTTGCTTGCCCTAATATCTACTAGAAAGGTTAGCGAAATACAAGCTTTCACCATAAAACATCCTTTTCCTATTTTAACAGATAAAATGGTTATTCTCAGTATGAATCCCAAATTCATCCCTAAGGTTCCTTCGCAATTCCATTTAAACAAACCTGTCATTCTCAGGACTTTCTTCTCTGATCCTTCTACACAGGAAGAATGAATACTACACACATTTGAAAGGAACAGGTTAGTGTTGAATTCCTTACCTTAGAATATCCCCAGGCGTCAGACTGGATCCGGAAAGTTTTGCGAAGCAGTACCCCTGCGCATCGCGTCCGCGTCTGTCGTCGGTGTCGTGATGACGTCATCGGAGTACTTAGACGCCACCCTCGCGCACTGACGTCCGTTCTTTTTTACGCGCCAGCAAGCACAGATCCGGTAAGAGCAATACTCCTGGTCAATTTTTGACCTAACGTTTTGATCTCTTTTGGATCATTCTCGAGTCGATACCTCGACTCGCGGTGCAGATAGGGATGCCCGGGTTCAAACCCTGCGACGATTGTCACCGCTTGATGTCGGTGACTGTTGATCCGCCATCTTAAACTGGGACAGTTTAGCCAGGTCCAGCTCCATGGTTCCCTAGTTTTGGGTCACAAAAAACTAGGCACAATAGACTTAAAACAATTTGGAAAAATCAAAACAATGGATTAAACACAGTTTAGTCCAAATTCCAAAAATCAAACTCAAAAGTTTTGTTCTAAGGCAATTTAGAGGATTTTTATAATCTTAAATTATTCATTGAAAGGTGTACTTTTTAAACACAAGTCCTCATCCGCACCGCTGAACACCAAATGTTGGAAAGTGGTTTATTGGTAGGGGCAGATGTAGGTCTGCCACTGGCAATAAAGCCACTAACACATGATAGGACTCAGCATAGGTCTTAGAAAATTATTCCTATGCTCAACCCTTGGTAACGTGGCTGCGAACAGACAGGTTTAACTTCAAAGACAGGTATGTAAAGCATTTAAAAACACCATTTCAGAAAATAATCAAGACACAACACAAAATAAAAATCACACACCAATTTATACAAATGGGTAATATTTTTATCTTTTAAATGACCCCAAAACGAAAATTATCCACTGTAGGGAACCAGAAATATGAATTTTTAAGGATTAGTCACTTTCTAGTGCTTAGAAACCAACATTGCCCCTTTTAGTAATTTCGTTTTCTCCGTCAGGGACACACCTTTATGAATTGTACTGAAGAATTTTCTCACCATTGTGGTGGGCCGCCTTATTCAGCAAGCGGGGTCCAGTTAGAACACCTTTCTGGAGTTCTGCTTGTGGGTCCCAAAGTATCCAACACACAATCCAAGGTTCTGGAATCTCCAAGAGGGTCCTTGAAAGTGTGAAACTTCAATTCTGCAATCCACTTGAACAAAACCCTTACAAATCCACTGGTACTGCAGGCTTTGAATTCTTTGTAGGGCTGTTCAGGTGAGCTCTGTTAACCTGTAGCTTGCAGGGAGTCCACTGAGTCCTTTTGCAGAAAGGTAATCCCCAGGGCTGCAGTTTCACTTGGTGCAGTCTTCAGAGGTCAGGCCTTAGAGTTCCTTGCACAGCAAAATATTTTCAGCAGGGCACTTCTTGCTTCATTCAGTTTCAAGCAGCCGATCTGGAGGGCTCTGCCCCTCTCAGATAATTATTCAAAATTCTCTGGGTCAAGCACCAGGTCACTGCTGACCAATGAGAGCAGGGCAACTCCTCATAGTTATGACCACATCCTGTAGAGTGTGACAGTAGTTTGTCCCAAAGTGCATCATTTTTCCAAATCCATAATGGCTTATTTTCCAGCAAGGAGGTAAGAGCTGGCTAAACACACCCCTTGGGATGGCTTATTTCCATGGACTCTCCCCCTACCATCTGCACATACCTTCCTTAAGTTGGCCCTGACTCAAGAGTGTCAGATTGAAGCTGAACCCCAGGCCTCCCCGCTGCCTTTGAAGAGCATAGTTTACGACGCCACCTCCTGGCCTGGCATTCCTATAGACCAGCACACTGCCCTCCCAGCAGCCTGGCTAATCCACTTAACTCTGAGCAATCGGGGCAGACCACTGAAAGGCCGAATGTGGACTTACAAACAAGAAAGTCTCATAACTTGTGCTTTAGACATCATGAGGTGTCTTAAAATCTACCTGGCAAAACCTAAGTCTTCCCGCAAAACAGATCAACTGTTCGTAGCCTATGGGCAAGGTCGTCTGGGCACTGCGGTTTCTAAAGCCACCATTGCAAGGTGGATAGCGGCCTCAATTTAGTTTTTCCATGATCAAGCAGGCAAGACCTTATCAAAGACAGTGAAAGCGCACTCCACAAGAGCAGTCTCTACATTGGCTGCCATGTTAGCAGGGGTGCCACTGGACAAAATCTGCAGAGCTGCGACATGGAAGACTAGACATACTTTCACACAGCACTACTGCCTGGAGTGAACACAACGTGCTGTGCTGCAGTGGGACAGGCAGTACTGCGTCATTTATTTCAGTAAGGTGAGCCTCTTTAATTGGAGAATGTATTTTCTGTTGTCAATATTGATTTGCATTTGAACATGTACCTTCATTGGTTATGAAAGACTATATACTTGTTTAAGCTGGTTGAGAAGTTTTTGTCAGATGTCAATGCCTTTATATGCACTTACTTTTACACCCGTTCTTTCACAAGATACTCCTTTTGTGAATACATTTTGAAATATTATTGGCACTATCCACCATCCACGAAGAGTGCTTATTTTTTTTTACTTTACAGCTTGCTATTCTGATTCAAGCATGTGAATCTATGAAAGATACTCCAATACTCAATAAATTACTTACTGCAGTTATCCAGTATTGGTATCTTTCAGATTCACATGGACCCACCCTCCTCCCCGAAGAGGCTCCCCTTACACTCCGGTATTAATATTCACACTTGTGCTGGAAAATCTGAGGGATTCATCCTCTCTTGGGAAGGTTCTAGAGGTTGCTGGTTACAGATTGGTTGTATTTTGGTCTTTTATTTTAGAAAAGGAGGTAGATGGGCTATTAAATACCTGGTTGCTTCCATGATAGCCTATGGAAATTTTTGAATTACTGCTTTGTTACCGTGGGACTCCCACTTAGACGATGGGAAACGATTCAAGCTTGGGCATCTGTGAAAGAAACCAATACTCGATAACTGCTGTTACAGATAAGTAACTTATGTCTTCTTGAGGTCTGAAAAATTGGCCATTGAGCAAAGATGACAAACTCCTCCTTTCCCTTTTCTTTTTTAAGTAATTATTAATTTTGAGCCCCATGCTAGCACTGAGACAATCCACTTACTCTTCTGTCCTGCAGAATACAAAACAATTGACCTAGACATTTCTAGACATGCTCATATATTTAGTGTTTATTTGTTTCCGTAGGTGTGGCTACCCTGTTACTCACTCTTATTCCTCCTATCATCACACAAGGCGGAGATATGGTCAAGTTTGGATATATTCTTGTTTTATGAAAGGGAGGTTTCACTTACCTGATTGCTAGATACTTTGTATTTAATTATCTAGCCTTTGAAGTAAAATACGTTTAAACAAATGCTCGCATTGAGATCATGTTGATTTTCAAAACGGAAAGAGGCGAAATGATCCCTATAAGGCACCAATCCGAGGCAGCTACACTTTACTCTGTGTACATTTGATCAGGTTTAACAGTAAATTGTACTGCACAGTGAACACAAAAATACTTTATCGCCACATACCTAAACACAATTTTTTTTTTTAGAATGCAAATATTGAGATTGCCCTAACAGAGAGGACATTATTAGGATTCTTCCTAGCAAAGATCCACAAAGTTGACCCAGATGTTATTGTGGTAAGTGTTTAATTATAATATTGGCAGACTAATGATTTACTAGTATTACAAAATTTACAGCACCATTTTTGAGGAAGAGATTGACCGTTTCCTTTTAGTGTAAAGTGTAACTGGGTGAACCATTGTAATCAATTTTCTTTAATTAAAATGTATGTTGTGATCCCTGCACAAATCATTTTAGGAACAATTACCTAAAACCTCCAATATTTTATGCTTTTTTATTGTTTCTGATGAAGTGCACCTTATTTAGAAAATCCATTGTTCATCTCACTTTGCAGTCATTTTTAGGTCATGCTTAGAGACTACTCTTGTGGTCTTGCCAGCCTTAAAAAGAGTAAATCACAAATACACCTATATATATTTATATCTAGCTTCTGATAAGTTGATATGTCTGACCTGTGATACTGTAAATAGGTGCAAGACTCTGCAGTCTTGCATACATTTCTTTCCAAAGACAAAGGAGACCAACTTTCGGTGTATTCTGTCTTCCAAATTTAATCAGTCAGTGGACAAATTGAATACTCTCTAAGCGCTTGCTTCCTAAGTCCTTTTAGGGATTTGTATGCAAAATCCATCCCTCTTTCTCGGTCTGTCTATACGTCTGCATCTCTCCCTCATCTCTCTCTATCTCTCTTCTTTGGGTCAGTTGTCTAAACCTATTGGTCTGTTTAACCTTCAGTCACCTTTGGCTCCTGCCCACCAGAGTCTACAGCAACGGGTCTACCCACTTCAGCAATTGGCTCTCTTCACTATGCATGATTACATTGTGCCTAATCACATCCTCCGCACACTGACAAACTCAGTGTTCCTGTTCTGTTGAGATAGTGCAGTAAGTAGAGAACTGAATATGAAAGCAGCACAGATGGGTAATAATAGCTAAGAAATCTTAATGATTCTGTACCTGCTGTATTACATGTTGGCAAGGGGTTGCCTCTGGATGCTTCTGTTATTTTTAACTGTTCCACTACAGTATGCACCGACTCCCTATCACTTCTAATCTACTTCAGCTTTTGTTATTGGCTGGTGCACAATCATTGTAATGTTCGTTCTTTTTCACCACGTACAGCGCCTTTGCCATTACTGCATTATTGATCTGTTGTAACTTGCAGAAAATGCCATGATGCCCTTTGTAGTATGTGGGAATCCTAGACTGACTGGCTCTTATTAGTTTCACCTATGTTGTAGTCCCAAGCACACTCCTTTCCAGGAAGCTATATCAAAAAGAAAGTGTGCACAGAGTCCAGTAAGTCCCCAAAAGTAAAGCAGAGGATAAGGTAGATAACTTACTCTCAATTTAGTAGTAGCTGGGCAGAGTAGTTAGGCTTATCAGTGTGTAGTGTGAATCCCTTTGTTGTACACACTTTTACAAGGCAGGATCACACACTCAATGACTAACTCCAGGTCAATGTTTACAAACATATTACTTTAGTTACTTTGATTTTAGGTACTCAGTTACAAGTAAGTAGACTTTTCAGAAATGCAATACTTTCAATATACAGTTGGCAAACATTTGTATAAGCATTAAAAATACTTTACGGGTGCATAAAATACTTTACAATGTCAGAGGTACTTAGTACTAATCTCAGAAACAACACAGAGATAAACCAATGCAATCCTATGGGAGGAAAGACCGATAAGTAATTTTCTGGTAAGCACTCAACTTACAAGTTCAGTGTTCTGGAGATTTGACCAACACTGGGCAAGGGTCGGACCAAGGTAGGTACTGCACCCCCAGCAGTAGTGAGGCGGCAAGGTGCAGAGGTTACTGGGCCCAATGGTAGCTCATGGTAACTGGGGACAACTTGAAGAGGCACCAGTTGCAGGTAAGTACCCGTGGCTCAGGGACACAGGCCCTGGGGGTTGAGTTCAGCACTGTAGAGGCCACCAAGTGGCACCAAAGCTGCACCCCCAGTGGCACAGAGGTGGCAGTGTGCAAAGGGGGCATCTAGTGCCCTATTGATATCAATGGAGATCCTTTATTGGAGAAAACGGCTGCAGGCTTGGACCAAAAGACTAGCTGCAGGTATCCAACGACTAGAGAGATGTTGGATATCAGGGAATATTGGGACACCATCGGTTGGGCACCCCTAAGCCTCGTGGCTGCGGTTGCAGGGGTGTCTTAGGCATCTGGTTTTTCTCACTGGATCCGGTTGGTCCGACCCTTCAAGATGAGGCTACAGGCGTCGTGGGGAAGTTCAGGAGAAGTCTTCCAACATTTGATCCCAGGTTAGGATCGCTAGGGAGACGTCACTGGATTGTTGGGCCTCCTGGACTCAGCCGTGGACAACTGGTTCAGCATGGTCTCAGATCCACCTGGATCTGTGTCCTTGAAGTTTTTTTTTTATGGGCAAATCCTGTGTCCACAGGAGAAAAGAGTCTGTCCAAGGCAGCTCAGGTCTCTGGGGTTCTTGGAGGTTGCTGGCTGCTGGACACGCTGGTTTCTGCAAGCAGGGTCCTTGAAGCGGCAGACAGGCCGGTAGGGCTGGGGCCAAGTCAGTTGTCTTCCTCATTTGCTGCTGCACAGCTCTTCGGTCCACCTTCTTCTTGGGTTGTAATCTGAGGAACATGGTTCAAGGGAACCCCTTAAATAATACATTTAAGGGTGTTACTGAGGTTAGAGGGCAGTAGCCAATAGCTACTGTCCCTTAGGGTGACTACACCCTTTGGCTGCCCCCTCCCCTTTGGGGATAGGGGCACACCCCTATTCCTATTGGTACTGATTCTCCAACCCAAGATGGAGAATTCTGAAGAGAGGGGTTCACCTCTGCTCCTGGCCACCCTAGAGGTGTGCCAAGCCAAGGTGGCCTCTCCTACTCTATAACTAACTTTCCTGCCTGTCCTGGTGCCAAAAAGTGAGGCTAGGTCGGGGGGCACAGGCATCTCCACTAGTTGGAGCTGCCCAAAAAATCTGAAAGATCTTTCAGAGTAGAAATAAACTGATTACGCTCACAAATCCTCAAACTTCACTGTGGGGTTCCTCAGGGCTCTTCCTTGAGCCCTATGCTCTTTAATGTTTACGTGGCCCCTCTGGCCACACTGATCAGGCAGTTTGGGTTCTCAGTTATCAGCTACGCTGATGATACACAAATTGTAATTTCAGTTACCAACAACGAAGACGAGGTGGCAGAACGCTTCAACATCTGTATGTCCCACGTCAACAACTGGATGCAATCCAACTGCCTAAAATTAAATGGCAGTAAAACTGAGGTCCTATTACTGGGCTCCAATCCCTTAGGATGGTCTCCAAAATGGTGGCCCACGGCATTGAGCGAATGCCCCTTGCCAGTTTCCAAGGTCAAAAATCTAGGGGTAATGTTTGACTATCGGCTAACCTTTGATAGCCAGATCAACTGCCTCGTGTCAAGTTTCTGGGCTATATTAGAACTGATCCGAAAGATTCGATCTTTCATCCCCCCAGACGCACTGAAAACAGTGGTAACCACTCTGGCAATCTCCAAGTTGGATTATGGCAATGCTCTCTACCTAGGGATCCAAGAACAACATCTGAGCAAGCTTCAGCGCCTGCAAAATGCAGCAGCCAGACTGATTCTAAACATTCCCAGGCACGAACCAGTGTCCCAATGCCTAGTAGCGCTTCACTGGCTGCCGGTCTAGAAAAGAATAGTGTTTAAGGCTCTCTGCATTGCATTTAAAGCACTTCACGGAAAAGGTCCCTCCTACCTGACTTCCAGATTAAAGTACTATGTTCCCTCCAGGAACCTCCGATCTGCACAATTGAAACTTCTCCCAGGACCCAGGTTCAAGCAGGTACGCTGGGGTGGAAGGAGTTTCCTGGTGAGAGCAGCAAAACTCTGGAATTGCCTGCCCCTCTCAATCAAAGACCGCTCTAACCTTACCTCATTCAGAAAATCACTAAAAACCTGGCTATTCCAAGCAGACCTCTAACTCAGCACACACCCACACCTACACTGACCGTCCTGGTCTGTCCTCAGCGCCAAGACGCCTCCGGGCATTCGTTGTGCTTTATAAATGTAAAAATCAAATCAGTGTAACACAAGATGAGGGCCTTTAAGGCTCACTGCTTAGAGCTGCTGTTTCTGCAAGGGGGAGGTGTGAAGCACCTCCACCCAGAGCAGGCTTTGTTTCTGACCTCCGAGAGCACAAAAGCTCTTAACCCAATAGGTCAGAAACCTGGCTTGCAGCACCAGTCAGCCAGTACACTAAAAGCTGCTTGTTTTTCAGGGCGCATCTGTAAGATGCCTTCTGAGTACATTTCATAATAAATCCAACACTGGCATTAGTGTGGGTTTATTATGTTGAAAAGGTTGATACCAAACTTCTCAGTCTTTAGACTGAGAAGTTTGGTATCTCCTGTGAATACATTTGCCTCGATATTATCAGCGGGGGCAAACCGATATGCTCTCTTCACGGCATTTACCACCCACCAGGGGACAATTCTACCTTCTCGCAACAAATCATGGATTTGATCACAACCAATTCAGGGCGACAACTCACACAAATATACCTTGGCGACTTCAACCTTCACTGGAACGATCATAATGACGCGGTGGTAAATAGTCTTAAAAACTTCCTCGACGCCCTTGACCTCACCCAAATTTGCAACAGCCCGACCCACGAGAAAGGCTCCATCATCGACCTTATCATCTCCAAAGAGGACTCTATCCAACTCGAATCTATCCAACCCTGTGACTGGTCAGATCATCACATTGTCACTTTATTCATCAACGAAAAAGTCAAATTTAACCCGGTCCAATCCTTAAAGCCCAAAGTCTGGAAAAGAGACCTGAAAAAACTCAACCCAAACTTTCTGCCCCCCAACAGCTTGAGGTAACTGGTTTTTAGGAACCTGTTGGTGTCAGGGGATAACACCCGAAGACCTCTTGAGTTCTCCCTTGTTCCGGACCACAGAAACACGGAGTCTTCTAGTCGCAGTCAAAGATCAAGTTTTATTGGTAGCTACCAAGTAACACGTGTCCCAGAAGTACACCACACGTATAGTAGGTTCTCGGGAGACTGTTCGTTTTTACAGAACCAGCCTTCTCCTTATATACAAACATAATAGCTTCGAGCAAGAATTCTTGAGTTTATGATATGGCTATACACATATTTCTACAATAATACAAAGAGCGAAGTCATGTAAGCAAGCCCACATTTTAGATGTCCAGTTCGTTGATAGATTACCCAGTTAGGCCCGGAACTCCCATCAGATATCGATGAAACCTCAATAAAGAAGGGCACCTCCTAGTCATAAAACTGGCCATAAACAAGGAACGTGGACAGGTGCATGTTTGCAGATAGCATGGTCTGTATGTAGTGAATGGTTTGTGGAATGTTATGCATTGATGCGATCGCATTCGGCCACTGGGCGAGGAGCTGCCCAAACAGGTCTGGCTGAAGGCAGTGGAGTCAGTTGGGACAGGTCAGGGGGAAGTCAGGGAAGGTGGACGTGTCCTTTTGGATCAAGCTCGACCTTTAATTGACTTATCATGAGGGCAAGACGTAAGAAGGATGTCGTTTACAAAATGGAGTCTAACGGGTCGTAACGGAAACTATGATTTAGGGGTGTTAGCAACCTTCGATTATGATGCAAATGCATAGGAATGATGTCCTAATCATTATCGGTCTGTTGACACCAAATTTGTCATGGTACGTTGATATTTTGTGACACGGGTATTGGACCTCGATATCGGGATAACAGGGTCCAGATTTTCAGAACCACAGACCCTCCTTTTGCCCTTATGTAAGGCAATAACTCACGTTAATCTGAATCCAAATCGGTATGGAGAAATTCGTGGAGATGCTGCTGTAGCATCATTCTGTTACTCCGTTCGTCCCTTGACACAGGCTTCCGTACACACGAAGTAGCACAGAGGCCACATAGTGCAGGAGCGCACTGTGCACATAGGCAGAACATAAACAGAAATGCTAAGATCATCCCAATGAAGATCAGTGTTTTCCATCCCCAGTCGGTGATCAGTTCCCAGAACCACCCCAGCAAGGACCAATCCCCTTTCTCAACGTGAAGGGAACCAGATATTTCATGTAGTTTAGAGATGGCCTGGTACACTGTCGGTGCGTTATCAGGGATGAAAATGCAACAACTGGATTGGATGACTCTACACACACCCCCACGATCGGCGAGTATGATATCTAGGGCAACTCGGTTCTGAAGGGTCATAAGTCGATCCGACTGAAGCTCGGTTGTCAAATTGCCAAGGGCTCCGGCCGTTTCAATGACGGCGGATTCAACTATCCTTGCTAATTGACGAATATTCCTGCTGTTCACCATAGGCCCCCAAAATGGCAGAAAACCCTTTGCAAAGTCAGCGAATTCCTGACTTGCGGTGTCGTCTTTACTCACGACACCCCTAGCTGTCCTTGTCCGATGGTAATCTGCTCTGGCCGTGTAGGTGGGAGGCAGCAGAAATGAGATGAAACATGTACCTGAGAAGTCAGGGGGCAACCACGTGTAGGCTTGGTCGTGGCAGACGAAATACGTGCCTTTGGCTGCTAAGAGTATAGGGGAAGTTCGGGAAGCGAACACATATGTTTCTGTGCAAATGCTCTTTCCTAACTGTGCCGTGGGATCCCTACCAATACCCTGTAAACATAAATGACCTCGGTGGGGGACTACCCAAACTGGGCGGGATTTCTTTGCTGCCTGGCTCTTGATCAGGTAAACCCCATGTTTGGTCACGTTCCAACAGGTGTAGGGACTGAGTTCATCTTTGGGGATTGTCAGATATGTGTCGATATCCCTACTCATATTTCTTATCCCTGCAATTAGTGCCTTGTTACTGGAATCGCTCTCAGTGGAACGGGTCGGGTATGGTTCTAGGGCGAATAGGAACATGGTCTGGAAAGCCCACAGAGAACCATAATAACTGAATGGCAGAATGAAGTATGGGATCCCCTTATCGGTTGTGTGTGGCATGAGTCCGCATATCCAACAGTTCGAGGTGTTCATTATGGACTGGTGTCGGTGTAGAAGTTGAATGAAAGAGTTATTTACAAATTCGAGTCTTCGGGCAGACTCGTGTTCAGGTAGAGGGTGAAAGTAGTGTGGAGAAATAGTAGGAGGAGGTGGTGGCTGGGTGTCATTCGAAAAGGTATCTTTAAATACGAATAGAGTATAACAAGTCAAAAACACAACTATGCTACATAACATTAAAACACATATTATCAGGAATCTTCTTCTGGACAGTATCGTGCATAACTGTTTTTCAAAGTTCGTGAGTCTGATAGGTCTCTCTACCCTAGGAAACTCCATCCTCTAGTTGCTGCCCGCGGTGCACTTTCTGAATCTTTTAGTTTAGTACACGGTTCAGGAAGCAAATTATGTACAAATTTGTCTACGAACAATCTTTGGCCACCCTCGGTAGCCATATCCTGACCACTATGGTCGGTGAAAGTTTCCTCAAATCTCGTGAAGAAGTCAGACACATTCTCGTCTTTCTTTTGCTTGCACGCAGAGAGTTTATCCCAGTTTACGCGTACTTCAGGCATTATTGTCTTCATGTACGCTATAATTCTACCGGGAAGTTCAGCTATTAACGGCTCAGGTTTAAAACCACCGACTTGTCTAGCATCTGTAGTTGTAATGTTCGCCCACGAGTCACCTAATTCTTGGTCATGATCCGTATGACGGATTTTACTCCATAAAGGATGGGGAACAACGTTCCCAAACAACATGTCTATATCCGCTAAATTCATTATACATGAGCTTGCAGTTTGCGACAACTCCTTATAATACCCAGTCGGGTTTTACGAGGATCAGGTAGTGTCTGCTTGAGTGCTGAAACTTCGGATCTTTTCCAGGAGACATGTACCCATACACGCTGGAAATGAGGCGGAATTGGCGGTACTGCATTGGCATCGCCTTCCCTCCAAACCGGAGGAACCTCTCTCATGGGGTACTGTCTCGCTCTTTTCCTACTAGATGTACCACATTCAGATGATGACCCATAATTACCACCCGTACTTCGATGTGATAATAATATCTCAACTGCTTTTACAACATCGGGACCTACGATCATACCCTCCCCAAATTTAAATCGTACACTACACAACTCTTGCTGGTTGCTCTTCTGACCATTATCTTCCAAATCCTCACACAGAAAAACACACATCTGCTCAAAGACGTATCTTTGCGTTGGTTCATCCCATTGACGGAAGACGTTCATGACAGACTCTACATCATATCTCGCTGTATCCATAGCCCAATTCCGTGCTAACTTATTCAATGACTCCCTTTCCTGATAATTAGGCATTTGGCTTCGTAATTGTCTTCGTTCCGTATTAGGGGTCGTTTTAGGCGACCGAAAAAGTGGTGAAGGAAAGTTAGTAACAATGCTGGCCATTTTATGCCAGACGGAAGGTGAAAGTGGAGGAATAACTGGTGGCAGAACAGAGTCACGCAAAGCAGAAACAGAAACATTCGTAGAACGAGTATCAGAAGTAATAAAAGGTGCGCTAGGCGAAGTTGTAGGAGAAACAGTAGGAGAAGTAGATGTGATCGGTGAGCCTTGAGGAGGCTGCACCAGAGAAATAGAAGCCAGCTGAAGAACAGCTGGTGGGTGCTGTGAAGGAGCCGGTATAACAGCTACCAGAGGTGCAACTAAAGGTTGCGGAGGTGCTGTGGCATTTTGTGCATAGGGTGGTGGCGAATTTAATAAGTGCGCCATTAATGGATCTTTTTCGCGCTCCTTTACTGTCTCTTGCTGAAGAGATGGTAAAACAGGATAGCATTTATCTATTGCCATTTTACGTTGCCTGTGCAACTGCTCACTCATTTGATCTTCTTCGTTGTCTTTAAATTTTATCGCGGCTTGCATTACCGAAATACCTCTTTCTCTCTTATTTTTCTTTTCTAATTTAATTTCCTTTTGTTTGGCCTCTTTACGCCATAAACGGAAAGTCAAACATCGCCGGCCGGGCTTTCTTCTTGAACAATTTGACCTCTAAATTATCTAAAATTTCTGAGTCAAAACTACCATATTGGGGCCATTTTAAAACACCATCCTTGCGGGTGTATTTTATCCATGCTTCATTATATGCGATGGGACCTACGCCGTGCTTTACATAGAGCTCATACGTTGGAGTTCCAATTGGAGGAACCGGACAAGAATCCTCTAATCGGGAGTCCTTACTACAACCAAGACAAAGCAAGTTTCCAAGTCTGCTAAAACCAGGCATCTTCGCTCACTAGTCTAGCTTCAAACTTCAAAGGATGATCTATTACGATACTTCTCGTGAATACACGAGTCCTTCGGCTTTGGGGCTTGCAAGTACCAAATCAAAGCGTATCTCGAGGATACCAAAAACTAAGGACAAACTAAGGACTGGGAGACGCTCCACTTATACTTAACTGAAGTATTTGAAGATCTGTGACGTCGCTAGAAGACTCGTCTATCGTTTCGCTCTACCAAGGATCACTGGGTCCAAAACAAGGCGATAGTCAGGGCAGCAGTCCTTCGTAGCCGTCGGGACGCGGGGAACCTCGCAGCAAAGACCTTCGGAACCACGTCGACATACAGGGGTCGCTGAAGTGGCTGGCCGTCCTCTGGAATTTTCACACGAAGCTCCTCACGAACATCAGGCTTGGACCGTCGCCGCTTGATATCGCCCCAAGTTGGGCGCCAACTGAGGTAACGGGTTTTTAGGAACCCGTTGGTGTCAGGGGATAACACCCGAAGACCTCTGAGTTCTCCCTTGTTCCGGACCACAGAAACACGGAGTCTTCTAGTCGCAGTCAAAGATCAAGTTTTATTGGTAGCTACCAAGTAACACGTGTCCCAGAAGTACACCACACGGATAGTAGGTTCTTAGGAGACTGTTCGTTTTTACAGAACCAGCCTTCTCCTTATATACAAACATAATAGCTTCGAGCAAGAATTCTTGAGTTTATGATATGGCTATACACATATTTCTACAATAATACAAAGAGCGAAGTCATGTAAGCAAGCCCACATTTTAGATGTCCAGTTCGTTGATAGATTACCCAGTTAGGCCCGGAACTCCCATCAGATATCGATGAAACCTCAATAAAGAAGGGCACCACCTAGTCATAAAACTGGCCATAAACAAGGAACGTGGACAGGTGCATGTTTGCAGAAAGCATGGTCTGTATGTAGTGAATGGTTTGTGGAATGTTATGCATTGATGCTATCGCATTCGGCCACTGGGCGAGGAGCTGCCCAAACAGGTCTGGCTGAAGGCAGTGGAGTCAGTTGGGACAGGTCAGGGGGAAGTCAGGGAAGGTGGACGTGTCCTTTTGGATCAAGCTCAACCTTTAATTGACTTATCATGAGGGCAAGACGTAAGATGGATGTCGTTTACAAAATGGAGTCTAAAGGGTCGGAACGGAAACTATGATTTAGGGGTGTTAGCAACCTTCGATTATGATGCAAATGCATAGGAATGATGTCCTAATCATTATCGGTCTGTTGACACCAAATTTGTCATGGTACGTTGATATTTTGTGACACGGGTATTGGACCTCGATATCGGGATAACAACAGGGTCCAGATTTTCAGAACCACAAGCTGCAATATATTACTTCCTCCCAAAGGCGTTACGGATGTACAATCCTTGACGGATCATTATCTCAACGCTATGACCTCTATAGTTAACGAAGCTGCACCTATGCAACTAAAAAGAGCATCCACAAAAATGTCCAACCCTTGGTACAACGGGAGTCTCAATGACGATAGACGGGCCATGCGAATGGCAGAGCGCACCTGGAGATCAGTTCCCTCCGCACTGCATCTAAAAGCGCTGAAGAAAAAGAGGAATGCCTACTTCAGGAAAATAAAACGCTCAAAATCAGATTTCTTCAGCCGCCAGCTTGACCAAGCCAAAAATCGTCCGAGAAAGCTGTTTGACCTAATCAAAACACAATCCAAGGAACAACCCCAACCACTCAGCACCCTGGGCGAAGCACCCTCCTGTGAAGACTTCGCCTCCTTCTTTATCCAGAAAACAGACAACATAAAGAACGATATCCTCATTGACTTAAGTCTCTACCCCAAACCCCTCTGCACAGCACCCACTGAACCAAAAACAATGCTACATGGTCATCCTTTGCCACCTACTCGGAAGAAGAAATTGCTAGACTGCTCAGCACTGTGAAACCAGCCAACCACCTCACGGACCCCCTTCCTGCCAACGCGGTCAAAGACCTTACCCCGTCGCTCCTCCCACTCTGGACTAAAATTATCAACAGCTCACTCCAACAAGGGACCATTCCTGACTCCCTCAAAGTTGGACAAGTCACACCACTACTAAAGAAACCTACAGCCGACCCCTCTGATCTAAATAATTACTGTCCCATTACCAATATTCCGACCCTTGCCAAACTGCTGGAAAGATGCGCACAAACTCAATTGACTAGACACATTAATCAGTTTGATCTACTCAACCCTCATCAATCAGGCTTCAGAGCGGACCACAGTACAGAAACTGCTATGATTCACATAATTGACGACGCCCTCCAAATCCTGGATCAAAACGATACCTGCCTCCTTATCCTTCTTGATCTCTCTTCTGCATTCGACACCGTCAAACATGAGAACTTATTCGAGCTCCTAAACACAAGAATGGGTATATCTGGAACTGTGCTCAAATGGTTCACGTCCTTTCTACACAACAGAACGCAGAAATTCAAGAGTAACAACGTGTTGTCTTCGCCTATACCGGTATCGCTAGGCGTCCCACAAGGATCCTCCCTATCCCCAACTTTGTTTAACTTAGTTATGGAACCTCTCACCACCTTGCTACAAGCATCCAATGTTAAATTCCACATGTACGCCGATGACACCCAACTCTATCTCAAAGTACAATCACCCAAAGACATTATGCTCCTGAATTCAACGATCAGAAGCACCCAATCATGGTTGGCCGCTAATCATCTCAAACTCAATGCTCTTAAAACGGAGTTCCTCCTGATCTCACCTCCTGCGAAGTCCAATACCACTCAAATCTGGCTTAAACACCTAACGGCACTCAATGTTCAACCCACCATCGTGGACTCAGCAAAATCGCTAGGCATAACACTGGACACCAACCTCAACATGCAGGAGCACATCAACAAAGCAACTAAGGGGGCAAACTATCAGATCAATACCTTAAGGAAACTCAAACCCTTCCTTCCAGCCAAAGATTTCCAAACTGCGGTACAAGCTCTAGTCATCCCCCGAATAGATTACGGCAGCATCGCCCTCTGCGGTCTCCCACTAACTACCACGGCACCCACAAGAGCTTCTCTAAACGCCGCAGCGAGACTCATCACCGGATCAAAAAAACACTCACACATTTCCCCCGACCTGAGAGCCCTGAATTGGCTGCCTTTTGAAGCCATAATACATCTGAAAATCGCCTGCATCACGCACAAGGCTGTCCACCTGAGTTCACCCGGATACCTCGCCCAGAAGTTGACGATCTCTGGAGGCTCTAGAAAGACCAGAGGCACAAACAATCTCCTGCTAAAGCCCCAAAGGTTCCGCAAGGAAAAAACGTATAAACGCTCCTTCTCAGGAATGGCGCGCAGGATCTGGAACTCACTCCCCCCTGAAATCAGGCTCATCTCCTCTACCATACTTTTTAAGAAAGAAGTAAAAGCTATCCTCATGGCTAAATACACTTGAATTGTTCTTGGGGATGATTTTACAGACGTTGTACCATTCAGTTATACTGATCTTCTATGCTTGTTGTATGACTCGTATTATTGACCTGCCTGAGTGTTTACGCTTTTAATTATTTGTATCTGTTTCATTATGGATGTATCTGGCTGACTATGTTCCCACATGTATCTTCCCCACCCCAATTGTTATATACTCACACGCTGCTGCCTTTCTCTGTAAAGCGCTCTGATACCTTTAAAGATCTTGTTCGCGCTATATAAAACTTTCAAAATAAATAAATAAATAAAATAGTAAAGCCATCATGGAGCTGTGGAGTTCATGTTGACAAACTCACAGCCGATGTACTCAAAGTGGCTTCACTGCACTTAGTGTCCAAGAATGGACTCACTCTGTAGGGGCATATTGCTCCAACAGCTATTCCCTCGCCTGTGGTATAGTGCACCCTGCCTTAGGGCTGTGAGGCATGCCAGAGGGGTGACTTATCTATGCCACAGGCAGTGGTGTGTAGGCATGGCACCCGGGAATGTGTGCCATGTCTACTTTTAGTTCAGCTACACCACAACAAATAGCCTGGAATGGTATGTGTTTGGTGTGGGGCCCCTTAGAGCGGCACAATACATGCGCCAGCCCAAAGGGACCCTCTCTGATCACCAGGCCCTTGGTGCAACTGGCAACTTTTACAAGGAACCTATGTGGGCCACAGGTGTGCCAATTGTGGGAGCAATGGTACATGATTTGGGAATGAACACAGGTGCTTGGGGCTGGTTAGGAGGGTCCCAGCACACTCAGTCAAGTTACCTTCAGAAATCTGGCAAAAAGTGGGGGGGGGGGGGGTTTACTGCAACAGAAACCCACTTTCCTACATCCTTCTTCCCTTGCTGGCTAAGATGGTTATTGGAGATTTTACAACAGCTTAAACAATGTGGAGAGAATCGTTCACCTCCATAAATCTAATCTTAGTCTTTCTATTGCCTTAACTCTGTATCTGGTCTCTTTCTTCCCCATATTAATCTATATTCCACTCCCCTTTTTTCCACTTGTCTTTTATCTCTGTGCCTTTTTACGTTCCAACACATTTTGTCTCTTTCTTACACTTTTTCTCCACGTTTCTTTCTTCTTTCTCCCTGTTTGCAGGCTATTACTTTTGTAATACATTGTCATCTCATCTCATTTTTGTCCATGTGATTTCTCGTTCTTTTACCCTCTCCTTCTATTGTCCCACAGTCTTTTCATCTCTTAATCTTTTTCATGCTCTTTTCTCTGCAGATTATCTAACTCCATTCTCTTTATCTCACTTTCGTCCCCATATTTTTCTACATTTTGTCTTCATGTCTCCCCCGCTTGATTTTTCTCATTCTTTTCCTTTTATCGTGCAATCTTTCCATGCACACCCTCCCTCCTTCCATACAGTTGACATCTCCTTCCTTCCGCTCTTTTTCCTTTTTAAAAAAAAATATTTTATTCACAACTCGGTACGTAGAAGAAAGAAAAATAAAATACAGATTAAATGATGCACAGTACTTACAAACAGGGAAGAAAATAACATAGCAGAATGAAACAGTAACAGTAGCTTCAAAACATGGCAATAATAAAAAAGAAGAAAAAAAAAACAAATGGCGTTGCAGGTACATTCATCAGGATAAATGCCAAAACGTTCAAATGATGTGCCCCAAATTTTATCGCATTTCAATAAAGAGCGAGTGCCTCTTAGTTTAGCCAAGGCCAATTCCATGGAGTAAATATCATTGATCAATGTCCACCTTTCCATAATATGTGGAGGTTTAGAAGAGATCCAAGCGCGTGCAACCACTAATTTGGCACATGATAATGCAATAGTGACAATAGTTTGCTGCGAGGTAGGTATTGTGTGAATATCAAGTAATACAGAGGATGCTGTAAGAGGGAGGGCCGCTCAATTTTAGTTTCAAAATCTTGTCCAGAGCAGACCAAAACTCGAATAAAACCGGGCAGGAGAGCAGCATATGTTCCAAATCCGCGGCAACAAGACCACATTTCGGGCATTTAGTTTGGTCACTAAACAGGGTGTTGTTACCCCATTTGAATATCCTATCAGGTGTGTGATAAAGCATACAGGTGGTTTTAAATTGCTGTAGCCTTAAACTTGATGACTGAACTAAATGATTAATATTATGGAAAGATGAGGTAATCATGGTGCAGGTGATGTTCAGCCCTAACTTAGCACTCCATTTTTCTGCCAGTTTGAGGCAATCACTGGCTTTATGAGTAATGAGACATCTGTAAGCTCTACTGATAAGGGATTCATTCTTTAGTGAATAAAAGCAATCCCAGATGTTGTTGTGAAATATTTCCTGTATTCTCATCTTACGGCAAAAAAAATCATAAATTTGCATATATTTAAATCCAATTGTTTCTGTAATTTTATGTAAAAATTGGAGTGTCTCAAAGCTCAGAAAACCATGACTGCCATATAGGTCCCCAAGAGTATGTATACCATGGGTGCGCCAGATATTAGTCATGTTATCACTAAATATCCCGGAGAGTCCGGGGTTGACCCACAGAACCAATCTGGGATGAAAAAAAGAGGTTTTACAGAAGGCCAATATATTGAACCATATCTTGACCGTATCCCTAGCGGTCTTAAATTGAACTCTTTTGAAATAGTTGGGGTCGTTGACTCTTAATAAAAACATATTAGAGTCCGAATTTAACATAAAAATGTGAAAATAGAATTGATTATCAGCATTAAGTAAGCATCGTAGGCGACCAATGAAAGTTGACCAGAAATATAACTTAAAATCCGGGAAGTTAAGTCCCCCGTTATCTAGAGAGCATTTAAGTAGTGACAAAGATAAGGGAAGTTTATGCCATTTTTTTTTATTGTACGATAGTAGATTTAACTAAAGTATCGTAATTAATAGTAACTATTTCAGTAATTTTGGCTGATAATTTAACACATATAAGGGACCGTGTGACATAGACCAGGTACTATAGTTGTTGGTTTGTAGTTAGCAATGACCTGGGTTTTATTCAGGTTTAATTTATAACCTGAGACATCGCCGAATCTGCTAGCCCCCAAAGTTATTCCATGTAAAGCCTTTGCGATATCGGTGGAGTAGACAGCAATATCATCGGCGTACGCCGTGATTTTCAATAAATGAGGGCCAGAGCTAAAAGGTATTATACAAGATTGTAATTGTAGAGCAAGGAGAAATGGCTCCATAGAAAGAGCAAATAGTAGAGGCGACAAGGGACACCCTTGACGGGTGCCCCTAGATACAGAAAAAGTGGCTGAAGTCAAACCCGCATAGCTGATTCTCACGGTGGGGTTATCATAAAGGGATTGAATCCATGTTACGAAATGACCTCTAAAGCCCATAGTTATTACTGACCAGAGATAATCCCACCCCACTCGGTCGAAGGCCTTCTCCGCGTCTAGAAGGATCATACCGAGTGGGGAGGGGTTCGTCCCTGCTATATCGAAGGCAATAATGGCCATGTTAATATGAGCTGTAGTATCTCTACCTATTACAAACCCCGTGTTGTCGAGGATTAACTATTTTAGGTATCAGTGGAGCCAGCCGCATGGCCAGCACTTTTGCAAATACCTTTGGATCTGTATTTATAAGCGAAATGGGGCAATATGAACCACATTCATCGGACAGTTTATCCTTTTTCAAAAAGATCAATTTGGCAGTGTTCCAAGAATTCGGGGCTTTCCCATTCTCACCGATATA
Source organism: Lissotriton helveticus (assembly GCF_964261635.1). Classification (NCBI taxonomy): domain Eukaryota; kingdom Metazoa; phylum Chordata; class Amphibia; order Caudata; family Salamandridae; genus Lissotriton; species Lissotriton helveticus. The sequence continues at coordinate 951,032,853 of NC_136069.1, forward strand.
GCTAATAACTTGATGAAAGAGAGGTGTTAGCTCATCGATACAAATCTTATATACCTCTAAGGGTAAAGTATCTTCCCCAGCAGCTTTTCCGGATGGTAGAGACAAAATAGTTTGCCGTATCTCTAATAGGCTAACGTGTTCGGATAGTGGAGCAAGCCCTAGATGATCAAATTTACCTGAAATATGGCGATCCAGGTAGGCCTGAATACTAGCCAGAGTAGGGAAGTTTTCTGGCGTATATAGTTTCTTATAAAATTCCACAAATTGTTATAATATCTCTGAGGGTTGATCAAGTTTAACACTCTTGGGGCCTTTTAAACTTTTGATCAGTGTTAGCTCTCATCGGCTGCTTTATAAGCTATAAGTTTTCCTACTTTGTCTCCGCTTTCGTATTGAGCAATACGGGATTTATGTAATTTTATACTACTTTTTTCCCAAAGTATTGATTTTAGAGCCGCTTTTAAATGTCCTCGTTTAAGCCCAAGTTCCAGCATGTTAGGAGAACCTATGCATTGAGCATCGGCCAATAAAAGTTCAGCTGAAAGGATATTATTAGTTAGAGTTTTATTGGTTTTACGGTGCTCAGAATTTTTTCTAAAGAGAAATTGTTGGGTAAAAACCCGAATACTGGCTTTACAGGCATCCCACACAATAATACAGGAAGTGGAATTGAGATTGTTTTGGATAAAATCTGTGATATGCGTTTTAAGTTGGAAAATAAACTCTGTATTGGTAAGTAGATGCCTGGGGACAGAAAACATCCTAGGGCTTGTATGAATTTGTAGGATATTAAACAAAAACAATATAGGGTTATGGTCCTAGGTGACTCTGGGACATAGCGTAATAGAGCTAGTATTCAATACATTATCAGATGCCCAGACCATGTCAATACGGGAACAGAGTTTGTGAGGGGCAGAATAATAAGTGTAGCCGGCCAAATTAGGATGGATGCTACGCCAAACATCTTTAATATTATGAATATGTCCCAATTCTAGTATGGCAGCACGAGTTCTGCGCATACGTTTGAAAGCACCATGTCTAGTAGTATCCAGTTGGTAGTCCATAATGCAGTTAAAATCCCCCAAAATAATAAATTCGCCCTCCCAATCCAAAAGTTCAATGTTCTATTGATCAAACACATATGAATCATCAAGATTAGGTCCATGAACCACACAAAATACTAATTTGCATCTTTCAATTGATAGTTGCACAATAGCCCATCGTCTTCATTTGTCACATATAGTTTTGTGGGTTTCTATTCTAAGACGTCGGTCTTTAAGAATGACCACCCCCCTAATTGAGGCGTTAAAGATAGAGCAAATAATAACCTCATAACCAAGTTGTCCCAACAACTTCCTGTCTTTATAAGCAATATGGGTCTCAGATAAAAAAAACAAATGGGGGTCGTACAATACTAGCTCTTCACGAACTAAGCGTCTTTTATTTTTATTATTGAGACCTGCAACGTTCCAAGCCAAACATTTTAACCGTAACATTAAAAAAAATTCAAATCTCTTTTCATTCTGCAAAAATAAAAGACTTCTCCCTGGAGTATCCATCAAAGCCCCTACCCGAGTTGCTTTTTTTGAACCAAAAACCACCCCACCCAGCCTCCCCCTAGGAACCCCCGCCCCCCCAACTCCCTCACCTCTCTCAGGAGGGAACACCCCTCAGCAATCTGCTGCCGCTGTATGGGCAGCTACCCTAGAGAGCAGTATGGGGCTCAACCCGCTACCTTACCCGAAAAAATGTACACAGAGCGAAAAGTGAAAAAAATAATAAAGAACCAAATAAAAAGGAAAGAGTGAGCATTACATTTTTATAAAACTAAATTTTCATTCTCTCTGAATTAAGCGAATGTAGAAAGCACGCTCTCAGCCTCCCTTTCATCAGTGAAATAATAAGTATGACCACCCTTCATAACTATTAGGCGGGCAGGATCTTGCAGGAACACTTGCCCGCCGAGGGATTTAAACGGGTCGATGAGTTTCCGCAACTTCCAGTGCCTGTCCATTGTAGCTTTGCTGAGATCAGACCGTACAAAAAAAGATAAAGATTCAGTTGTAACAGGGGAGTTAGGTCTTGCTTGTTGTGAAACAGCCTGTCTCAGCAAAAATTCCCAAAATAAATAAGAAAAGGGCGGGGGAATTTGCGATCTTTGTTCCGCAGAACAAGTGGTAATCTGTGAACTCTCTGGAGTTGGGAGTCCCAGTCATAATCAACTAAATCCGGGAATGCTTTCTTAAACAGATTAACAACATATGCCCTAGGATCAGACCCCTCTGCCCCCTCAGGAATACCAAATAATCGCAAATTTGATAGTCTTTGACGATTTTCTAAATCTTCAATTTTTAACTGTAAAAACACAATGAGCTTCATGTTGATCCACAGTAGCATCGGTGCGGAAGGACCCTTCAATCTTAACCACTCTACATTGTAGATTATGTCTGATCTCTTGCAAAGAGTTCTGCAGCTTGCTATTATCATCTCGTAGTTGTAGGAAATGTTCTTGTGCTTCCTGTCGGGGATTGGTTAGAGTCTGCAAGATAATGTCAAGAGAAGAGCTGACAGCTTCTTGTGCTCTTGGTATAGTTGATCCAGGAGCAATAATTGGAGAGTGTGGTACCACAGAAGTTGGTGAAGATAAGGTTGGCGGGGTTAATAAAATTGAACTAGAAGGGGGGTTAATATCATTTACGACTGTCTGATTTGAAGATGCAGTCTCGGTTGAAGGGGTCGGACCAGAGGGTGCAGCTGTCGGAGCAGCATCGAGGGATACTGTTGAAGATAAAGAGTTGGTAATTGGCAGCTGCTATATATTGCAAATAGAAGAGGAATCATCTGGTGAAGCAGAGGAATCTCTAGTAGAGTCGTGATCTGATAGACTCGTACCGGAAAGTCGAAGTATCCAATTTTTTTTTTACCAGCACCTTTGCCTGTATCCATTTCCTGAGAGGGCTTTTCTCCGCAGGAAGGAATTTCCTTGTAAGTGGAGCAGTGATTAGAGATGGTGCATTTGCTAAGCCAAGTGCCTTCCCTTTTTTACTCTTGGATTTTGATTTGAGTTTGGCTTTATCTCTTCTATCAGTCAGATATTTAGCCGTATCAAGTGGGGAGCCAGTATCTACTAAATCCTCATATTCCTCATTAAGCATATCTTCACCAATGATCAGTGGACAGTCAGGGGAGTCTGCAGGTATATCAGCAGGTATATCAGTAAATAAATCAGTAAACTCAATTCCCACAGCTGCCTCTGCTGCTTCGAAAATTACAGAATCCGCTACTAGACTCAAGGTCATAGTGTTCTCAACTCCAGATTTTGATAACCCAAGGGAGTAGTCTCAGGTCGAGGGGTTACCTCTGGCAGGATGCTATGATTTTGGGAATTCTCTAAAGCACAAGGTATAGACGCTGTTACAGTTGGCTGGGGGAGGCTAGTACCGCAATCCAAGCCAGAGACCGGTATCGTGGCAGCTACTTCACCCTCAGCTTCTGCCCTTGTATTGACCTTATCAACAGTCTCTGCTTCTACCCCTCTTTTATTAACTTGCATAATCCCATCAATAGGTATACTAGAAACCCCTGGTACAACCAGTAGGGGCGGCCGGAGCATTTGCTTACCCGATGGGGTTAGAGTAGTTCCTCCCACAGATATCTGTACACCCCCTGAGACCGCCAGATGGGAAGAAGCGGCAGAGACAGATCTTGCAGTATTCATAGAGTTAGCGGTAACCGCCGTAATTGCCATTACCGCGCTCGTAGCCGGTGCCACTGTTTCCGTCACTGGATTCTTGCTATTTGCGCGGGTAGACCTTGGTACGTTTTTAGGAGCCATTAGTTCCCGCAGTTCCTGGAGCACCCGCGTTGTATCCTTTCCTTTACCGTGGACTGTGCCGGCAGAGCAAGTCTGCACCACAGAACAGACCAGCCGAATGTCTAGTCGCTGACCAGCCGCAAAGCTGTTTGCCGGGCAGTCAACAAAGGGATCCGGAGCATCCGCGGGAGCTATCAGGCGGGTTGAGCCGGCGTCAGCAGGTCCTGCGGTTATTTCTCACGGCGATACAGCAGCACCGAATTCAGCCGATTTTTCCGATTCGCAGCTTGGGAGGCAGTGCGGAGACTGAGCTCAATCAGTCACCATCCTCTGCGGAATCCGTGTAATCCCAGCCAGCGTAAGAGAAAGAGAGCATTGCAGCAGTCTCCCGGGTAGGGTAAGGTAAGCGGGGAGCCTCCACCTAGTTACTTCTCCGTGGCGTCCTCCGTCCGCCATCTTGCACCCCAGCAATACTTGTCTTCAAATGTCTGAACATCCGTACATATCCCTTTCGCTCTTTTTCCACTGAATTTTTCTCTCCAATGGCAGCTTTTTGTAGTTATCGCACCAACAATCCCTGAATACAAAGCTTGAAAACAAGGAACGGTTAAAAAAACACAACTATAGAAAGAGTCATCAGTGCGGAACGTCTGTCTTCTTTTAGACAGCATGTCAGCTGTTCCATTGCCCTGACTGTATAGTACATGGTTCAAACTGCAGTAGCATCCTATTTGCAACTGGCGCATTAAACCACATCCCCTTTAAGGAAAAGCATATCCTCATGCGGTCTCTGAGGGCTTGTCCCATCCTTCTTTCAGAGGATTGTTAATTGTGAACTATGTAATTAGATAATAGTAACATTTGCTTATAGCACTTCTAAATGGCAGACGTTCGGAACGAAGCTCTGTTTAAAACAAGGTTATTACTATTACTGTTCCTACAGGTTGGCGTGGAATAGTTTAATATATATGCTTGGCTGAGTCTAGTCAGTCCTTCCTCGTGTATTTTTTTGTAATCTTTTTATTGAAATAAGAAACCAGAGAAATGATCTACATACTCAAACAGTAAGCTTGTGCGGCGCACAATGAGTCACACAAGGGTTGTAACATTACAACAATTACATGGCAGTACATTACAGTAAGGTCCTTCCCGGTTTATGCCTCTAGCTGTGGACTACGAGCCCGGGGTGGATCACAGATATATCCTCTGTATTCATTCCATTTGTCCCAGATCCCCCCCCCATTTTTTGGAGCATCCTCGGGAAATGTACACAGTCTTCTCTTGAACCATGCACCAATCCATGTCTCGTTTCCATTCAGTAATTTTTGGAGGCGTCACTGCTCCCCAGCACCTAGCAATGTTACGCTTAGCCACCATCTGCCCAAACGTCACCCAGATCTTCCCTCTCTCCGAAAGGTCTGTTGGCTCCCAAATGTTCAATATGCAGCGCTTAGCCTCCAAACGCAGTTCCTTTCCCCAGACATCTCTCATACATCGGACCACTTTCCCCAAGTATGACTGTAGTATCGGGCATTCCCATATCATGTGGAAGAAGGAGCCAGCCATTCCACAGCCTCTCCGGCATCCATCATCCTCACATTTGCCCATCCTCTTAAGCCTGGTACTAGAAATGTATGCCCTGTGGAGAATTTTGAATTGGATGAGTCTCAGTCTGGACGAGATAGCTACTTCTTTTGGGGAAGCGAGTGCACATCTCCACTCCTCCCCGTTAATTTCCAGGCCATCAGCCTCCCACCTCCCCTTTAAGCCCAGAAGTAAGTCAGGTAGGTTATTGACGAGCTTCTTGTATGTGAGTGAGATCGCGTGTTCTGGTATCTGACCGTCTAGTAGTCTGTCCTCTAGGGGGGAGGCCGGGGGGGGGGGGCACTGTACCATGTGGAATGTTATTTTGAAGTGAGTGTCGGACTTGCAGATACCTAAAGTATTCCGTGGGTGCGAGCTCAAATGTGTTTTGTAACTATGCTAAGGTTTTTTTTTTTCTTCAGAACAAAATTTTATTGAGTTGTTGCAAAATTGACATAGGACATATAGCGTTCCGACGACCCGGAAAACTGTGAGCATGTAAAGCAACAATCACATTGCAAGCAATTCAGTCAGTTGTTTAAAAGTAGAAACTAACCCCAAGGCCCCCCTCCCTGCATCCCCAACTTCTTCCACCCAGAACCCCCCAGCCCCCCTCAGCACAGTGCCTAAACGGTCCATAGATAAAGATACAGCATAATACAATGTGTGTGTAGTCCTCAGCTCGCGGGCTCAATGTCCAGTTGTCTTTCACCAGATCTATCATGTGCTGGCGGTTCCAGCCACAGTCCCCTGTACTCCGCCCACCTCTCCCAAATTTTATAGTGTTTCCGGGGGCAGCCCCGGGCCTCGAAGATCGGGCGCTCCAGACCCATATAGAAGTCAAGTCCCCTTTTCCACACTCCCAATAAGGGGGCTCTGGGGTCTTTCCATGCCCGGGCCACGTCTCTCTTGGCCACCATGAGACCCAGCAACAACAAGTGGCGTTTATATAGGTTTCCTCCCACCTGTTCCAGGATATGAAGGAGGCCTAGTTGCGGTGTGCGGGGTAAGTCCCAACCCCGCACTTCCGACAAACAGTCCCACACTCCCGTCCAGAACCTCCGTAGACCATCACACGCCCAAACTGTATGCAGAAACGTGCCCACCTCTGTGCCACTCCTCAGACAATCAGGAGAAGCAATCAAGCCTGCCTTCCACAGTCGTTCCCTAGTATAATATGCCCTGTGTAGATATTTGGACTGAATAAACCGCAGTCGTACCGCAATGGCCGCCCCTCTGGGAGCCTCAAGCGCCTCTCTCCAGTCCTCTTCCTCAAAAGCCCCCAGTTCAGTTTCCCATTTAGTCCTCAGTGTATCCAGGGAAGTAGAGCAATGTGTGACTAGTGTTTGGTAGATTGCCGAGATCTTCTTGCTTTCCAATTCCCCCATGAACACCTTAGCCTCCAGGGGACTAAACTCGGGCAACGAGTCAAGGTTTCTCAGGGCGGGAGCAATGGCGTGTCGGAGCTGTAGATATCTATAAAATTGGGTTTGGGGCATGTCATACTCCTCGCGGAGCTCTTGGAACGATTTAAGGGCCGTGCCCTTGATCACGTGTCCAACGGCCGAGATGCCGATCATGTCCCAGCCACGGAAGCCCTGTAGGGACTGCAACGCCGGCAGTTGCCCATTCTGCCACAATGGGGTCTCCCTCGTCAGTCTATTCCACCACCCCATTCGACGAAGTGCACCACGCCATATCTGGAAGACCACCTGCGTGACCACCGGAAGCCTCCTCTGTTTAGCAGCCGAATATAGTAAAGTGTGCAACTTGTCAGGATCCATCATGTAACGCTCCAGGGCGTAGGCTGGATCACTTCGATCCCCATACCACCATTCATTCAGAACCAACAGATGGGAGGCCTGGTAGTAGGACTGAATGTCTGACGCTGCCACAGTACGCGGAGAGAAAGCACGTGCGGAGCGCCACTCTTGCTACTCCCCCGGCCCAAAGAAAATTACTAAGCGCCGAGTTCACCTGCCGGAACCACTGTGGCGATATAGGATATGGATGGTTTTGTAACTGGTATAGGAGGCGCGGGAGGGCCACCATTTTAAAGATGGCGGAGCGACCACATACGTTGAGGGGCATACGGGACCACGTAGTCATGTCCGAGCGGACTCGCTCCCATACGGGTACGACATTGCGCATCCAGGAGACCCCGCGCAGGTCTGTCAGGAAGATTCCTAAGTACTTAATGCCTCCCGTCGCTTCCTGTAGCGCCCTGGCCCAGGACCCTAAGTCCAGTCGCTCCCCCAACCCCCACAACACCGATTTGCGCAGTTTTAGGTGAAGGCCCGAAACCTCCCCAAAAATTCGCATAATGTCAAGGACCCGCGGTCCAGATCTATTCAAGTCCGTAAGGAAAAAAAGGACGTAGTCCGTATAGAGTGCTATTCTGTCGGACGGTCCCGCCTTCCACTCAATGCCCCGCAGCTGTGCGTCCATCCGGACCCACGCCGCCAGTGGTTCCATGGCCAAGGCGAATAAATACGGTGACAGGGGACATCCCTGTCTGGTGCCCCTACCTATGGGGAAGAATCCGACACCGCCCCAGCCACCCTCACCGATGCCGTGAGGTCCGTATATAGCAGTTGTATGTACGATAGGAAGTGTGGCCCTAAATTCAGATGGGACAGGAGCGCACGAAGGTAGATCCAGCTTACCGAGTCAAAGGCCCTATCTATGTCGGCCAGTAAAAGGGCCGCAGGGATCCCCGCTGCGCGGGCCGCCTCCACCACCACCTGCGCGCGTCTGATATTGTGCCTGGTTGCCCTGCGAGGCATAAACCCGGCCTGGTCCGGGTGGACTAGGTCAGTGATGTACGGGAGAAGGCGATTAGCTAGCGCCTTCGCCAAAATTTTTGCTTCGGTATTTAGTAATGAGATTGGCCGGTAGGAATCGGGTTGGTCTGGAGGCCTACCAGGTTTGCAGAAGACCACAATTTCAGCGTGCCACCAGTCTCTCGGAAGCCGGACACATTCCCTGGCTGCCTCTAATGCTCTGCTATAGTAAGGACCCAATTGGAGATGATACTTCTTGAAGAATTCGCAAGGGAACCCGTTGGGCCCGGGGGCCTTGCCTGTGTTCAATTCCCCGAGGGCCGTACTCAGTTCCTCCGCCGACAAGGGGAGCTCAAGTTGAGCCCGCCCGTCAACTGAAATCGATCTCGGCGGGAGGTCGGCCAGAAACTTATCGATGTCGCCGGGCGAGAGGAGCTCCTGGGGGGCGTACTGTGACTCGTAGTATCGTGCAAAGCTGGCCGCCAAATCTGTCGGGGTCATCATAGGTTCCCCAGCCTCATCTCGAAGACATGGCAAAGACTGCGCGTGGAAAGTACTCTGGCAGAGTCTGTAGAGCATCGAGCTGGATTTATCGCCCCACTGGTAGATTCTACTCTGGGTCGCCAGCCACAGTTGGCGAGCCTCGTCTAGCTGCAGGGAGGCATAAGACTGCTGCATGAGCAGAAGCTGTCGTACCTCTTCCTCACTCCCGCCAGCGCTACATCTGTGTTCCAGTTCCCTAACGTCGTCTGCTGCCCTTACGAGGTCCTCCCTGCGCGTCCTGCGGGCGGCAGCGCACCAAGCTACATCCACCCCACGAAGTGTGGGTTTCAGCGCCTCTCAGAGGGTCATGGCATCCATGTCGGGGTGGTCGTTCTCACTCCAATAGTGAGCAATGGCTTCCCTCATGTGGGACTGATATGGTTCTTGCTGTAGGTGCCATGTGGAAAGGCGCCATCGAAACGGTTGCCGTCTCCTGTCAAGAAGGAGGTCGAGTACCACCGGGGAGTGGTCCGACAGGCCGCGTGGCAGTATCACCGTGGCATCCACCCTTCCAACCGAAGCTTGGGGGACAAATAAATAATCAATTCTAGAGAAGGACTTGTGTACTGCGGAGACGTATGTGTATTCACGGTGTTGGGCGTGTTGGTGCCGCCACGTGTCAACCCATCCCAAACCCCTGACCATGCCATTCAGTTTAGTATGTGTGGCCGGTGGCACCTCACCCCCCCAGTCTGTCTGTCCATTCGTGCATTCATATTTACAACAAGGGGTGGTGAGGGACAGAGTCTCTGAATTAAGCAGAATACTCTCACCCAGTCAAGAGATCAGGGCTAGATCCAACACCGTTTTTTAGCTCATTGCACCATCCCAGTTTCAGAACCTGGCTGTATGCAAATTAGTCTGTCCCTGGCCCAGTGCATCATGGGAACAGGGCAGACCAGACTACAAAAGCCAATTCTTACACTGGGAAGGAAACAAGCTTCCGGGGACCGGTTTCTGGCATTACAGCCGTCTTCGGCCCGGCTTGCTTGAATCCTGATGGTGCAATGAGCAAGGGACTCATGTCTGAGTATACCCTTCCACGCTTAGGGTGGACAAAAATATTTACAACAAGGGGTGGTGAGGGACAGAGTCTCTGAATTAAGCAGAATACTCTCACCCAGTCAAGAGATCAGGGCTAGATCCAACACCGTTTTTTAGCTCATTGCACCATCCCAGTTTCAGAACCTGGCTGTATGCAAATTAGTCTGTCCCTGGCCCAGTGCATCATGGGAACAGGGCAGACCAGACTACAAAAGCCAATTCTTACACTGGGAAGGAAACAAGCTTCCGGGGACCGGTTTCTGGCATTACAGCCGTCTTCGGCCCGGCTTGCTTGAATCCTGATGGTGCAATGAGCAAGGGACTCATGTCTGAGTATACCCTTCCACGCTTAGGGTGGACAAAAATATTTACAACAAGGGGTGGTGAGGGACAGAGTCTCTGAATTAAGCAGAATACTCTCACCCAGTCAAGAGATCAGGGCTAGATCCAACACCGTTTTTTAGCTCATTGCACCATCCCAGTTTCAGAACCTGGCTGTATGCAAATTAGTCTGTCCCTGGCCCAGTGCGTCATGGGAACAGGGCAGACCAGACTACAAAAGCCAATTCTTACACTGGGAAGGAAACAAGCTTCCGGGGACCGGTTTCTGGCATTACAGCCGTCTTCGGCCCGGCTTGCTTGAATCCTGATGGTGCAATGAGCAAGGGACTCATGTCTGAGTATACCCTTCCACGCTTAGGGTGGACAAAAATATTTACAACAAGGGGTGGTGAGGGACAGAGTCTCTGAATTAAGCAGAATACTCTCACCCAGTCAAGAGATCAGGGCTAGATCCAACACCGTTTTTTAGCTCATTGCACCATCCCAGTTTCAGAACCTGGCTGTATGCAAATTAGTCTGTCCCTGGCCCAGTGCATCATGGGAACAGGGCAGACCAGACTACAAAAGCCAATTCTTACACTGGGAAGGAAACAAGCTTCCGGGGACCGGTTTCTGGCATTACAGCCGTCTTCGGCCCGGCTTGCTTGAATCCTGATGGTGCAATGAGCAAGGGACTCATGTCTGAGTATACCCTTCCACGCTTAGGGTGGACAAAAATATTTACAACAAGGGGTGGTGAGGGACAGAGTCTCTGAATTAAGCAGAATACTCTCACCCAGTCAAGAGATCAGGGCTAGATCCAACACCGTTTTTTAGCTCATTGCACCATCCCAGTTTCAGAACCTGGCTGTATGCAAATTAGTCTGTCTTTGGCCCAGTGCATCATGGGAACAGGGCAGACCAGACTACAAAAGCCAATTCTTACACTGGGAAGGAAACAAGCTTCCGGGGACCGGTTTCTGGCATTACAGCCGTCTTCGGCCCGGCTTGCTTGAATCCTGATGGTGCAATGAGCAAGGGACTCATGTCTGAGTATACCCTTCCACGCTTAGGGTGGACAAAAATATTTACAACAAGGGGTGGTGAGGGACAGAGTCTCTGAATTAAGCAGAATACTCTCACCCAGTCAAGAGATCAGGGCTAGATCCAACACCGTTTTTTAGCTCATTGCACCATCCCAGTTTCAGAACCTGGCTGTATGCAAATTAGTCTGTCCCTGGCCCAGTGCATCATGGGAACAGGGCAGACCAGACTACAAAAGCCAATTCTTACACTGGGAAGGAAACAAGCTTCCGGGGACCGGTTTCTGGCATTACAGCCGTCTTCGGCCCGGCTTGCTTGAATCCTGATGGTGCAATGAGCAAGGGACTCATGTCTGAGTATACCCTTCCACGCTTAGGGTGGACAAAAATATTTACAACAAGGGGTGGTGAGGGACAGAGTCTCTGAATTAAGCAGAATACTCTCACCCAGTCAAGAGATCAGGGCTAGATCCAACACCTGATCTCTTGACTGGGTGAGAGTACTCTGCTTAATTCAGAGACTCTGTCCATCACCACCCCTTGTTGTAAATAATTTTGTCCACCCTAAGCGTGGAAGGGTATACTCAGATGTGAGTCCCTTGCTCATTGCACCATCAGGATTCAAGCAAGCCGGGCCGAAGATGGCTGAAATGCCAGAAACCGGTCCCCGGAAGCTTGTTTCCTTCCCAGTGTAAGAATTGGCTTTTGTAGTCTGGTCTGCCCTGTTCCCATGATGCACTGGGCCAGGGACAGACTAATTTGCATACAGCCAGGTTCTGAAACTGGGATGGTGCAATGAGCTAAAAAACGGTGTTTGATCTAGCCCTGATCTCTTGACTGGGTGAGAGTACTCTGCTTAATTCAGAGACTCTGTCCATCACCACCCCTTGTTGTAAATTATTTTGTCCACCCTAAGCGTGGAAGGGTATACTCAGATGTGAGTCCCTTGCTCATTGCACCATCAGGATTCAAGCAAGCCGGGCCGAAGACGCCTGAAATGGCAGAAACCGGTCCCCGGAAGCTTGTTTCCTTCCCAGTGTAAGAATTGGCTTTTGTAGTCTGGTCTGCCCTGTTCCCATGATGCACTGGGCCAGGGACAGACTAATTTGCATACAGCCAGGTTCTGAAACTGGGATGGTGCAATGAGCTAAAAAACAGTGTTGGATCTAGCCCTGATCTCTTGACTGGGTGAGAGTACTCTGCTTAATTCAGAGACTCTGTCCATCACCACCCCTTGTTGTAAATTATTTTGTCCACCCTAAGCGTGGAAGGGTATACTCAGATGTGAGTCCCTTGCTCATTGCACCATCAGGATTCAAGCAAACCGGGCCGAAGACGCCTGAAATGGCAGAAACCGGTCCCCGGAAGCTTGTTTCCTTCCCAGTGTAAGAATTGGCTTTTGTAGTCTGGTCTGCCCTGTTCCCATGATGCACTGGGCCAGGGACAGACTAATTTGCATACAGCCAGGTTCTGAAACTGGGATGGTGCAATGAGCTAAAAAACGGTGTTGGATCTAGCCCTGATCTCTTGACTGGGTGAGAGTACTCTGCTTAATTCAGAGACTCTGTCCATCACCACCCCTTGTTGTAAATTATTTTGTCCACCCTAAGCGTGGAAGGGTATACTCAGATGTGAGTCCCTTGCTCATTGCACCATCAGGATTCAAGCAAGCCGGGCCGAAGACGCCTGAAATGGCAGAAACCGGTCCCCGGAAGCTTGTTTCCTTCCCAGTGTAAGAATTGGCTTTTGTAGTCTGGTCTGCCCTGTTCCCATGATGCACTGGGCCAGGGACAGACTAATTTGCATACAGCCAGGTTCTGAAACTGGGATGGTGCAATGAGCTAAAAAACGGTGTTGGATCTAGCCCTGATCTCTTGACTGGGTGAGAGTACTCTGCTTAATTCAGAGACTCTGTCCATCACCACCCCTTGTTGTAAATTATTTTGTCCACCCTAAGCGTGGAAGGGTATACTCAGATGTGAGTCCCTTGCTCATTGCACCATCAGGATTCAAGCAAGCCGGGCCGAAGACGCCTGAAATGGCAGAAACCGGTCCCCGGAAGCTTGTTTCCTTCCCAGTGTAAGAATTGGCTTTTGTAGTCTGGTCTGCCCTGTTCCCATGATGCACTGGGCCAGGGACAGACTAATTTGCATACAGCCAGGTTCTGAAACTGGGATGGTGCAATGAGCTAAAAAACGGTGTTGGATCTAGCCCTGATCTCTTGACTGGGTGAGAGTACTCTGCTTAATTCAGAGACTCTGTCCATCACCACCCCTTGTTGTAAATTATTTTGTCCACCCTAAGCGTGGAAGGGTATACTCAGATGTGAGTCCCTTGCTCATTGCACCATCAGGATTCAAGCAAGCCGGGCCGAAGACGCCTGAAATGGCAGAAACCGGTCCCCGGAAGCTTGTTTCCTTCCCAGTGTAAGAATTGGCTTTTGTAGTCTGGTCTGCCCTGTTCCCATGATGCACTGGGCCAGGGACAGACTAATTTGCATACAGCCAGGTTCTGAAACTGGGATGGTGCAATGAGCTAAAAAACGGTGTTGGATCTAGCCCTGATCTCTTGACTGGGTGAGAGTACTCTGCTTAATTCAGAGACTCTGTCCATCACCACCCCTTGTTGTAAATTATTTTGTCCACCCTAAGCGTGGAAGGGTATACTCAGATGTGAGTCCCTTGCTCATTGCACCATCAGGATTCAAGCAAGCCGGGCCGAAGACGCCTGAAATGGCAGAAACCGGTCCCCGGAAGCTTGTTTCCTTCCCAGTGTAAGAATTGGCTTTTGTAGTCTGGTCTGCCCTGTTCCCATGATGCACTGGGCCAGGGACAGACTAATTTGCATACAGCCAGGTTCTGAAACTGGGATGGTGCAATGAGCTAAAAAACGGTGTTGGATCTAGCCCTGATCTCTTGACTGGGTGAGAGTACTCTGCTTAATTCAGAGACTCTGTCCATCACCACCCCTTGTTGTAAATTATTTTGTCCACCCTAAGCGTGGAAGGGTATACTCAGATGTGAGTCCCTTGCTCATTGCACCATCAGGATTCAAGCAAGCCGGGCCGAAGACGCCTGAAATGGCAGAAACCGGTCCCCGGAAGCTTGTTTCCTTCCCAGTGTAAGAATTGGCTTTTGTAGTCTGGTCTGCCCTGTTCCCATGATGCACTGGGCCAGGGACAGACTAATTTGCATACAGCCAGGTTCTGAAACTGGGATGGTGCAATGAGCTAAAAAACGGTGTTGGATCTAGCCCTGATCTCTTGACTGGGTGAGAGTACTCTGCTTAATTCAGAGACTCTGTCCATCACCACCCCTTGTTGTAAATCATTCGTGCATTCATAACATCGTTCCAGTCTCCACCAACGACTGCCATAACATTAGGGATTCTAGCCCAGACACCAAACAGTTTTTCTATAAGGGCACCCTTCAGCGGGGGCGGAGCATAGACACTTCCAAAGACAATCTGCTCAGTGCCTATTCTGCCTTGAATGAACACGTATCGGCCCTGGGTATCAATCCACTGAGTCATGAGTATAGGGCAGCCTGCGATGCACCAGGATAGCCACCCCCCGGGATCCCCTCACAAACCCTGCATGAAACACTTGCTGGTAACCATATCTCTGTAGGCTAAGGGTCTTGGAGCCCATGAGATGGGTCTCCTGCAACAGCAATACGTCCGCTCCATCCCTTTTCCCCTGCCGCAGGACCGCCCCTCTCTTAATTTTGTCCAGCATCCCGCGCACATTCCAACTCAACACGCATAACTGCCCTCTGCAGGCCTGACTCCGAAGCCTCAACCGCCATTCATGGGTAGGAGATCGGATATCCCGCACGCTAGAGGCCACACACATCCATCTCGCGTCGATAGGACCCAGTAAAGCACTGTGCAAACAACCCCAAACCCCCTTGCAGTTCCCTCGCCCCACTCCCACCCCACCCCAACAACACCCCCGCCCCACCAACACCTCTGTACATATCTGAAACACCCCGACCACCCCCCCACCCCATACCTCACAAACATGGAAGTACCTGTCGCGGAATAGGGTATCGCCAGCCCCAACGGGAGGCCAGGTACCTACTATGCCAATGGATCCCCACCCAACACCCCCTTCAAGTTCTACTTACCCCCTACCCAACTAACCTAAGAACTCCGTTGGTACGTCCGCCCACATTTAGGCATCTCCCAACCCACATCACCCCCTTGCACATACAGTACGGCACGTGACAGTTCAGCCGAAAAGTCTCAAGCAGAAACTTCACACCAAAGCAACCACGTGCCATCAGTAAATTCCGAGCCCCATGTCAAGGATATATTAAGTGTCTCGAGGCCTCAGGACGCCGGCGTCGGGGGTCATCCGCCTCACTGGTTGCCTCCGCCGTCTCAGAATGGGAGGGTTGGCTCTTCTGCGAGCGTGATCGCCAGTTACTCCTGCTACGTGACCTTCGGGGAGGCCTCGAGGGTCCGCTTGTAGAAGATGAATCAGAGTCTCGACCCGGGGGGGGGGGGGGTATGCACCCTGATGCAAACCGTTTCATCCGTCCAAGCAAAGACCTCTTCTGGCGAATTGAAGAACTGTGTCCGGGACTGAAAGACCACTCTGAGGCGAGCCGGGTACAGCAAGGCATACTGAATTTTTAGTTCTCGGAGGCGCGCCTTTGTCGCTGTGAAGGATTGTCGCTGTTGCAGCACCAGCTTAGTATAGTCAGGGAAAATGAGAATCTTGTGATTGTCATACATTAAGGGTTCCTTCGCGCGAGCCTGTCGCAGAATGACGTCTCGGTCGTGGTAATTGAGCAGCTTGGCAATCACCGGTCGAGGGCGAGCTCCCACAGGTGGCTTCGGGAGAAGTGCTCGGTGTGCCCTCTCCACCACGAAGCAACGCGACAGGGACTCCGGGGGGAGCCACCCCTCCAACCAACGGGTCAGGAACGTCGCCATATCGCCTTTCTCGCTGTCCTCCGGAAATCCCACAAAGCGGAGGTTATTTCTCCTGGCACGTCCTTCGGCGTCCTCAACTCTGAGCGCAAGGCCCTTCTGAATCCCCTCCATGGCCGCCACTTTCTTTTTAAGGATTACCACGTCATCTTCGACCCCCGTGATCCTGGTCTCGGCCTCAGTGATGAGGGCCACCGCATTGCGTAGATCCTGCCGGAGTAGAGTGACATCAGCCCCAACAGCCCCAATTTTTGCATCGAGCATATCTCGGGATTGCGTGATAGCTGCCATTAGGGCCGCGTTGTCCGGACCTGGTCCCTGCGAGCCTCCCGCCGCTCCGGCCCCGCCACTCGGCCCCGTGAACTTATCTATTGGGCCTTGTTTCGCCGTGTTGCCACTATTGCCGCCCCTCGTCATGGTGAGTCGCTGGTTGAAGGATTCGGCGCACGTCAGCTGCAGGGGCACTGGATCAGCGTTTCCTTAACTCCGGGAGCGGGCCACCGCCCCACCGTCTCTACTAGACGCCACAGAGGTATAATCGAGCTACGGAGGGGGCACGGTCACAGCGCTGCCACGGCGAACCTCGTCCCTGGTCAAGGCAGGAGTCCGCAGAGAATAGCTACCAGCGTCTCTTATGTACGGCTAGGGGGCAGAGGCTCCAGCCCCCCGCCAAATTACACCCTCCGGCGGACTCCGCTCAGTCGTGGTCGGGGGTCAGCGACCCAGGCCCGACCCGCTATTTGCTTCCACGCTCAGAGTCAGCAGGCCTTTCCCCGGCTCTCAGGTCTCCGCCAGGGGGAGAGGGGAGGGAGGGGGACAGTTTACGATGTCCGGGGGGCCTCAGGGACAGAGCTCCCCACTACACCCGGGTCGCCGGGCTCCTGCGGTCCGAACAGGCCGCCGAGTGGGAGCAGTCCGGCCGAGGGTGTTGCCCCTCCCCCCGCAGCGTCGCCCGCCCGAAATGGCGGCTTACCCGGCCTCCGACGATGAGCAGGTCGCAAGGCTGCGCCGGGAACCTCCGCAGCTGCCGCCCACTGGTCTCCAGGTCTTTCAAGGGCTAGGCATGGAGGTCGGCGCACTCCGCTCCGCAACACGCCGCGTCGGCCCTTTGCCGGCCGGGCGCGGGCAGGCTCGAGGTCCGGGCTTCCCTCAGGCGATATAGGCCTCCCAGGCGCGGGACGCCGAAGTCCGGGGCTCGCACCGCAGAGCTGCCAAACTCACCACCGGAGCCTCCGCCGCACCCTCCGCACTCAGGCTCCCCACCAGGGTTGATGTGAGTAGGGGCGATGCAGGATTAAGGTGAGGATATTTCGGCGGCGTGACGGAGCTCTCGAGTGCGTCCGCCATGTTCGCCGTCTCGGCCACGCCCCCCACTATGCTAAGGTTTTAACCCTTTGGCGTCCCATAGGTCCTTCACCTGAGAAATACCAATAAGGTCCCATTTACGGAATCCCTTGGTGTGGCCCAGCCGGCCCAGGTGCTCAGACCCAGAGAGGGGTGGCCATGGTAAGGGTATTGTGCCAGCCCATAGTGCGTTGGACTGCGTGCCATATTTGTACCGAGTGTAGGGTCGGTCTTGTGAGTGAGTGTCTGCCAAAGGTAGAGTAGAGTAGAGTAGAGTAGAGTAGAGTAGAGTGCCTCTTCATAGTTCCCTCCCGGTAGGAGCCACCTGTCCATGCCGTATCCCGGGTCATTACCATCACAGTAGGTACCTTGATTGATGGCCGAGAGGTGTGCGGCCCAGTAGTATCTGCAGATATTTGGTAGGGCTATCCCCCCATCGTACCATCCCAGAGTAAATTTCTGCAATGCAATGCGGGGCGTGCCGGACCATAGAAGGTCCCTCTGTGCCGCCTCAATAGCAGAGAAGTAGGAAGACGGCACCATATCAGGGTAGTTTTGTAAGGCATAAAGGAACCGGGGTAGCGCCATCATTTTAAACAGAGCTGCTCGGCCCAACAGGGAGATAGGGAACTTTTTCCAGGAGGCAGCGTCCCGTTTAAGTCGCTGTAGGGGTGGGTTCAGGTTTCTGTCGTACATCAGTTTCTTGTCTTTGGATATAAAGAGGCCCAAATATGTGAAGCCTTCAGTGACCACCCTAATGGGACATCCGCGCGGAAACACAGGGGGGCTACCATGTAGGACATATAGGAGGGATTTGCTCCAGTTGATGCTGAATCCGGAGTTCTTCCCAAAATTAGTGAAAATATCCAGTGCTCCGACAAGAGACCTCCGGGGCCGGGTGAGATAAAGGAGGATATCGTCAGCATATAACGAAATCTTGTCCTCCCAACCTTCCGCCCAGCGAATTCCTTTCAGGAAGACGTCTTGCCTGATCCAGGCGGCAAGTGGCTCGAGAGCAAACAGGAGGGGCGAAAGAGGGCACCCCTGGCGCGTTCCCCTCTCAAGAGGAAAAGCCTCTGAGACCTTGTTGTTCACTACTACTTCGGCGAGTTGGTCCGCATAGAGTAGTCGCACCCAGGAGATAAAACTGGGGGCGAACCCCAGTTTGTGGAGAACTGCCATCAAATACGGCCATTCAAGGGTGTCGAAGGCCATGGCTGCATCAAGAGAGACAACCACCGCGTCCTCACTCAACGTTTGGATCCTCCCCACCACTCCGTTTATTCGGCGGAGATTCAGAGCCGTGTTGCGGTCGGGCATGAATCCAGATTGGTCCGGGTGGACTAATGTGTTGAGGACCGGTTTAAGCCTATTTGCCAGTATTTTAGCTAATATCTTTGGTTCGGCATTTAACAGGGAGATAGGTCTGTATGACGCGCACAGCTCTCTGGGCTTACCCTCTTTAGGAATAGCCACAATCGTAGCCAATCTTTGGTCGCGAGGCAGTACCCCATGGACTTAATTTCCTCAAACATCCTTTTGAGATAGGGGCTGACACCGTCCGGTTTGAGCTTGAAGAGCACAATCAGAAGACCGTTGGGTCCAAGCGCCTTCTCGGGACGAAGATCACTTATCGCCTGCTCCACCTCTGCCGTGGTGAGCGGCGCCTCCAAAAGGTCACGCTCCCCATCAGAGAGTGCCGGCATCCCGATGTCTGTCAAGAGTGCCACTGAGTCCTCCTCCGGGCGATCTGACCCTCGTTTGTACACTGTCTTATAGTGACGGGCAAATTCAGCGGCAATATCATGAGGTTCTGTAAGCACAGTGCCATCTGTCGTGTGAATCTCGGCCACCACTTTACTAGCTTGTTGCTTCTTCGAGCCAAGCAAGGAGCCTACCTGCCTTGTCTCCTTGATCATAGATTCTGCCCTCACGGGTGACAGCCAGCTTCTTCGCCGCTTCCGTGACCAACGTCTGGTACTCAGCAGTTTTGAGGGACAGCCGATGGCGCGAACCTGGTGTGCCATCCCTTTGCGCTATGCCCTCTAGATGTACGAGGTCGGCCTGAAGCACAGCAAACTGCGCCTTTTTCTCCTTACGACGGCCCGCAATCGCCGATAAGGCCTCTCCTCGCAGAACCGCCTTAAAGGCGTCCCACAGTGTGATCGCAGAGGACACAGAACCGTCATTACTATTGAAATAGTTAGTTATTGAGAGGCTGAGCGTCTTACGGAGGTCCTCACTACGGAGGTGCCAGGAATTGATAGGCGCAACGCATCCCTCCCTCCTATTTCCTACAGTAAGGTGGGTCAGGACCGGTGAGTGGTCGGAGATTCCCCTGGCCAGGTGCGTTGCGGTTCGGATGGTTGTGTCACGGTTCAAGGGGGAGAGGATCTAATCCAGACGGGAGAAGGAGTGATGTGGTCCCGAGAAGAAAGTGTACTGTGAGTCTACTGGGTGTGCTAATCGCCAAATGTCAGTGAGACCAAATGTCTCAATGAAGTCCCCAAGCCAACTGAGCCCCGGAGGCATATCCCGCGGCGGGTGTCTGTCTAGTGATCCAGAGACTACTGCGTTAAAGTCGCCCCCTATAAATAGCTGCCCTTCAGGGAGAGAAAGGAGGCGCGAGCCAAGGTCCTTGTAGGCCTGTGTTTATAGACCCGGTGGAATATATGTGGAGACCAATGTAAGTCTGCGCCCCTCCCACTTCCCCGAAACTGAGGCAAAGCGACCCTGTGGATCAGTATCAGTGTGGTCAGGCAGGAAGGGAAATCCACGGCAGAGAAGGACGCCCACCCCCCAGGACCCCTTGGTGAAGCCTGAGTGGACTGCCAGAAAATACCCGCATCTATTCAGGGCATGACAAGTGTTTTCCAACAGGTAAGTCTCTTGCAGCATAACATCAGGTGCGTGCCGTTTAATGAATTGGAGTACCATGGTGCGTTTGAGTTTGTCCCCAAGCCCGTTAACGTTCCAGCTCATTAGTCTGAGGTTTTTGTCCCATTTTTTTAGCCATTATCAAATACCATTTCCATTTGCAACCACGGGACCACAGCACGCCACACAAAATCATACATTATTTCAAGACATGAGTAAAAGACCAACCCTCTTTTCTCCCCAACTCCCCAAATCTCCCCACCCCTACCTTCCCTTCCCAACCCCCTCCCCGCCCCCATTCAAGTCTTCGTGGACAGTCCATAGCTCCCCAAAACGACCAAATCGGATCCATTGCTCCCCCCCCCCCCCCAACAACAACACCCCCCCCACCCTGCTCTGTAGGTTTAACAACTACCCACGACTCCAATTAGAAGAGCGCCTTTCGCCCAACCCCGACCCGGGAATGGGAAACCACCCCCTCCCGAGAAACTACTTTCGGGAACGTGCACCTGCCCCAGCTCCAGCCGGCGCGCCGACACCGCCCCGTAGCAGTATAGTCTCCTCAGTCCCAGAGTACCCCCGGCATGGCAACGGGCCATTGAATCCCCTGGCAGAGGCATAGATCGACCCTGTATCGACCAAGACCAAAAAAAAAAACCACACAGAAAATTATACCTTACAGTTCAGCAGGGAACGGCTTCAAAGTTCTAGTCTTCAGCGTGGAGCCGGGTCGGTAGAGGGGTCTCCCCTGGGACTTGCAGATCTGGAACGCCATGAACGTTGGCTCCGATTGTCCCCTTCCGATCTGTCCGCCACAGACCCAGGGGAGGTCGCCCGGTTCTCCCTACACGATCCTTGCTCCCTCTGTGGCCGGTCGGCTGGGGCGGAGGTATCAAGCCACGTTTGGACTTCTGCTGACGATGTAAAGAACAAGGATTTGCCTCCATCGATGACCTTCAGCTTGGCGGGGAAGAACATAATGTATTTTATGCCTCTTTCTCGGAGTGCCGCCTTGACTCCCAGGAAGGAACGCCGCTCCTGCTGGACGTGCAATGTGAAATCCGGGAAAAATCGGATCGCAGCCCCTTCATACTGTAGGTCTCCCTTTTGCCTCGCCGCCTGAAAGTTGGTGTCCCGGTCTCTATAGTTCAGTATTTTGGCAATGATTGTCCTAGGTGGCGTCCCCGGTTTGGGCGCCACCTATCTGTGTTTATATGCGCGAACGGATTTATGCATGCAAAAACCTATTGAGCCATGTTCATAGCCTATTTCGCAAGTCGCAACTTGTTTGCGACTCGCTAAATAGGTTTTGCAACTTGCTATTTGGGAGGGGCAATCCCTTCCAAATAGGGAGTCTCAAAACCATGTACAAATGTTTTGCGGTCGCAAAACAGTCGCAATTACCACCTACTTCAAGTAGATGGTAATGCATTTGCAAATGGCAAGGGTCACCAGGGGACCCCTCCCCCTTTGCAAATGCATGCAAGATAATTTTTTAAGGGCAGGCAGGTGTCCCAGGGACCTCTGCCTGCCCTTAGAAAATGAAACAAAAACGTTTCATTTTCTTTTTTATTTTAAATGCATGGTAAACAGGCTGCATTTTATTTTTTAAAACTGCTTTATTTAAAAGCAGTCCGAGACATGGTGGCCTGCAGAGCCCAGCAGGCCACCATCCCTGGGAGGGCTGGCATTCCCAATGGGCTTGCAAATTGCGAGAGGCTCATTAATATTAACGAGCCTCGAAATTTGCGACCCCATTGGGAATCCCAAACCGTGTTAAACACACTGTTGTAAATTTCATTTAGCGACTCGCAATTTGCCACCCTCAATGTGTCGCCAATTGCGAGGCGCAAAATGCAATGGTCGTACAACTGGCCCCAAAATCCTTAGTACTTTAGTATTTGTTTTGTGTGCACACTTGTGTATTTTTTTCGAATTACTGTTTTAATTTTGAAATTTAACTCCTAGAAATTGCTTGGGGGTCCCCGGCTTCCAGTGGTGACTCAATGGGGGTCCTCAGGAGTCAAAAGTTTGGGAACCACTGCTGTAGATGATTGTGTTACACTCATTTGAGATTTGACTTAGTCTTACCCTCAGATGCTTTGAGGGATTACTGTATCTGAAAGAGACACGTTAGTGATAGATTCCTTACCTTAGAATATCCCCAGGCACCCGACTGGTTGCGGAAAGTTTTGCTTAGCAGTACCCCTGCTCGTCAGTAGGTGGCGCCCTGCGGCTCCGCGTCCGTCGCTGGCGTCGTATGCGCCGAGATGACGTCAGGGAGACTACTTAGGCTCCACCCATGCGTGCTGGGGTCAGTTTTCTTTTTCCGTGCCAGTAAGCACGGATCCGGTTGGAGCACGTACCCTAGTAATTTTTTGACTATTATTTTGAGACTTTTGCCTCGTGTTGGTTTCTCTGGTGTGAATATGGATGCCTGGTTTTAAGTCTTGCGGGACCTGCCGTCGCAATATGTCCGTGGCGGACCCTCATAACTTCTGTCTCTACTGCCTGGAGTGCGACCATGACTCCCGGTCCTGTCTGGACTGTAGGGCTATGGCCCTGAAGGCCCTGAGGGAACGGTGCCGGAAGTTGCCCCGGTTTACGGAGGGATTTGTCCCCCGCCTGGGATCCGGATTGGGAACTGGCGCCGGCTCGTCCCCGGCCGGTGCTGTTTATTCCTTCACCGGTTCCTGCCCCGCTGCCGAGGCCTGTGCCTTCGGGGCTGGTGGAGGAGGATGACTGGGAAGGGTTTGAGGACCCGCTTGCTGGTCAGTGTGATTCTGAGCAGTATTGGGTGGATGACTTGGAGGAGGCTGGGTGCCTCGACGTCTCCTCTGATCCAGGGCTAGCCTCTTCCCCACCCACTATGGAGGAAGGTGCCTCGTATACGGTGGCGCTACGTTGTCAGTTTGCTGTGTTCCCCTTCAGCCTTACCAGTGCCCCTCGGGTGTTCACGAAAGTGATGGCGGTGGTCGCAGCTCATCTGCACAGGTCTATGGTGTCCGTCTTCCCCTACCTCGACGACTGAGTGGTAAAGGCGGGCTCGCCCCAGACAGTCGTCGACCACCTTCAGACTACGGCGAACCTCCTGCACTTGCTGGGGTTTTCCATCAATGTGCTGAAGTCGCACCTGGGTCCCTCTCAGAAGCTCCCCTTCATCGGAGTGGTTCTGGATTCGACACAGTTTAGGGTCTATCCTCCTGAGCAGCGAGTCCGGAATATTCAGTCTGATTCTGATCTTTTAGCCTCTATCCCAGGTTTCAGTCAGGATGAACCTCCAGGTCCAGGGGCCTGATGGCCTCCTGCATCCTGCTGGTACAACATGCCAGATGGCATATGCAGGTTCTGCAGTGGGACCTGAAGTTTCAGTGGGCACAGCGATTGGGCTGTGCACAAATGGACCATTTCCCAGTGGGTCGTTCTGTAAGTCAAAGCATGTTACTCCTTGGCCAAGAAGGAGCCTCCTGTGGGGCTGCATGCCTATTCGACCAGGGCAACTGCAGCCACAACTGCCTCGGGACGTGGCGCTCCCTTGCAGGACATTTGTCAGGCAGCTACGTGGGCCTCGCTGCACACGTGTACAAAGCACTACTGCCTTGACAGTCAAGTCCGGAGAGACGGCTTCTTTGGCTGTTCTGTTCTCTGTGTCTTCCTGGTGGAATTTTGTTTGCAGACCCACCACTGGGGTTGGTATTGCTGGGGTATCTATTCTAAGGTAAGGAATCTATCACTAACGTGTGTCTTTCAGATGCACAAGTTACTACTTGTGTAACGATATATCTGTAAGAGACATTAGTAAGTGATAGATTCCTTACTGCCCCGCCCATCCTCCCCGTTCTGCGAACTGGTTACTAGGGTTACGGTCATCCCCTTTTAGGGCCCTACTTTCATGCACCAATGGTCAGTATCTTGCATGGCTCTGCATTCCTGGCTCGGAAAGTCGTATTCAGAACGGACGTCGGCGCGTATTGGTGGCACCCAAGTACTCTACATGACGTTATTTCGGCCTTGAAGACGCCAGTGACTGACGTGGAGCCGCAGGACGCCACCTACTGACGCTCAAGGGTACTGCTAAGCAAAACTTTCCGGATCCAGTCTGACGCCTGGGGATATTCTAAGATAAGGAATCTATCACTAACTAATGTCTCTACCAGACATATCGTTTTACAAGTAGTAACTTATGCATTACCCCCAGGCGTCAGACTGGATCTGGAAAGTTTTTAGTCACCAGTACCCCATAACACTGAAAGATGGCGCGGTCAGCTCCGTGTTAGTTGTTGGCATCGTGGTTGCCGGGATGACGTCACGATAGCTACTTAGACGCTGCCCTCACGCGCTGACCCCAGTTCTTCTTTTTTCCGCTACGGGGGAATCAGACGTATGACCGAGAAACGCCGGCCGGGAGTGGAGACGCGATAGCTGCTGAATTTCGAGAGACAGAAAACAAAAGACTGTGTGCAGCCAAGTATCCACTCCTTCCTATACTCTGCTACATGAGGAGCAAGATACACGCCAAGTTAGAACAGAGCGGGCCGCCCCATCCAGCAGTCGCGACTAGTGGTTTAACGCTAAATAGACAATAACAAATACAGATAACCCCTGTGCAGGACGCAAGATTTTACCATTGGAAAAGAATAAACAACAAGGAATTCCCTAGCATGAACAAAGAATAGCCCTGCCCTATAATATGCCCGTGCAGGATAACCAGAGAAGTCCTTCCCGAGTATGAAATAAAAGGACCTTCCTAAATTTAAGGCAACCATCCAGTGCCGCAGATAAAGAGAGACGAAATATAACAGTCTTGAAAAAGATGGCAAGAAAATGAAATAAGCCATCGAAACGCGTCGACGCAAAACGAACTGCACAACCGAGTAACCGTGTCAATTTTGTAAAGTACAACAAGTATATGTACCCAAGATTGCCAGTCTGAGATTTATATACTCGGTGTGCTATAGCTTTAATGACAAAACTGTATTGTCTTTATGTGTCTCTCTGATGTGTTGTAGCAGAATTTGATAAATCCATTTTGTACTGTCAGTTGGATTTCTTGTTTAATTCTCCTCATTATATTGTGTTGGGTTTGATTTTATATTGTTAGAGGAAAAGGTTTTCCGCTTTCTTTTTCCCCTTTTTAATATCATTTGTAATATGGTATTACCATATTTTTTAACTTGTGATTCTCTATGCTTTTAATAATAATAAATTTGTACAAGTTTTTACTTACGTATTGGTTTGGTTTATCTTGTTTAAATGTCAAAGTGTTCAAAATTAATATGTGGGCTTAACAAATGAATTGTGCCAAGGGAAACACTCTATTTCACTTCTTTTTTCCGCGCCAGCCAGTGCAGATCCAGAGAGAGCGACACCTACAGTCACTTTTTGACTGACTTTTTGCCTACTTTTGTCAACACCGTTTTCGAGTCTTCGACTCATAGTGCACGTCAGGGATGCCCTGCTTCAAGGCTTGTGGTTCCTGTAGCCGACTGATGTGGGTGATGGATCCGCACTGCATGTGCCTGTTCTGCCTGCAGCGCGACCATGACCCCAAGTCATGCTCCGACTGCCAGAACATAAATCTGAAGTCTTTGCGGGATCGGTCTCAAAAGTTCTCGAGGCCCGGCAGTTGGCTTCGCGCTGTTCGAGGTCCTGGTCGCGTGGGAGTTTGAGGGACTGGTCGCAGAGTCCTCATCATAACTCTTCTTCTAAGTCTCTGCACTGAGGGTCCGGTAAGTCGAAGCACAAGAAGTCGAAGAAGCATCGTCGCTCTTCTACTTCTCCTCGGCTGTCGCAGCAATGGTTGTGGGTGGTGCCTCTCCCACGTGCACAGCCCGAAGGGTCGACTCCAGGCTTCCTTCCCTTCCAGGGACCTGGAGCCACACCTGTCTAGCTTTGCCAATTTTACAAAGGGATGCATGCCATTCCGGTGCAGCCCGACTCCGTTGGAGCACCTTCAGGCCTTGCGGACTCGGCTGGGGGCTCTGGGCCTTCGATGTCTTTGGCTTCAGCCCCGGTGCCACAGAGTCGCCTTGGATCTGGATCGGTGCCAGTCGATCTAGTTACACCTCCCCCGGCGCTGATTCCACTGGCACCACGCCCGCAGCCGGTGTCTGCTGTGTCCCAACCAACATCAACCCCGGCCTCCACCTCTATGTAGACACAGAACTGGACCGGCATCGACCGATGCCGGATCCTGCACCTACAGGTACTTTTGTGCCCCTGTTCTACCCTGGCTCTTTTAGACCAGATTGGCAACCAGAAGAGGGTAGGGGGGCTGGGTGAGGTCTGGAGTCCCTTTAACTGACCAGTTGGGCTATGAACCGGACTGGAGAGAAGAACTGGGGGAAGCCAGTGGTCTGGATACCGCATCAGATCTTGGCATGTTGTCTCCTACCGTGGCTATGGAGGAGGGAACGTCTTAAGTCTTTGTGTTGTTTAGGGCTGCTGAGGCTGTCGACCTCAAGCTACCTACAGTGGCAATCAGGACTAACCTCCTGACAGAAGTGCTTCAACCGGCGTCCAGTTCTTCAGGGCCCCTGCTACCGTTTAATGAAGCCCTCACTGACATCCGTTTGGGCACCTGGTCCAGGCCCAACACGGGGGCTCCTGTGGGGAGGATGATTGCCCGACCCCACCGCCTGGCCCCGAGTGACCAACTTTCCGGTCTCAACACCCCACCCCTTAGAGCTTGGTGATCCAAGTCTCCACCTCCAAAAGTGCATTCCCTAACGAACCACCTGATCGGGAATCCAAAAAGCTGAACCATCTTGGGAAGATGTTTTCTTCCTCCAGCTCGGACTGCGGTCGGTAAACACTGCATGTCTGTTGGGCCGTTACTCCCACTCCGTGTAGGATATGGTGGTGCAAGTGCTACCCCAGTGCCCAAAGGACGCCAAGTCTGTACACCCGTACAGTTGAGAAGGGAGAGACGCAGCAATGTTTACCATCTGGTGTGGGCTAGATACCTCGGACTCACTAGGCAGGACGATTTCCACATCGGTAGCCTTTCGACGCTACGCCTGGTTGAGGTTGCCTGGTTTTTCAGGGGATGTCCAATCCACTCTTATGGAAAATGCCCTTTGATGGCCTTCGCCCCTTCGCCCATTCGGCGACAAGGCAGACAACACGCTGGAGCGCTTTAAGGACTCTCTGGCTATGGCCACGTCCTTGGGCCTCTCCACCACCTGCCCTGTGCAGTCTGCTTATCGCCTCTTTCGTGGCTACAGAAGGGGTTCCCCGCCAGGTTCCGCCCAGAGCAACAGGGCAGCGCAAGCTGTTCAACCCCTGACCGCCGTGGTTCTGGGGGCCAGCGGGCGGGCAAGTCCCCCACATATCCCTCTGCCGCAGCCTTCAAACCCTCCTAGTCTGACCTTTAAGGGCCACCAGTCGCCAGTGGGCGACAGGATTTGCCATCACCTCTCCCACTAGTGCACCAAGTCGGACAGGTGGGTTTTGCAAATAGTCCCAAGGGGCCGATCCCTCCCCCTCAAGACTACCCCTCCATCCATGCCACCTCAGTACCATCTCATGTTGGAGGAACATCTGGCCCTTCTCCACGATGAAGTTTTGGCACTCTTGGCCAAGGGAGCTATTGAGCAAGTTCCTGTCCCCGAAGTATGTCGTTGTTTCTATTCCCACTACTTTCTGGTGCCCAAGAAGAACAACGGACTGTCTTATCTTGGATCTCGGGAACGTCCACCGCTTCCTCCGAAAGGAGAAGTTCAAAATATTCAGGCTAGCTCAAGTCCTGTCTCCCCTCGACCCTGGGGACTGGATGGTAGCGCTGGATTTGCAGGATGCTTACTTTCACATCTCCGTCCTGCTGGCCTACCGGCGTTACCTACGGTCCGCAGTAGGCCACGCGCCTTTTCAGCTTACTGTGCTCCCCCTTGACCTTACCAGTGCCCCTCTGGTGTTCACGAAGGTGATGGCTGTCGTCGCAGCTCATCTGTGCAGATCAGGGGTTCTAGTCTTCCCCATCTCGACAACTGGCTGTTGAAGGCGGGCTCACCCCAGGCTGTTGTCTCCCACCTCCAGACTACAGCCGACCTCCTGCATTCGCTCGGGTTCTCCAACGTGCTGAAGTCACACCTGACTCCCTCTCAAAAGCTCCTCTTCAGTGGAGCGGTTTTGGACAGGACGCAGTTTCCGGTTTATCCTCCCGAACAGCAAGTTAGGGATATTTGGGCTATAGTTCCGATCTTTAAGCCTCTATCCTGGGTTTCGGTCAGGATGACCCTCCAGTTACTGGGCCTCCTCCATCCTGCTGGGGGACCATGCTACATGGCCTATGCGGGCTCTGCAGTGGGACCTGAAGAGCCAGTGGACCCAACATCAGGGGAATTGTCCGATTGCGTCCAGATCTCGGAGGGCACTGCACACCAATTGCAGTGGTGGCAAACGAACCAGGATTGGGTTGACGGCAGATCCCTCTCCCTTCCCCAACCAGAGTTCATAGTGGTGACCGATGCATCACTTCTGGGATGGGGCGGCCACATGGAGGAGGCTGAGATCATGGGCATCAACCTTCTGGTGATTCGGGCGTTTCATCTTGCACTCAAAGCATTCCTTCCCTCTGTCCAGGGAAGAGTAGTGCAGGTGTTCACAGACAACATCACTGTGGTTCTGAAACAAACAAGGCGGGTGGCCCTCCGCCTTTGGACCATGGTTCTGAAACAAACAAGGCGGGTGGCCCTCTGCCTTTGGACATGGCTGAAACAGGACCTATCCTGGGTAGTTCAATACCTGGCTGGTTCCGTGAACACCAGGGCAGACAAACTCGGCCGTAGGTGCATGATGGATCACGAATGGCGTCTTCACTAGTAGGTGGTTCCAGGTCTCTTTCAACAGTGGGGAGAGCCTTTGGTTAGATTTATTAGCCACCGAAGAGAATGCGCAATGTCCGCCATTCTGCGCGTTGGAATTTTCAAGGCGTCACTCGCTAGGTAACGCTTTTTGTCACGAGTTTAGTTGGATCTTCTATAGGTCTTTCCGCCTATACCACTTCTGCCCAGAGTGCTGAAGATCAGGCGTGACCGGGCCCAAGTCATTCTTGTGGCTCCGGATTGGGCACGAAGAGTCTGGTATTCTGAGCTGCTACACATGGCCATCGATCCTCCTATCCGACTGCCTCTTTGGGAGGTTCTTTCACAGCAGCAGGGACGGTCCTCCACCCGAACCTATCCAGTCTCCACCTTCTTGTGTGGAGATTGAGCGGCAGCAGTTGACGTCGTTTGACTTGTGCCTCCCAAAGTTTGTGATGTTATTTTGGCAGCCAGGCGGCCCTTCACTAAGACTGTATAGTGCTGTAGATGGAACAAATGTGTGGCTTAGTGCACAGCAAAAGCTGTGGATCCTTTTTCTGCCTCTTTCGGAGGTCCTCTCGTTCCTCCTTTCTTTAGCCCAGCAAGGCGCTGCTCTGGGCACTCTAAAGGGCTTCCTGATCAGCCTTCTGTTTTCAAGTCCTCTGGTGTAAATAGCTTCCTTAAGGGCATTACTCATCTTTTTCCTCCTGTTCCCTTCGTAATGCCTCAGTGGAACTTAAATCTAGTTCTTACATATCTCATGTGTGCTCCCTTTGAGCTGCTACATAACTGTCCTCTCAGGCTTATGACTTAGAAAACTGCATTTCTGGTGGCCATTACCTCTGCGCTCAGGGGGAGTGAGCTCCAAGCTCTTTCTTCTAAGCCTCCTTTTCTGACTGTTCATCCAGACAAGGCCGTCCTTAGAACTCGTCCGTCCTTCCTTCCCAAAGTGGTTACTCCTTTACATATTGGACAAGACATCACTTTGCCCAGCTTCTTTCCGCCTCTGTGCCCTTCTTAGGAGGAAGAGAGAGTGCACCGTCTGGATCCAAAGCGTGCGCTTTCCTTTTACTTGGATCGCACAAAACCATTCCGAGTGGATGACCAGCTCTTTGTTGTCTACGTGGGCCCCACAAAAGTTGGGCTATGCACAAACTCACCATTTCTAGATGAGTCATTTTTGCATCAAGGCTTGTTATTCCTTGGCCAAGAAGGAGCCGTCCGTAGGGGCGCGTGGCCATTCCACCAGGGCGACAGCAGCTACCAGTGCTTTGGGACGTGTAGCCCCCCTTAATGACACCTGTCAGTCAGCTATGTGGGCATCGCTGCACATGTTCACAAGACACTACTGCCTGGACAGCCAAGTCTGGAGAGATGGCTTGGCTTCTTTTGCTGTTCTGTTCTCCATGACTTTCTGGTGTGAACTTGGTTCGCAGACCCATCTCTGGGGTTGGTATTATTGGGGTTTTAAGGTAAGGAATCTAACTGTTTTTCTCAGGTGAACAAGTTTCTTACCTTCGGTAACGATATATCTGTAAGAAACATAAGTTAGTTATATATTCCTAACCCCCGCCCCCCCATCCTCCCCGTTCTGCGAACTGACTTTTAGGGTTAAGCATTTCCTTTCAGGACCCTAGTTTTGTGCACCAATAGTCAGTGTCTTGCATGGCTCTGCGCGCCTGGTGTGGAAAGTAGTGTACAGAACTGACGCCACCGCGAGAGGGCATCTTCTAAATAACTATGGCGACATCATCCCGGCGACCATGACGCCAATGACTAACCCGGAGCCGACCGATGCCTACTTTCGACGCGTAGGGGTACTGCTGACTAAAAACTTTCCGGGTCGGGTCTGACGCCTGGGGGTAATTCTAAGATAAGAAATCTATAACTAATGTATGTTCCTTATAAATATATTGTTACCGAAGGTAAGTAACTTGTTCTTGGAGGTCCACAACAGGAGGAAGAAAGAGAGGAGGCATCTGCAGCACAAGAGAAATCGCTATCTATACTTGATTCAGTCAGTCTTTGAACAAGACTCCACCACCCTCCAGCTGGCACAGAAGTATCGGACAGTGAGTACACTTAACGATAATTCAAAGCCCAATACGTCGACTCCATCCGAAAAAACTGCTTATGGTCCGCAACTGCAAAGAAGCCGACATGTGCCGAAAAACTGACTCTGAAGCCCTGCCCTCGGGCTCGGCTGCAAAATCGTGGTCTACAGGAGGGACCTCCATCTCCTCCAAGTGCGGGTCCATAACCCCTCAATCATCAGTTTCAGCATCGTAAAATAAATATGGTACTTCGGAACTGAGCACAACCGCGCTGAAAGCAAAATATCCTTCAACTCTGAAATGTTTCACTTTCCGATTGAAATATCCATCTGAACTGATGTAATGCAAAAACAGCTCGATCTGAGGCAGAAAACTCTCCAAATTGAGCCTGGAACAAAGATAATTCTTGAACCAGCAAAGCCTCATGTATGTGTAGATGTATATGCATATGTATATATGTGTATATGTATGTATGTATGTATCTGTGTGTGTATGTATATATGTATATATATATATATATGTGTGTGTGTATGTATGTGTGTATATATATATATGTGTATATTACCTACTGGCGGTCGCCAGTAGGTATATATAGTTAGGATTTTTTCTCTATGGGATTTTTGAAAATTCTATGTCTAATAACTTTGGTGTTTGTGGACGGAATTGGCTGAAATTTTCAGGAAAATGGCACATTTTGTTTCTGAGCAGCCCCTGAAAATTTTGGGGGGGTTCGTCAAGGGGGGGCCGAGAAAAAAGGGGGGTCCCAAAACGCGTTTTTCCCATGTTAATTTCCATAGGGCGGTTGGCCTCACTTTTAGCCCGAACGGCTGAATGGATTTGCACGAAACTTGGCAAAATTGTAGGGACTGGTAGCCCGATGTGCCTTTGCTAGGTCTCAATATATGTGCTCCAGTGGATTTTGAGAAATTAACGTTTAAAAAAAGATATATATCTGTAACAGCGGACCTGGCAGCGGCCCAGGACGCGTACTTTTCGCGCAACGGAGCTTTGTGAAGCGAAGCTGATTGGTTCTCCGGCGTCTGTCAACATTCCAAACAGTCCGTAGCGGCCGCCATCTTGTCTCTCGGTAGGATCGAGAGACAAGAGGAGGCCAAAGCGAAGGGGCAAATGACCATAAGGGGGAATAGTAGATCCTCGGTGACCCCCTACGTTTGATGTGGAGGTTTTAAAAGGGCCCCGCGGGGCAAAAAAAAAAAAAATAATAATCGAACGGCTGAATGGATTTGCACGAAACTTGGCAAAATTGTAGGGACTGGTAGCCCGATGTGCCTTTGCTAGGTCTCAATATATGTGCTCTAGTGGATTTTGAGAAATTAACGTTCAAAAAAAGATATATATCTGTAACAGCGCTCCGCTTCGCGTACTTTTCGCGTTACGGAGGTTTGCGAAGCTGATTGGTTCTCCGGCGTCTGTCAACATTCCAAACAGTCCGTAGCGGCCGCCATCTTGTCTCTCGGTAGGATCGAGAGACAAGAGGCCAAAGCGAAGGGGCAAATGACCATAAGGGGGCATAGTAGATCCTCCCTGACCCCCTAGGTTTGATGTGGAGGCTTTGAAAGGGTCTCGCAGGGCAAAAAAAAAATATACCGTTTTTTTAGTTTTTAGTTTTTTTGCGTGGAGTGCGCCCGGTTCGCGAACCGGGAAGCGGTCTGGGGAGCGTACTTTCTTGAAAATTAGTGAAAAAAGTTAGAGTAAAATAATAATTGTGAGTGATCAGATGTAGGGTAGCTCTGAGAAGAGCTTTTGGGTTTATGGTACATTTAGGTACTTATAAGTAGGTACCAATGCACAGTCTTAAATTCAGAGTGAAAACTCTGTTGCCCTCATCTGAGAAGTGAACTCCATCTGCTCTGTAGATATCTTGCATGTAGTAACGCAAGTTATTGTTGTACAGGGAGCCCATTCCATGGTCTCTCATGTAAGCTGAAACAGATTTGTTTACATGCTTCCTCGATTTCTCAATTTGTGGACAAAATTGGTTCGACCACCTCCATTTCTGTCTTTGGCATATATTTGAATATACCAAGGCAGTCTGAGGAAAAAGTGCCATCAATTGCTCAAAGGTGTCCTTTAAAAGCATTTCCAGACCTACCCCAGTCAAAGTGCCCAAATCATTACCTCCACAGTGCACAATTAACAGGTCAGGTTTTGGCAAATGCATAAAGGTTTTCACCAATGGTATCAATTGGTGACATTTTAATCCTCTGTGGCCAAACCACTTAATTTCCACATCTTGTAAATTGAGGTTAGGTAAATTCCTGTTTTCAGCGTACCTTTGAGCCCAATAGATGTAGCTATGTCCAACAATCCAGACAGAAAACATGGCGAGAGAAGGTTCTCCTGCAGTCAGATGAAGTGTGGCAATGAAATGGCAGTTGAAAAAATGAGTGTAAAATGAAAAAAACTGAGGAGTTTCTGTGTTAATGAAGCAGTAAGAGTGATTGGTGGATTTTGATTACTGAAAACAGAAAGTTAGTGTGCATGGATGAGTTCGTTGAAAGATGTATTTTGAGTGGCGAAGAAAAAATCATTAAATGAAAGAATGGTCTGGATATGCAGGTGCACTGAGAGTTCAGAGTTCAATTGCAACATTGTTGTGTGAGAGGTCTTGCAAGAGGTGGTTGCTATGCAGAAAAAGCAGAGAGGGGGCAGAGGGGGGAAGGGTTTTGCTTTGAAAAAAAGTGAGGGAAGAGTTTTGATTGTGTGACATGAGAGATCTGTGTGAGGAATTACAGCATTTCTGTGCTTTTGATAGCTGCAGACTCTGGAGTGCATACCTTTTGCTCTGCTGAAGACAAATTGGTGTATTTCTGAGACTGTTTTGAAACTCAAAGTATTTGCTAAGGTGAGAAAAAATTTCTTTAATTTAGATAGAAAATAGTGTGCTTTAAGGAGAAAATTATGAAGAAAGTTGTGTTTTTCAAATGTTGCTTTGTCTCAAGTGTTTCACAAATAGATTTTGTTTCTTTGAGAAATTGTAATTGGAGAAAATGTGAAGTATTAGTACTGACAGGGCTTTTATGTGCATAGGAGTTGTGGAGTGTTTTCAAATTATGACTTGTAAATCGTTTTTGAGAAAAAGCAATGGTTTTAATATTGATGAGAAGGACATAATGGTGTCTGCTTCTTTATAAGGTAATTGAGAGTCTCTGATGTTATTTTTCCCATTTCAATGTAAGAAGTTTGTCTGTGGAGCAAATTGCTTGTAAATATGCTCCCACCTGTGCATGGCAAATTTAGATTTTGAAAGTTTCCGTTACATAGGCATGTTAAAGGTGACTGAAATATGCTGCAAAGGCAATCAAAAAATGCTTTTATGTGTCTTAAGGACATTTTAAGTCATTTCCCCATGTGCAGTGTTTTCAAATTATGAGTTGAAAATCGTTTTTGAGGTAAAGGAATGTTTTCAAAATTTATGTGCGCCATATGACCCCAAATTTCTTTTTCAGGGGTGCAGCAGGGTGTTCTTGAGACACCCCTGCACCGTCGGAAAAATTCGTAATTTGCGATGAGGTAATTGCTAATCGCAAATTGCACCTTCATTCCTATGGGCCTCCTGCTGCATGGAAATGAATGGGTAATCTTGCTGAAATGCAAAGTCGAATCTGTATTTAAAA
This sequence comes from Lissotriton helveticus, assembly GCF_964261635.1. Taxonomy (NCBI): domain Eukaryota; kingdom Metazoa; phylum Chordata; class Amphibia; order Caudata; family Salamandridae; genus Lissotriton; species Lissotriton helveticus. Next base: position 951,067,640 of record NC_136069.1, read on the forward strand.
GGGTCTGCACCTCTGTACGGGTGTTCGCTATGTGAAGCACGAAAGTTTCACGGGCCGAACTCAAGGCCACCTCTCTCTGAGACAAAAGAGCTCTTATTCTTGCCATGCCGTTGAAATGTGCTCCCAAGGTTGGTATTTGTGGCCAGATTGAAAACTCCCTATGTTCATGTGTGGAAGGAAATAGAACATTTCTGCAGCAAATAACCCGTTCATTTACTGTTACGATAAAATGAATACTTTTAATTAACCCAGAACAATCTTCATTATTGAGCATCAAATAACTACCATTTTCCAAGAACTTGAACGTGGGGATGATAGCAGGAACTGGTGTGCCTTGCAACACGCAAGCCATATTTGGTCGGTGTTTGTTGCATGAACCGTGTAACTGTATGTGCCTACACATTAGTGAATGATCTGGCGTCTCAGTGCATTCCTCTCCATTCAGATAAAGTTCTTGATCATCTTTGAAAATCTGTATGTGTATGGAAGCGACCAGACCTCATGAAGAAAACCACTACCTAAAGGTTAATAACGACCTATTGGTATATATTTCATACAATTTGAAAACTTATATAAAGCAAAAGGCAGCGTTATTAAACCGTGGATAAGGCACGTTGCCAAAGCAGTCAACCTTTTGGATTTATACTGGAAATGTTAAAGGAAGAATTACGGAGTAGGGCCTGTAAATCTTTAATGGACAACGAGTAAAATTACTCCAACCATCATATTCCTCTAACTCCGGGATAGTAGGGGTGTTTAATTTTTTAGAAGTAGCCAATCCAAAGCATTTGGTCTGGGAAATTGTTTCATTCACAAACAACATATGATTTGGGATGAGACATGCACGGTGGAAAGCCTCAGTGCCTTGTACCTGCCAGGTTCGTGAACCCCAAACTGATGTTGATCCTGGATATTTTTACTCTGTGTTACGTTAGCATGGGCTCATTACTGGTTTAAACGCCATTTTTCCTTTTTTGTAACTTCTGCACACGATACTTAGTTGTTGCTTTAGCTTTCAGCCTACCTGCGTCAAGATCTATGCCTGCTTCAAGCAGGCGCAGGGTTTTGATGTAGCTTTGTCCTATCTGATTGTAAATGCGGCACACCGTGGGTGGCAGAGCAGTGGTGCACATTAACTGGTGCATCCCTGGGGATGTGCTAGTTAATATAAATCTGCCCCTTTACATTTAATTATGTGCAGGGGACACAGAGTAGGTGAGGTTTATCCAAGGTTAAGAAGAGATGAGTCTTGTTCAGTGAAAAATTGGAGATAGGCTTCAGTATATTATATACTTAAGTAGTGTGTTAAGTTTTTGATGACTGTTAATAATTTACTGTTGGGTAATAGTGGTTAATAACATTTTTTATTATATTTTACCACAGATTCAACTGCAGATTATTTCAAGATTTTAGGATGCCTAGCAAAGAAAGAGTAATAAAGGCTGCAAAACGTCAAAGACAGCAGGACTATGGAATAATGCAGCAGTCCTCTAACAAAAAGATTTGTCAAGTCACCAAGAAAGCACCGGGTAAGAGTCGAAAAACAGTCATAAGAAATATGTGTAGTAAAAAAAATATTACTACAGAAAATGTTTCAGTCCAGAGAAGGAGAAAGATTTCAAATGGTAAGGAAAGGCCAATGAGAAATGTTACTGCTAGAGTAAGAGATAACTCTATGCATGAAAGTAGAAGGAAACAAGAGTTTAGGGATATTCGTAAACGAATGTTCCGCAACAGGATAATTGGGAATTTGTTAAAAAATATTAAGAAAGGTCAGCAGAAAGTGGTTTTTTATAAGAGAAAAAAAATAGTTGAGAAAGTTATTGATCAGGCATTTGAAATTAAACGTAAGTTATTTATTTTGACAATCAATAGAATTAGGAAGCTAAACAAGGTAATTTATGATTTCAAAAGAAATAGTAGATGGAAGAGAATAGTTAATCGTAGTAATTTTTGTGAAGTTTTTTCTGGAGAATGGATGCATAGTTCAAGCTCTGAGGCATTTTTTAATGAGGAGAGTTATTTCCAGGATAATGATTTGGTGCATGCAGTTGACACCAGTGGTCGAGCTTATGAAGTGAAAGATGGTTGTCCAGTTGAACAAGAAAAACTTGTGAGAACAGAGATAGAAGAGGTGTTAGGTAATGAGGTTTTAGGGAGACGTCCTAAGGGTCCTGTGTACACCTGGAAGTGTAGTAGTATTTGCAGTGTACGACAGGATTCCATCAATTTGCTTTGTGATTTTATACGGTCATTTAGTAAGAACAGTTTGAAGCAGAAAATGAAGTTGTTGCAAGAATTAGATCCTTGCAGAGTGAGAGAAGTGATAGGTTTGCATGGTCATTCACTGGCTTGTCTTTCCAGGAGAGTATGCCAGAGTGTTTTTCATCATTTCAGGATGCTAGCAGTGCATCATAATAAAGTGAGGAAATTAGTTAGAATGTTGTATTATGCTAAGAGTCCAGCAATTATGCTTAAACAATTATGCGCTGCTCTTTTGCATGGTTCTGAAATAGATGTGAAGAATATATGTGAAGAAATTGAGTTTTGTTACTTTGGAAGTAAAGAGGAGAATGTTGAAATTGACCAAGAAGAAGAGAGTAATGTGGAAGATAGTGTACAGGTTTCCAGTACAGATAATTTCCAGAGGGAAATTGCGACGTTTGAGGTGAAATCAAGTGAGAGGCCAAATTTCACTTGTGTGTGTTGTCGACGCACTTATTATAAGAATCAGACTAAGTTAGTGGATTTATATGGAAAAAGTGAAAGGGAAAATAATAGTGAATGGAAGGATTTTACAACATACTTGATGGTAGAAAATTGTTTTGATTTGGGATTGGATCAACGTGTGTGTACTTATTGTTGTAACAAATTAAATCAAAACCAGATGCCTGCTAGAGCAGTTCATAATAATCTGGAATTGGTTGAGATTCCTTCTGAATTGAAGGATTTAAATACTTATGAATCTATTTTGATTCAAAGTATCCATCCCTTTCAGGCTATTGTAAGAATGGAGCCAAAGACAGGGAAATTGCCTCCATCAGATTTACAGAGAGGATTAAAGGGAAGAGTTGTTTATTTGCCTCTAGATTTGAAGAAAAACATTAACACAATTGGAGTAGAAAAAGTGGAAGAGGAACCTCTTGTTATCTTAGTTAATGGGGTTCCGACAAAGAATAAGAAAATATGGCAAGATTTAGTAGATGTTAGGAAAGTCAAAAGGGCAACATTGTATTTGAAAAAATATAATAAGTACTATAAAAATGTATATGTTGCAGAAGAGGAAGTAAGTGAGGAAGAGGATAACGATTTTTGTGCTGGTCAAATTGAGAAAGTAGAACCCTGTACTAGTGAAGAAATATATGAACATTATAGTGTTCATCCTTTGCATTCCAAGGAAGTCATGGGGAATGCTATTGAGTTGTTTCAAATGAAACAAGCGAAAGGGAGTCCCATTAGTGTTTGGGAGGAAAGTTTGGAAGCTCGGTGTTTCCCACAGCTTTTTCCAACAGGTCAGGGAGGAAGATATGATGAGCGACCTCATCAAATTCCTGCTTCTGAATACCGGACTTTGCGATTGTATGCAGGAGATCCTAGGTTTCGACAATGCATTCCTTATTTGTTTCATCTCCTGTTTGAAAGCGATCTGTCTGGACTGTCATATGCAGTGAACCACATCTTGAAAAGTGGTATACACATGCAAAACATCTCGGCAAGTGACTTTATGGATAAAGTCAATGTCCAAGACAGTATTTTGGATTCTCACCTGATTAATCTCATGGCGTGTCAGCGTGGTACTAATGAGTACTGGTACCGTCGTCATGGTGATTTAAAATGTATGCTAAGGAACTTAGGAACTCCCACATGGTTCCTCACTTTGAGCTGTGCTGAGTATGGCTGGGAAGACTTACTTGAATTTCTACGAGAGGCAAATGCTAACGTAGAAAACATCGAATTCAAGACACCCGGAGAACTGTGCTCTTTGGATCCAGTCAATGTATGTAGGTACTTCAATCATAGATTTGAAGGTATGATGTCTTTCATCATGAATAAGAAGAATCCACCTCTTGGAGAGGTGTTGGATTTCTTCTGGAGGAAGGAGTACCAAGCAAGAGGTGCTCCTCATATACATATGTTGCTGTGGATCAAGGATGCACCTAAATTTGGAACGGATGCAGACGACTCAGTGATGAGTTTCATAGAACAGTATTCTACGTGTGCTGTTCCAAACGCAAAGGAGAAAAAAAGCCTAAGAGAAAAAGTTCTACGTTTCCAAAGCCATCGATGTGGAAAGTACTGTCGTCGTAAATTCCGGAACAAAGACAAGTTCTACACCAAATGTCGTTTCGGCTTTCCACGATCGGTGATTTCTAAAGGAAGAGTGAACAGTTTGATGTCTTCGCTGCGACATAATGTGATGAAGAAATCACCTAAAAACACATACAATTTGAAGAGGAACGAAGAGTCTAAGTACATTAACGACTACAACCCGGTGATTTTGTCCATGTGGAATGCTAACATGGATATACAGTTTGTGGCTGATAACTGTATGGCTGTGGCTCGGTATGTGACATTTTACATCACCAAAAAAGAGAAGACAGAATTGAAGGATATGTGGGAGGACATTTCCCATGAAAAGAGCCTCAGCAAGAAGTTGTACAGTTTCAGTCTGAAGATGTTGTCGCATCGTGAAATCGGAGCTTACGAATGTTCTGACCGGTTGTCTTCAGCAAGTCTCTATGCCAAGTCCAGGAGTATCGTTTGGGCGAGTGTTGGTCTTGCTGCAACGCGTAATCGAGTTCTGAAACCTATGCGGGAAATTGAGTATTTGGCGGAAAAGGAGCCAAACAGTACCGACATTTTGAAGAGCAACATGTTGGATACATATTATCCAAATCGAAGCAGTCACCTCGAGAATGTTTGTCTGTATGAGGTTCTGCAAAATTACATATTCAAGAGGAACATCAAAGAAGATACTGAGAAAGGAGTGTATGCTGTAATAGGAAGTGAGGGATGTCTGGTCAAGCAAAGAAAATGCCACTTGATAAACCATCGAAAATTGAGTGGCGAATCTCCTGAAAAAAAGGAGTTTTTCTATTTAGGACTTTTGCAACTTTTTAAGCCTTGGCGTGCAGAAGAGGAACTGCTTGGAGATTTCCTTTGTTACGAAGACTCATTCAATGCTGCCAAGGAGACCATAGAATGTCCTGCTTTTCCCAAATATGTAGAAATGTTGAATGTGGAAATTGAGCAGGAAGCAACGATTGCAGCCGAGATTGCCAGAGACAGTTCTCAGGACAGTCAGAGTTCTGCTTCATTGAGTCAGGATCCACTAGGAGGACCTCTTATCGAAAATGAAGCTGCCACTGCTATGAATGAAGTGGAAAGAGCCATGGCACATGCTCAGGAGGATGCGGTTAACTTAGAAGAGTTGGAAAGACAACTCAACGTTGAGCAGAGGAAAATATATGACGAACTTACCATGCAAATTGATCATGGATTAAGTCATGACAAGAAAGAGTGCTCATGTACGTCGTTGAAGCCTGTCCGACTGTACGTGAGTGGAGAAGCGGGAACTGGAAAAAGTTTCCTTATTAAAGCAATTTCATGTTATTTGCAGGAAAGGACAGAGTCATCGCTGTCTTGTGTTGTCACCGCTCCAACTGGACTGGCAGCACATAACATTAAAGGGATTACTTTACATCGTTTACTGATGCTGCCAGTGGAGCATGACAACAAATTAGAATATCACAAGCTATCTGGAGATGCTTGTTTTGAAGTTTCAAGAGTCTTGAGGAAAATGAAACTTCTTATCATTGACGAAGTAAGCATGGTTTCCAATGTCATGCTTGCCTTTGTGCATTTGAGAATGCAAGAAGTTCTCAAAACAGAGTATGATGTGTTATTTGGTGGCAAACACATCATTGTTTTCGGAGATCTTCTGCAGCTGACACCAGTGAAAGGGCAACCTGTGTTCAAAATGCTCACGCATGAAGATACCAGGAAGTGCTTAGGGAGTATTGGCAACGTCAATATATGGTTAAACTTCAATTATGCTGAACTGCATGAAAATATGCGTCAGGCAAAGGATGAAGTTTACAAGACTATTCTACAAGATGTTAGAATTGGAAAAGTGACCGAGCATGGGAAAGAAGCTTTACATGCACGATTACTGACAAATTTATATCCAGACGAAGATGTTGTGCCTGAGAATATTTTTCAGAAAGTTACTGAGAAAAAATCTGGAATATGTTTGATGCCAACTCTTGCAGAATGTGCCAAATTCAACAACAAAATGTTGCATTTAGAAAAGCAAGAGATTGTGAAATTGGAAGCTATTGACAGAGTAGAGCATATGGGATCAACAATTATTTTGTCTGAGAATCTGAAAACAAAATTGGATTCATTAGAGAAGAGTATATCTAAAACTGCGGGTTTTGAAAAGACTCTGAATGTGTGCTTGAACTGCCGTATAATTTTAAGAAGGAATTTACATGTTGAAAGAGGTCTGGTAAATGGATCAATGGGTAATGTTGTTGATTTTGTGAAATACAGAAATAGAGATGGAATTGAATTTTTAAAAATTACATTTGATGGCATTGAGGAAGTACAGCTAATTGCTCGTTGTTCTGCTAGATTTTTGCTTGTAAAAGACTTATATGTTCGTCGTAAGCAGTTTCCTGTTTGCTTGGCATATGCGGTGACAATCCATAAATCGCAAGGTTTAAGTGTAGACTGTGCATTGGTGAATATTGGCAGTTCTGTGTTCAAGGAGGGTATGGCATATGTGGCATTGTCACGAGTTAGGACTTTATCGGGATTGTACTTGATTGAGTGTGATGTCACAAACATTTGTGCGGATCTAGATTGTGTTAAGGAATACAATAGGTTGAGAAGAGAGTATGCGCCACATTTGCCTCAGTATCCTTTGTTTGAGAAACGTGTGGTAGGCCGGAAACGAAGAAATGTGACCAATACTGGGGAGGTTGTAGCAAAAAGACGAAAAGTCGATGAACCTGAAATTATAAGCAGAAACAAAAAGGATTCTGTTGAAGATGTTGTTGGTTTTCAATTTGAAAACAGTTCTGGTGTCAACTGCTATGCTAATGTAGTGATTAATGTTTTGTTTTCTCTACAAAATGTAAAAGAAGAGATTGTGGTCAATTCTGATCAAAGATTTTGCAGTTTGTTAAATTCTGTGTTAGAGAAATGTAGCACTGATAGAACAAACATAGAAAGTGTGTCTGAAATTCGAAATCTGTTAGACAGATGTTCAGGCCAAACACAATTCTCTCAAAATAGTCAGCAAGATTGTCAGGAGTTTTTAATGTATATGCTTGATGTATTGTATGCTGAAGGTGTAGATGTAGATCATCTGTTTGGGCTTTCTTATCAATGGCAGCATGACTGCGAGAACTGTAGGGTATCAAGTAGTACTAGTGTAGACTCAGAAAGATTTATATATTTAACTTTGCCAGACAGTAAATCAGTCTCTTTTAATAAGCTAGTAAAAGCAGCTGATCACAATATGGAGTGTAGGCAATGTAAATCTGAAATGATGTCCACATTATTTATACGAACATATGGCCAGTATGTCATTTTAATGTTCCAACGATGTAGGCCTGATGGAACAAAATTGACAACTTTAATTAAAAATTTTGTGGCTTCACAGTTGTCAATATCAGAAAGGACTTTTGTAACTGTAGCAATTATATATCATGATGGTTCTTCAATAACATCAGGACATTATACAGCTTATTTAAAGTGTAGAAATGGATGGTCATTCTGCAATGATTCTGTTTTAATTTTTTAAAAAAAATTGCCATATGACTTTAAAAACTCTTACCTGGTGTTTTTAAAACCAAAGTTTTAGGGAAAGAATCTCGGGATGTGCTCTGAGGAATTTCAAGAAGTTCTCATGGCTCCTACACTATTTGGCCTTGAAGATAAGTGTAGTACAGAGACATAACTTTTTACCATAACACTGGACGTTATTGAGAAATATGTGCACTTTGAATGAGTTCAGAAAAACTATTTCTTTTTATAAGCTAATTGAAGCAGCGAATCAAAACATGGAGTAGAGGGAATGTAAGTCTGCAATGCTGTCTACTGTTTTACATTGCTTTGTGATTAAAAGTGATGTAGAGAATTAAATAATTGTACTAGTCATAAAGGTAGTGTAAGTCTGCTTCATAGTAAGCAGTATCAGTGTGATAGGAAATGTAGAACATGATTGAGCAAGAAGGGGAAGATATTACTAGTCCAGGATTGTGTAAATGATCTTCAACATTTTAATTCTGAAAGTTGTGGAAATGCGAAAAGACGGGATTGGCTAACAAGAAATCCAAGAGTTATACATGGCTCTGACAAGATTTGGCCTTGTGGAATCTTGTGGTAGAGAGCAAGAAGTCATTTATTGTATGTAACATGTTTTTGAAAACGATGGAGGTTTTCTTTCAGAAAGTGGCGGGTTGAAAGTAATAACAGCACAACAGAGTGTAAGCTGTTCATAGGACATCCTTGGCCGTCATGGAAAGTAAGTTAACTTTAAGGAGTTCTGAATTCTGATTTCTAATGTTGTATGGGTTTTTTAAACACAATCATTTTGATTGTGTTTTTTTTTCCCCGCTGTTATATGATGAATACCTTCAAGTCACTGTTTTAGTGAAATTTGATACATTCTGAGAACAGCAAAAATAAACCATTTAACATGTATAATTAATTCTGTTCTGTTTGCATTTATGATGTACATGTAGAACTGTGTAGGAGGCATGGAGAAGGTGAGGCTTCTGTAAGTGTCAAAGTTGTTGCATACAGTGCTCATATTCTACGTAGTCTTTTATATTTCATTACTTTCACTGTTTCTGACTGATGTAAAATTTTTTTTTTTAAAAGAACAGTAAGTATAAGGGAAGGAAACAGACAGTTATGTTAAAAGAAACACAGCTATAGGGAATAAACTAGGGATACTGTTACCCGCAATCCTCTGCTGATGATGTCACTGAGCATGTCATGAATGATGTAATATGTGACATCATCAGCAGTGGATTACGGGTAATAGTATCTCTAGTTTACTCCCTTATAGCTGTCTTTCTTTTAACATAAGTGTCTGTTTCCTTCCCTTATACTTACTGTTCTTTTTTTAAAAAAAAAATTTTGGGTTCGCTTCCGGTTCGCGTACCGGGGAGCGAACTGGGAAGCGAACTAAGAGAAATAGAGGTTGGCACAGTTGCAAATATTGTACCAATTTTTTAATAACGGGGAGGTAGTTCTGAAAAGAACTTTTTTTTAAATTGTTTTTGTTGTTTTATATTTTTTTAATTATTTTTCTGAACATTTTTTTACTTTTTTTGAATTTTTCTGAACAGTTTTATATTTTTTTTGTTTTTTTTTCGGAGGGGGCAACGAAAACGATTCATTGTAAAGGGCTCAACAGGAGCAAGAAAACAAAAAAAAAGAATTTATTGTTTGGGGAGTTTCGGACAAACATGAGCATGATTGTCAATAGCTCTGTTGATCAGAGTGATGCTACTTTCTGCGTAGCAAATGAATCCACTGCAATGTACGCAGACTTGTTTTACTTCACGAAATCTCGTTTGTATATTTGGCACCATCTCCCTGCCCTCTGGTCCCGTTACTTCCGGTACAACAGATCTTCTGGCCATAATAGGGAGATTATCTAGGTCGTCCTGTTCCTCTTCTTCCTCTTCTTGCTGAATTATAACTTTAGCAGGTGGTCCACTCTTCCTTGGATGTGTGGTGGAGGTGGTGGGGAAGCACCAGCTGAAGCTAGTAAAGAAGCCATTGCTCACTGGTAACAAAGGGTCTTTCTCTCACAATGATGAAAGTCAGAGTGAGGAAAGGAGGGATTTTCACCATTTGGGAAAAAAAATAGTTCTCAACCAATGAAAAGTGTTCATTTTAGATCATATGACCTAGTCTTACATCATTAGGAAACCGAAAGTGAAATGAACCAATGAAAAGTGTTATTACCAAGTCACATGACCTGCTGTGTGTATGTTACGCGCTTTGCAGGGCCTCCCGGTTTGCTTCCAGAAACCTGTGCTTTGCGACTCGGTAAGCGTACGAGTTCGCTAACGTAGCACGTCATATGACGTATCACGCGACAACGCGAAACGTCATGCGGACGGGAGGCGTCACGATGTTGTTTTCTAACGCGGCAGTTGCGGTAAAGAAACGTTTACCGGCTCGCGGTCTATTTCGCGGCATCAAGGTCAGCTAACGGGAAGCTTCCCGATTCGCGAAGCGGGAACGAAGAAAAAAAAATATTAAAAAAAAAGTTATTAATAAACATATAAAATATATTTTTGGATTTAAAGAAGAATACATTTTACAGCTACAGATATTAGCTGTTAAAAAACCAATGAAATTCACTGAAAAAACCATAGGTTATAGACCATATATAGTTAGGAATTAGCATTTACAAAACCTTGAAAATTCACTGAAAAAACCATAGGTTATAGACCATATATAGTTAGGAATTAGCATTTAAAAAACCTTATTTTACTCACACAAAACCATTGAAATTCCATATATAGTTAGTTGCACTAACTATATATCGCGCACCCGCAATCCACTGCTGATCATGTCGCATATTACATCATTCATGACATGGTCAGTGACATCACTGATGACATCACTGATGACATCTCAAATGACATCACTGATGACATCTCACTTGACATCAATGATCACATCACTGATGATATCATTCATGTGATAATACAATGCATCTCCTCACACTCTAATATAACCTCCGTTACACCCAGTGTTAAATAGAGAGTATCATTTTTGAAACCATTGACACACCAATACTAGTTACTACATACGCACTCACTGATTCCTATGTCTACACACACATTCACTCATACAATCATTCATACATACAATCACTCATCTTTACAACACTATCATATGCACTCATACACCTATACAGACACTCACACTCTGCCACTCATCCATGGAGTTACTCACACACCTAGTCAGTCCTGAAAAGAATCAATCACACTTCCATTTTCTCATCTATACAGTTAAACACAGAACACCTTACATTTTTGAAACATATACTAACACATAGTTACTCTCTTATAGAATCACTGATACAAGTACACATTGATCTGCACAGAGTCACACACCTCCCAGCCAGCCATACACACACTCAGTCTCCCATACAAATACTTGTGCAACCAATCAATAACCCATATAGCTACTTATATAGCTACTGATTAACACGTGCAGCAGCTTGCACAACAACAGACATACTGATGCACACTTTTAGACAGTTTAGTCACTAACCCGTGCATTCAGTAAGACGCATTTAATCACTCACTCATACAGTCAATCACGCACCTACTAAAACCTTTATTCAGACACTTATACATCCACTCATTCTTCAATATGTAAAACATATTTAAACTTTACAGAAACACATAATCACTGGATGTTGTCATCAGTGATGTCATCAGTGATGTCACTGACCATGTCATGAATGATGTAATATGTGACATGATCAGCAGTGGATTGCGGGTGCGCGATATATAGTTAGTGCAACTAACTATATATGGAATTTCAATGGTTTTGTGTGAGTAAAATAAGGTTTTTTAAATGCTAATTCCTAACTATATATGGTCTATAACCTATGGTTTTTTCAGTGAATTTTCAAGGTTTTGTAAATGCTAATTCCTAACTATATATGGTCTATAACCTATGGTTTTTTCAGTGAATATATATATATATATATATATATATGTGTGTTTTTATTTAATGTTTCAATAGGCTTTAGACTTTCCTCCACACAAAGAAAAAGGATGTTGCCACTAGCCTTGTACACAGTCCTATTCCAATTTCACCTAACCCACCAACACCCATATCCAGCATCCACTCACCACAACTATCTGAGGCAGGTAGCATGTCCCCTCACCGCCAATCATAGAAGATGATGATGACATGCCACAAGACCTACAATCTGGGGATGCTTGGGATAATATTGAACTACAGGGAAATGCAGACCCTGATCTCTATCCCACACGGCCATCACCACCTGACGATGCTTCTGGGAATCAAGATTTAATAGCAAGAGCAGTAGCATGAAGAACCTCTATATAAGGACGCAATAGAGGAAGATTTCCTTTTTAAAACCCTATCTAATGCTCAAAGGGGGACTCAATATCCACCACTCCTTATTGGTATGATACGTCATTCAGAGGACATTTTTAAAGACCCTGTCAGAGGTAGAACAATAGCGCCACACATTTACAAAAAAATATAAAGCTGCACCCTCTGATCCCATATATATTAGAGGTTGGTTAACTCCCGACTACCTAATGGCATCTAATCTAAGAAAAAAGTCTAACTCCCAACCAGGGAATGCATCTTCCCCAGAAAGGGAGTCCAAATTGATCGATGCCCCTGGGAAACGTGTAGCTGCACGATCCGCTTATCATTGGCATATAAACAGCCAGGCTCTATTTAGATTGCCATGATAGAGCTAACTGGGACGAGATAGAGGGGCATCCCCCAACATCTCCCACAGGAAGACAGAAAAAGAGGACAGGAAATAGTTAATAAGGGAAAGCTCATTACAAATCTATAAAATGCGCACTAGGTGCAGCAGACAATGCTGTTAGAGGTATAAATACCAGTCTATTAAGTAGACCTGTATGGCTCAATGTCTCGGGGTTAGAACCTGAAGTGCAACAAGTCATTCTTAATTTGCTATTAGAGAACGAACATCTTTTCAACCCTCAAGTGGACACAGCCCTTGAGAAAATGAAAAAAGACAGAGGCTCCCAAATCAATGTGGGCTCTGCAGACAGGTACTTGCGATGGTTCATTTCGTAGACCCAACTATAAACAAAGTGGATATAAACAAGGTACAAGATCTGCCTCCTCAGACAACACAGGGTCAGCATATAAAGTCAGGACAAATCGCTTCTACTAACCCCTTTTACAAGGGTGCATACAGAGGAAACCTGTTAAAGGAGTAGGTCCCTGAAATAATTCCCGTAACTCGAACAGAAATACCAAACAATGACTTCCTTACCATCCCCCCGACTATTTAACACCTGTCGATGGTAGTTTCCAAAACTTTCTCTCAACATGGAAATCAATCACAGCAGATCAATGGGTCTTTAATATTATCCAATATGGTTACTGTCTGGAGCTCAATACAACTCCTCCATATATTCCATCTCACAAACACAAATTGTCAATACAACATCAAATTGTCCGATGCGGAAATATCAGCGTTATTACTAAAAGGAGCAATATAATCAGTCCAAAAACCGTATCAAGGAACATGGGTATATTCATTATACTTCCTCATTACCAAAAAGATGGAACACTGCGACCAATTGTCTACCTCAGACCACTCAATCATTACATCCTATCGGAAAAAACTTCTATATGGTCACTCTTTAAGTACGCATTCCATTATTACAAATTGCGACTTCATGGCTGCCTTAGACATAAAGGACTCCTACTTACATATACCCATCTATTCCGCACACAGAAAATATCTAAGGAAGCCATTATCAATTCAAGGTTCTTCCCTTTGGAATTATTAACCCACCAAGGGAATTTTCAAAATGTCTATCGGTAGTTGCAGCACATCTTAGCCTACCAAACATCCATGTCTTTCCAAATTTAGACGATTGGTTGATAATAGCAAACCGCCTCAGCAAACAGACACAACAAATTCTGAATTACTGCATCAATTGAGGTTCACCATCAACCTTCAAAAGTAACATCTACAACCAGCTACAATAAAATCATATCTAGTAGCCATGCCCAATACACAATTGATGTTGGCATATCTAAACACACCGAATAAACATTGTAACATTGATTCAATAATTTCAAACTGGAACTCAAATGTCAGTCAAAATATTCCTTCGACTTTTAAGCATTATGGCATCTTGTATTTCAATAGTTCCACATGCCAAACTACACATGAGACGTAAAGAATGTGTCTCACATCAGTTGACACAGTTAAAGGTTCAACTCGAGATCTAGTGTTGGTAGGCAGCCGCCCACATCACTCTTTGCAGTGGTGGAATCCGCAGAACATATCCGAAGGGTGGCCATTTCAAGACCCAGTTCCCTAAATAATTCTGACCGTGAATGCTTCCCTTGTGAGTTAGGGAGCTCATGTCCAAAACATAACAATTCATATAGTACGAAACGCCAAAACAAGGGTCTCCATATCAATTCCAAGAGCTGCAAGCTGTTCACATAGCAGTCAGAGTTCCTACCTCACCTACAACACAGTTGTCCTAATTCGAACAAACTATATGACAACTATGTATTGTAAACAAAAACGAGGGGTAACTCACTCCCTCCAATTATCATGTTTAGCACAGAAAATATGGAGCTCAGCAATAGAGCACAACATTCATCTCCTGGCGTTCCATGAACAAGCAATCAAGTTGCAGACCTTTTAAGCAGGATGCATCAACAAGTCCATGAAAGGAACTCCACCCCACAGCCCTCCTAACATACTTTCAAAAATAGGGGTTTCCTCAAATCTGTTCACAACCCCAGAAAAAGCAAATAGCACACACTTTGCACACAGGTACCCACACCAGCAATCCAAGGGCAATGTTCTTCGGATTAACTGGCCAGGGATATTTGCCTACGCTGTTCCTCCATCTCCCACTACTTCCATTAGTGGTCAGAAAGCTCAGACAAACATCCATTAATATTATACTCCTAGCGCCAACATGGGCTCACCCACTATGGTTCTCAACACTATCTCTCTAGTCTCACAGGAGAAGCTTCACCTCAACCCGGACCTTCACTCAGAACAAAGGTATACTAAGACACCCCAATCCCAAGGAAATGAACCGTACAATATGACTCCTGAAGTCTCAGAATTTGGATACTTGAACTTACCACAGCAGTGTATGGGTATTCTTAAAAAACGTTTTTAAACCTACCACAAGGCGATGCTATGCAGCTAAATGGAAAAGATTTGTGTTATACTGCAGATCAACAAAGTCAATCCCCTCAATGCACAAGTACGGACCATACTTATTGCTTTTACAAACCACAGAGTTAGCTTATACTTCGATACGATTACACCTGGCGGCTATTGCAGCCTATTTGCAAAATAGACAGCACATATTATTTAAAATGCCTGTTATTAAAGATTTTATTGAGGGGCTTAAAAGATCATTCCTCCAAACCGTCCACCAGCATGGAACTTAAAAATTGTACTAGTAAGACTTATGGGGCCTCCATTGTAACCACTGCACTCATGCCAATTGCTATGCTTGTCTTGAAAAGTTGCCTTTTTAATTGGTATCTCTTATTTAGAAGGGTCAGTGAGATTCTGGTATTAACCTTGGGAGAACCCTTCTTCTAGCTTCATAGAGACAAAGTAGGGCTTAGAACAAAAATTCCTTCCAAAGGTAGTTTCCAATTTTCATATTAATCAATAGAATTTTCTGTCTACTTTCCACAACCTGATTCAGTTGCAGAGAGAGCTTTACATGCTTTAGACGTTAAAAGAGCTTTAATGTATATCGACTGGACTAAAACGTTCAGAAAAACTAAGCAATTATTTATTGCTTTCACACTTCCCCACATGAAAAATGGCATTTCCAAATCTGGAATTTCAAGATGGATAGTCAAATGCATCCAAACAAGTTATGCTAGAGCTCTGTTCCCCAAAAGTTCACTCTACTCACAAAATAAGAGCTTCTATGGCATTTTTAGGGAACATTCCCATTGCTGATGTTTGCAAAGCAGTAATGTGTTCCACTCCACATACATTTACAAAACATTGTGTGGTTGCATTTGCGTGTCAACATGCCAATGTTGGCCAATCTGTGCTAAAAAGGTTTTGAAACGACTGCAACCCCCCATGGGTTAACCACTGCCTTGGGAGAAGGGTTGCTTTACAGTCTATGCACATCATGTGTATCTACAGCACACATGGCTCGAACGGATTGTTGCTTACCAAGTAAGCATCTGTTCTTGGCATGTAGTGCTGTAGATTCACTCGTGCCTTACCTCCTCCCCAAAATACCCTGTGTAGGTTGCAGTTTACATACTTTACATACTTTACATTACATTAATCCCTTGGACATCACATTACTGATGCATTCTACACCTCCATTCTCACCTATCTGCAGTAATTCAACCATGTGCAGCATTACCAAGAGGAGTTTTCACACAGCATTGTGACTCAAAGAAAACTTCTTGGAACAAAAACAACTTGTAATCATCCGAGCCCAACACTAAATGGTAGACTTATTCCCAGCATGTGAATCTACAGCACCAGACATGCCAAGAACAGATGCTTACAGGGTAAATCGCATAATCCTTTTCAGACAAGTTTACAATTTTTTATCCCAGCTGTCCTGCCCACACATGTATTCCAGTCTATACGTTGGTGATGCATGTCCCATTGCACCCCTAAGCGGCTTCTGTACCAGTTGCATACTCTGGGGCCACTACACCTCCCTTGCTCCCCAGCCTCCTTGCCTCCGGGTTTAACGATCCAGCCACAGATACCACAGCGCCCGCTCAGTGTCCTCCGGCCCACCCTGGGCAATGCCCCCAAAGAGCTCCTCCAGGAAACATGACTGAGGGCTGTATCTCTAGCTGCTGCAACAGGGTAGCCTGCATCAGGGCAAGGTCTCCGTCCGGGGCAAGAACCTGCGTGACCATGGGCCCTGCAGCGTCACTGCACAGCATCATGGGCTCCATGACATCGGGGCCACACAGGCGTCAAGAGAAGTGACAAGCAGCCTGGACTTCGCACATTCAGGCGTCGTAAATCACTTCATCTCCCCGTGCCTACCAAAAATGAATGTATCCTTTTGTAGCTTGACTGGTAAAGTGCTCCAGTATGTATGGGTTGAGTTCACTCTATATTAAAAAAAAAAAACTGCCAAGAACTAACAGGTCTTTCTTGGTCCGGTCTGACCGTGCCAGCTGTCGTCCCAGTGAAGAGGCGGGGTCATAGAGCGCTCTGACCCTTGTGAAGTCAGGGCAGCCACCACTGATAACAAGCAATAAACCGTGGTGGTGTAATTCACTTTGGACTAGAGGCTCACAGTAAATGGCGCGGGTGGTGGGACGGAAAGGAGAGCGACTGGGGACAAGCAATAAATGGTGCGGAGCTATTCAATAACCGTGCAAAAATACGGGCACAGCCTAAAGAAAAAGAGTGCCTCAATAAAACCATGAATAACAAAAGGAGTAGGACACGTCACAGGAGCAGTCTCCGTGAGGGAACAGCACACTCAAAGGCGGGAAAAATAGCAACGTTTCACCAATTAAAAGGGAATTTAGAAACGCACAGGAAACAATGAATGATAAGCAGTGGGTGTTCTGAAACCCCAGAGGAAGGATGCAGCACTGCCTAGGCGAGACCTAAAAAGGGAGGGTATTCTGATGGCTTCTTCTGATAGGGTACTATTCTTCAAACAAGGACATGGCTCTAGCAGAGGTTTTCCATGAGTGCTAGACTGCCTACACAAGAATATTTCTGCTTTGCTTGAATGTTAACATACAAAAAAGAGCTCTTGACTTGGTTCTGGCAAGTTCTATAGGCCACTTCATTTTACTTTGAAGGATTGTCTTCAATCTAATGATCTTGCTCTGTGCCATCTTTTGAGTATCCTTTCTTTGATTGGGAACCAATGAGCTGATTTTAGGGACGTGTTCGTAGTTGCTGCAGCCTCAGATTATTAGGCTTTTTTTTTTTAAATACAATCTTGCTAACTTTGTAAAGCTTGGAAGAAAAAAGGGACTGTTTTAGTGTCCCTTTCTAACGGTGCAAAACTGTTTCCACTTGCTAGTGTACTTGCAAAGTCAATAGGTCTAGCTTTATTTTGCTAATGCATGCAACCAATATGCACAATAACAATAACACACAAACTGTGTAGGATCATTGTGTAATTTACTACACCACATCACAAGCTTTGTGAATACAGCGGGCGCAGGTAGAGGAGGCACAGAAAGGCATGATGAAGTGTGTAAAGCGCTCTGATATCTGCAAAGATCTTGTTCGCGCTATATAAAACTTTCTAAATAAATAAATAAGTGTCATTGTACAAATATTGTGTGCATTCATTTCTGAATGCCTTTGTTTGACAGGTAAAGCCAAGCCTCTGATGGATGACTATGCTAGTGATAATTCAATAACAGAACAAATCAAAAACATTTGTATAGGAGGCTTGGGTCTTTAAGCTAACTAGATAGGACCACTTCTAAATTGTATACAAACTTGTTATCCAGTTACGTTCTTTTTCAAAAAAGTTTAACAATACACAAGCCACTGTCCTTAATTCAGGTGGAAGAAGATGCTTTTTATTATCTCACGCTGCGTGCTTCCTACCAGGACCTGTGAGGAAACACGCAGCGTGAGAACGGAGCAACACAGTATATTCTGGTGGAGCGTATATAACAAGGCACAGAAGTCCCCACCAATCTGAAGAATAAAGGGTTTTTAAAAACAAAAGAGTTCTAATCATTAAGAAAAACGTCCTGGCTCCTGCCATTGATTATTTTCCATGAAAACCTTCACTGAGAACAAGTGCGGCCTTCCACACTGTCCAATTACTTAAGACGACACAACCAGGTCCAGATGAGGACACCTTAACAGATTCGGGGTTTGAAACTCGTTGACCCCGGCTTCTGGGATAAGGCTGTTGTAGTGTGTTCTGGGAGAGATTTTGTATTAATACCACTCTCCAATCGACAACACTTTTAGTTCATATTCCCAGAGCCATAAACACTTGCAGGAAAATATAGACATATCTTCTAAAAAAGTATATTCGCCCGCCTAATGTCTCTGATTCTAGTAAGGGACTGGTCATACATGTCTCATAAATGTACACGTCATTACGTTTGTATGTTATTTTTGTATATATAATTGTTTTTTTTTACATATATTGTATCTTGTCTATAAATATGTTGAAAAATCATGTGTTGTCCTTCATGATGAGGCTAAAATGCACAAAACATCTTTCTGAATATGAAAGAAAAGTGAAATAAATCACACAGGCTCATGAATTAATGACATTGGCTCGTTTATTGTTAAACATTTTTGAAAAACAAGGTAACTAGACATCAAGTTTGTATACAAACTAGTGGGCCTGCAGCACTGATTGTGCCACCCACATGAGTAGCCCTAAAAAGTTATATAATCTGCAGGGTCTGCACTTGCTTTGTAACTGCCATGTCAATCTAGCAACTGCACCCACTTGCCAGGCCCTAACCTTCCCTTTTCTTACATGTGAGTACCCTTAACCGCATGCGCGCTAGCGGTTTTCCCGCTGCGCGCTGCGATTGAAAAAAACCCGCGTTACGTGACGAGCTCAGCTCGTCATCCGCGTAGCGCAGGTTACACCCATGACGAGCTGAGCTAGTCATGAGCGCCGAAGGGGTTAAGGAAGGCCCAAGCTACCTCTGTGGGCAGGGTGCAGTGTATGTGAAAGGTGGGACATGCCCTGATGTGTGTGGCATGTCCTAATGGTGAAATACTGCCAATTTCGTTTTTTCACTATTGCAAGGCTACCTGTTCCCATAGGATAGATTGGGGAGTTTGCTTATAACATCTTATAAGCATAACTACATCTGAAAGAGACACGTTAGTATTAGATTCCTTACCTTAAAATATCCCCAGGCGTCAGACTGATCCGGAAATGTTTGCGTAGCAGTACCCTTGCGCGTCGGTAGGCGTCGTCTGGGGCTCCGCGTCCGTCGTCGGCGTCGTGGGCGCCGTGATGACGTCGTCGGAGTACTTAGACGCCGCCTCCGCGTGCTGACGTCAGTTCTTCTTTTTTCTGCGCCAGCAAGCGCAGATCTGGAAAAAGCAGTAACCCTAGTCAATTTTTGACTAACTTTTTTGATCACTTTTTGATTGTTCTCGAAGTCTCTCGACTCCGAACGGTGCCGTAGGGATGCCCGGGTTCAAGCCCTGTGATGATTGCGACCGCCTGATGTCGGTCACGGATCCTCACCGCGTCTGTTTATCTTGTCTGGGCGTCGACCACGACGACAAGGCCTGCTCAGACTGCCGGGTCCTCTCTTCCAAAGCCAGGTGGGAGCGGTCCCGCAGGCGACTCGAACTCCGGCAGTCGGTCCCGCGGCGTGCGAGGTCCCAATCCCATGGGAGGTCGAGGGACAGGTCGCGGGCTCGGAGCCACCACAGTTCCGAGAGTAGGCCGCACTCCTCCGGGTCGAAGTCGTCGTTAGGTAAGCGGCACAAGAAGTCCAAGCGGCGTCATCGCTCTTCGGACTCCCCCCGACGCTCGCGCAATGCGGCCGAGGGTTCGGGTGACACCACCCACGCGGCTCCGTCGGAGTCGCGGGCGCCGCGTGCAGCTCCACACCCTCCGGTCCCTGGGCTGAACGCGTCGCAGGAGGAGATCGAGCGCTTCCTCATGGCCATGAGGAAACTCTCTCCTCCGGCGGGCTCCGCGGCGCCTTCGACGCCGCCGACTCCTTCGGGCCCGACGCCGCTGGCACCTTCGGGCCCGGCGCCGAGGGGTTCAGTTGTCCCGGCGCCTTCGGGGCCGGCGCCGCAGGACGCCGCGGCCCTCCTTCGGGATCTGGTTCGTCGCCGGTGGATCTTACGACCTCCCCGGCGTCCCCGGTTCCACCTTCGTTCCTGTTCAGCTGTCGGGACGGCCCCGATGTGCGCCGCTCCAGACGTCGTTTGGTGAATTTCACTTTTATGAACAGGCCCCATTAGTTGAGAACCCTGAGTTTCAGGAGGTGGGTGATGAAGAGGACTGGTAAGGGTCTGAGGACCCTCTGACCAGGGAGTGTCAGTCTCATGAGGACTGGACAGGAGACCTTGGGGAGGCAAGTGGCCTGGACACCTCTCCAGACACTGGTTTTGTCTCCCCTCCTACCGTGGCTTCAGAGGAGGGGGCAACCTATAGTGTGGTGCTGATGAGGGCTGCCAAGGCCTTGGGCCTTGAGCTCCCCGTCGCGGCCGTGAGGACTAACCTCCTCACTGAGGTCCTTAAACCGCAGTCAAGCTCGGCCGAGCCTCTGCTGCCCTTTAATGAGGCCTTGACCGACGTTCTTCTGGGCACTTGGTTCCACGGAAGGGGTGCGCCCACACGTGCCGCTAGCCACGCTCCGCAGGGCAATACCCAACGCGGTGGCGGCCGTGGTAACCGCCGTCCAGGCGGTAGGGGTCAACGGCGAGGTCAGTCCACACCTTCCCCCGCAGCATCCGCCTCTAAACCCTCCTAGTCCGTGCTTTCAGGCCCATGTGACGCCAGTGGGGGGCAGGGTTTGCCATCACCACCTCCACTGGCGCACTGTCACTTCGGACAGGTGGGTGCTGCAAATCGTCCGAAGGGGCTACTCCCTCCCCTTCGAGGCGACTCCTCCAGCCATGCCACCGCAGAACCACCGTGTATCGGGGGATCATTTGCGACTTCTGCAGGAGGAAGTTATGGCCTTCTTGGCCAAGGGGGCCATCAAGCGTGTTCCTGGGCCAGAAGTAGGGTGTGGTTGCTACTCCCACTACTTTCTGGTACCCAAGAAGGGCAAAGGGGGCCTACGCCCTATCTTGGACCTAAGGAACGTCAACGGCTTCCTCCGGAAGGAGAAGTTCAAAATGCTGACACTGGCTCAGGTTCTAGCTGCCCTGGACCCAGGAGACTGGATGGTAGTGTTGGACTTGCAGGACGCTTACTTTCATATCCCCGTCCTGCCTGCCCACCGGCGCTACCTGCGGTTCATGGTGGGCCACGAGCACTTTCAGTTTACCGTGCTCCCCTTAGGCCTTACCAGCGCCCCACGGGTGTTCACAAAGGTGATGGCGGTGGTCGCAGCTCATCTGCGCAGGTTAGGGGTTTCAGTCTTCCCCTACCTCGACGACTGGTTGTTGAAGGCGGGCTCGCCCCAGACAGTCGTCAGCTACCTCCAGACTACGGCAGACCTCCTGCTCCAGCTGGGGTTCTCTCTCAATGTGCCGAAGTCACACCTGTGCCCCTCTCAGAAGCTCCTCTTCATCGGAGCGGTTCTGGACTCGGCGCGGTTTCGGGTTTATCCGCCCGAACAGCGGGTCCGGGATATTCAGGCTCTGATTGCCATCTTTCAGCCGTTATCCCGGGTTTCGGTCAGGTTGACGCTGCGGCTTCTGGGGCTGATGGCCTCCTGCATCCTACTGGTGCATCACGCCAGGTGGCGGATGCGGGCTCTGCAGTGGGGCCTGAAGTTTCAGTGGGCCCAGCATCAGGGCAACCTATCCGACCACGTCCTGATCTCGGAGGGCACTGCGAGACAGCTGCAGTGGTGGCTTACGGACCGCGATTGGGTCAGCGGCAGATCCCTCTCCCTTCCCCAACCGGAGCACGTAGTTGTGACGGATGCGTCCCTCCAGAGCTGGGGAGGCCACATGGGAGAGGCAGGGATCAGAGGCCTCTGGTCTCCGGCGGAGACCCTGCTCCACATCAACCTGTTGGAGCTCAGGGCGATTCGTCTGGCACTGAAGGCATTCCTCCCCTCTGTCCGGGGGAGTGTAGTGCAGGTGTTCACGGACAACACCACCGCCATGTGGTACTGCAACAAACAAGGCGGGGTGGGGTCGTGGATCCTTTTTCAAGAGGCTCTTCGCCTTTGGCAATGGCTGGAACGCCAGGGCGTGACCCTGGTGGCTCAACACCTGGCAGGTTCTGTGAACGCCAGGGCGGACGAGCTCAGCCGTCGGTGCATGATGGATCACGAATGGCGTCTGAACTCGGACGTGGCGCAAGGCCTCTTTCAGCGATGGGGAGAGCCTTGGTTAGATCTATTCGCCACCGAAGAGAACGCGCAATGTCCTCAGTTCTGCGCGTTGGCATTTCCAAGGCGGCACTCGCTCAGACGCTTTTCGTCGCGAGTGGAGTTGCGGTCTGTTGTACGCCTTTCCGCCTATACCACTTCTGCCCAGAGTGCTGAAGAAGATCAAGCGCGACCGGGCCCAAGTTATCCTTGTGGCTCCGGACTGGGCGAGAAGGTACTGGTATCCAGAGCTACTCAGTATGTCAGTCGATCCCCCGGTTTGTCTGCCTCTTCAGGAGGACCTTCTATCGCAGCAGTAGGGGACGGTCCTCCACCCGAACCTGTCCAGTCTCCACCTCTATGCTTGGAGATTGAGCGGCGACAGTTGAGGCCATTTGACTTGCCTCCTGAAGTTTGTAGCATCATTCTGGCAGCCAGGGGTCCCTCCACAAAGTCGGTATACGCCTGCAGGTGGAACAGATTTGTGGCATGGTGCACAGCAAAGGCTGTGGATCCCCTCAATGCCCCTCTTTCTGAAGTCCTTCTCTTCCTTCTTTCTCTTGCCCAGCAGGGCTCTGCTCTGGGCACTATCAAGGGCTACCTTTCTGCCCTTTCAGCCTTGCTCAGGCTGCCTGATCAACCTTCTTTGTTCAAGTCCCCTATTGTTAATAGATTTCTTAAGGGCATCACACACACGTTTCCTCCTGTTCCGTTTGTGATGCCTCAGTGGGACTTGAACCTGATTCTTACATTTCTGATGTGCGCTCCCTTTGAGCCACTTCACAACTGTCCTCTTCGCATTCTGACCTTGAAGACGGCTTTCCTGGTTGCCATCACCTCTGCCAGGAGAGTGAGTGAGCTCCAGGCTCTTTCTTGTACTCCACCTTTCCTTTCTGTCCATCCGGACAAAGTGGTGCTACGTACCAAACCTTCTTTCCTGCCCAAGGTTGTCACGGCCTTCCACATCGGGCAGTCTATCACCTTGCCAACCTTCTTTCCGCCACCGCATCCCTCTAAAGAGGAAGAGCGGCTCCACCGTCTGGACCCAAAACGTGCGCTCTCATTTTATTTGGATCGCACACGCCAGTTCCGGGTGGATGACCAACTCTTTGTTGGTTACGTGGGCGCTAAGAAGGGGAAAGCGGTGCACAAGAGGACCATCTCCCGGTGGATCATCTTGTGTATCCAGGCATGCTACTCTTTGGCTAGGAAGGAGCCCCCGGCTGGATTGCGGGCTCATTCTACCCGAGCCACGGCGACTACCACTGCCCTAGGCAGGGGTGTGCCCTTACAAGACATCTGTCAGGCAGCTACGTGGGCATCGCTGCACACGTTTGCAAGACACTACTGCCTGGACAGCCAAGTCCGGAGGGATGGCTTCTTTGGCCGTTCTGCCCTCCAGGACTTTCTGGTGTGATTATTGGTTCGCAGACCCACCACCGGGGTTGGTATTGCTGGGGTATCTATTCTAAGGTAAGGAATCTAATACTAACGTGTCTCTTTCAGATGCACAAGTTACTACTTGTGTAACGATATATCTGTAAGAGACATTAGTTAGTATTAGATTCCTTACCGACCCACCCATCCTCCCCGTTCTGCGAACCAATATCTAGGGTTAGGGTTGTCCCCTTTCAGGGCCCTAGTTTCAATGGCACCAGTGTTGGTTTTTAACATGGCTCTGCGTTTCTGGCGCGGAAAAGCTGTGTCTAAGAACTGACGTCAGCACGCGGAGGCGGCGTCTAAGTACTCCGACGACGTCATCACGGCGCCGACGACGGACGCGGAGCCGCAGACGACGCCTACCGACGCCCAAGGGTACTGCTACGCAAAAATTTCCGGATCCAGTCTGACGCCTGGGGATATTCTAAGGTAAGGAATCTAATACTAACTAATGTCTCTTACAGATATATCGTTACACAAGTAGTAACTTGTGCGCCTGGGAACAAGGTAGGGAAATAAAGTTTAGTATATCTGAACTCGGAATGTTCAAATGCATCTTTTAGTGAGGGAGATTTCTACATTGTGTTTAAAAATACCACTTTTAGAAATTAGATATTTTGTTGCTTAGTTCTTCAGTGCGCCTCTGCTAGGAGGTTTAATGACAGTCTAGCTTTGGAGTGACAGGGGCTGGGTCATGTGCAGTTGCTCCAGAGTCTGGATGATTCAGGGCTAGGCTGAATAGACCTGGTCTGCATTTAAAGTTGGGGGAGGAGATTTCCTTTCACCTGAATGGACCTGGTCTGCCTTCCACAATGCTGTCTCCACCTACTGCGATGAAGCTGGGCCAGAGAGGACATAACTTGTTTGGACTAAGCACAGACACTCTGTCTGAGAGAACAAAGGGATTTTGAGTATAAATATTGGGACCCAGACCCTAACATTTTAGAACTCGCTGGAATCAAGGAACTTGACCAGAATAAGAGTTGCCAGGAGGAGTACTGCCCCTTTGCTATAGTGTTGCTTTGTTGGGTTGGCCTGCAGTTGCTGCTTCTCCCTTGGGCAGTGAAAGGACTGACTTGAATTTTCTTTTACTTGTGCTGAGTATCTCCAAGGGCTTGAAGTAGAGCTTGCCTCCTGTTCCAAAGTCCCAGGGCCTGCAAAGACTTCGTAAACCTCTGGTACCACCTCTGGAAACTGCTGTTTCAGTTGCCAGAGAGTAGGGAAACGCACCGACTCAGTTGCTGGTTTTGTGTCCTGACTGCACCGTAGAAGGCACCATCCGCACCGTAGAAGGCATCATCCGCATCTTGTACTGGAACCCTGGTCTCTACGCTGCCACTGAGCTACTGCTTGCACCATGACCTGTGGGCACAGCAGTCTGCACCGCCTCACTTCACTACACCATCCTGGTTTCACCAACGCTGTCGCTGCTGCTGACTTCGACACCCGTGACCGCATCGTGGCTGGAGGCACCGCTCTTTAGTTTCACGACGCACCGCCTCGTCCCACACAGTCTAAGCCATCCGATGCCAGCTCCCGCTACCTGGCTCTTTTGCTTGCACCGCTACCTGTCAGCACCGCATTGAGCCCAGTCTCGCCCTGCACCGCAAGCATCGGTCTCACCATTGCCGTCTGGATGATCGTCACCAAGCCGCTGCCTGCACCTCATCGGGAGGACACTGCACCCTGCACAGCTTCAATTTGTGCAACACAACCGCGACGGTTGCCACGACCAGCTCACACTAACATGCCAGCCACAACAAGAAAGGTACAGTTACAGAGTTTGTCCAAGCTTTCGCTGGCCCGTACTCACGCGGTCGGCTGGAACTGTTAGACTGTTGTTTTTAGCATTGAGGTAGCCCTGGACAGAGCTACTGACTTGTACGAACTGTTTTTTTTTTTTTAGGTATTTCTGCAATTTTAAGGATATCTTGCAAAGTAAATATTTGTAAGGACTGTATAAGGATCTTTGTCTTTTTGGTCTTGTTTTGGATATATATATATATATATATATATATATATATAGTGGATATTTGTTTTAACTGATGTGGTGTCCTTTTGTAGCGTTTTCATTGCATTACTGTTGGTTATGTGCAAATGCTTTACACACGGCCTCTGAGATAAGCCTGACTGCTCGTGCCAAGCTACTATGGGGTGAGCAGGGGTTATTTTAGGATGCAACTACCTTGCCCTGACTAGGAAGAAGAGTCCCTACTTGAACAAAGGTGCAACCCCTTGCCAAATAGAGACCCTGATGTATAACAAGGTAAGTAACTTGCTCATTAATCCATGCACTGAATAACTCATTCATCCATATATGCACTCCCTTATCCTCCCTGTGAATCCTTCTCACATTTATCCTCTCCACTATCAACACCAATTCACCTTGACTCCAATCAATGCAGCAATTGCACTTTTCGGGGGGAAAAGGCCAGACCTGTTGAGTTTACTTGTGTTTTTCTCATAAACGCCTTCTGGTCAAGTTGAGAGACCGTTGTCTCCCAACCCCCTGATCTAAAGGTGTATGAAGTCTTTTGCATAAGCTATATTGACTTAAGGATTTTTGGTCACACGCCATCGCACATTTACTGCTGGCCACAGAGCCAGCCACTTGTGAAATGCTCCCCCCCTTTCAGGACAGCAGACGATGCTTATACTGAGAAGATGCGTAACCCAGGGTTGGCTTGGTTCCCTAAGCCAACTAGATAGGACCGTGTGGTATCCTTCTCTATGTTTGCTTCTGCACCTTACCCTTACTAGAATGTTATTCATTGAATCTGATGATGTAGTCTTGTTATGGTTCTATTCTGACCGAGACTGTGTCAGTTGCTGCCTGCCTATCTCTGCTGTGGATGAGATCCTTTCTTCCTTTGATAAGAATAAAGAAACTTGTTTATCTAACCTTCAATTGAGATGTACTTCTTCAGACCTCTTTAGAATTGTATACTGAGCAGATAGCAACTCAGCTTATTCCTAGCAACGGACCTTGGAGCGTAGCTAAAGGCCAGATACCTAGGAATTTCATACATGTGGTTCGAGTTGCTGTGTCGTCCACAATGCACCGCTTTAGTTGCCACCATCCTCCTGTGTCATGAACACTTCTATATTACGACGCTGTAAGAAAATATCAGTGGAGACCATCATTCCCACAATAGCAGCATTTCTGAAGCAACATTTACAAAAAATGTGGTTCAAATGTTAATCCACTTGATTTAACTCCATTCTCTTCCATTTACAGGGCCATGATATTTATGGATTTGACCTTGAAGTCCTGCTCCAGAGAATCAACGTGTGCAAAGTTCCTCATTGGTCCAAAATTGGTCGCCTGAGGAGATCAGTCATGCCAAAACTTGGGGTAAATTACTTTCAATTTACCTTTTGTTGAAATAGGGTTCTTGCTTTGCTTCTGTTGTCCTTTACACAGACCGTATTGACTCTACAATAACATTTTAATGTACATTCTGTATGTGGGTGGGGTGGGGTCATGAAAGCCGTAGAGCGAAAACACTGCTTCTGCCTACCACGCCCATTTCTAGTATTTCGATAGTTTTATCTGTGTCGCGTCACAGGGGTTGAGCTGGTAATGGTGTTTCTTTCGGAATTTCTAGAGAATCACAGAATTTAGTAGCAGTGCTGGCCCGCCTTTCATACTAGAGTATGTTGTGTATATATTTCGGTCACTTAAGTAGGCAACGACTGTGTCCATTAAAACAACACCTTCATTGTTGGTTTGCTCAGTTAAACACTTGCCGTTTATTGTTTCCGGCAGGGCCAACTTGGCCGTTAATCCGTTTGAGGATTATAAATGGAGTCCAGTTTAAATTGAATATTTAAGACCGCAAAATAGTATAAGAGCTGTAGCAAATATTTTATGTATGCGGGCAGCAACACTCCAGCTGGAAAGCGGACTAGTCATGCTGGGAAGTAGGGCACATCATCGGTTGCTGTAGTTGTCACTCGCTTGATTCAGTAATTCCTTCAACAATTCATAATTTAACATCCTAGGAACAAAGTTTTGTTTTTGACGTAGAATCTATGGCCTAGTCCTAATGTCCTCCGGGCTGCTAAGAATTGTTTGTACTTTTAATCAGTGCAGGGACGACGGGTCACACATGAAACAGTTAGAAAGACTAGACTCACTGTGTATTTGTTTAATGGTTATTGCTTACTCTCTGTGCCCAGGATGGCCAGGAAATAATGGGCGATTGAAAGGTCCTCTCCATTTCACTTGTGATGAACCGAATGAAATTTAAGAGGGACAAATACTATTAAAACTCACAATAACGGAAAGTCAGTTGTCAGCATGTTTATCCTTTTCTTTCGTGTAAATGTATTTCTAAATGGTGCGTAATACTAATGTTCAGCCCGTTTACAGGCGAGCCTAAGTTTGGCAGAGTTGAGAAACTAGAATGTAGATAAAGGACCCAAATTATGAAAATAAAGTATAGGATTTATCAAGTACAGTATAAGGTTTGCATGGATTTACATATATTTGCTCCTTCATTGCATATTCTCGCAAACATTGCACATTTCCAGCTATGCTCCTTGTTCACTATATTTACTAGAGTGGATTTTCTGTAATGCTCACAATCCACTACAGTTATCATGCAACAGATGTTAGAAGTGCAAAAGCATTTTCCCCGCAGGATTATTTTTCCTGTTGAAAATAACCTCCACACGCTCAATCAATACAATCTGGGTGGTGCACAGTTCTTTCACATGTCCCCCCCCCCCTCCCTCCCCCCATCCTAGCTAGTGTGGAACCTCATTTTGTCACCTTTTTCACAAGTTATCAATTTGTACAATTCACCTTATTAGTAGATTGCCGGTCGTAGTAAGTCCCATAGGCGAGAGTACATGTTCACCAATCAAAGAATTACATGTTAGTTTTTTGTGTTCACGTAGCTTAAACATAAATACGCATCAATATTGTACGTGTGAACAAGTGTTTTGCTCGGACAATGCTCTTTTAACGTGTCTATAGACTTAATGACTTAATCCAGTGGTTCTCAACCTTTTGACTTCTGGGGACCCCCACTTACCCATTACTGGAATCCGGGAACAACCCACGCAGGCATTACTAGAAGCCGGGGACCTCAGACTAAGCATGGTCGATGCTTTGAACTGCAAAGCAATAAAAAAAAGCATTGGCATTGTCAATAGGTCTTCTTTTTTGGACCTTATAAGTATTTAGTTATGCAGCACAATATCCTTGGGGCAACAATAACTGTTGCATGGTTAAACACTTATAAGGTTGCAAAGGTGAGACCTATTGGCTATGCCAATGCTTGTTGCTTAGGTATTTAAGCCAAGAGAAATTTCTTATGGGGTAACCCAATATCCCTCAGAACCTGGGTAATACAATAATAGTTTCAACAATGGCTCCGTCGGGTATGAACACAATTGCTTTGGATCATGTATTTATCTTTGACTCAGGTATGGGCATAACATTTCTACTTATTATGCTGCCTCTATTAGGCCATAGAAGTGCAAAACCAAACAATGGGGAGAGTCAGTCAAACATTTTAATCACTGAATTATCATTTCATACATTATTTTGTTTGTTCTTCTCAACTGACACCTTCAAATATGCATTAAAATTTACAAAATACGGCGCAACAATTCAGTTTAGTGAGCAAAGTGACATAGTGTGAAATAAATGTGACACAGTGACATCAAGTGATCTATATACATGTGCGTGAGAAAATGTTTAAAGGGAAAAGAAGGATTTAGAAAGGCCAATTCTTATTTTGCTGACACTCAAAACCAACAAACTATATTCAATAGATGTGGTATGTTGGACATGGTTGGCTGGTCCTTTGTGAGAGTCTGTCGACGTTTCGACCCTGGGACTCCTTATTTATGGGTCTCTAGCGGGTCTTCTTCAGGACGGGGGCAGGTAAGGAGTAGTTGCGCCTGTTGGTTCAATTAAAAATTACATTAAAAACCATCAGGTTTGGATTTTTGGAGTTTGGCCTTTCTAAATCCTTCTTTTCCCTTTAAACATTTTCTCACGCACGTGTATATAGATCACTTGATGTCACTGTGTCACATTTATTTCACACTATGTCACTTTGCTCACTAAACTGAATTGTTGCGCCGTATTTTGTAAATTTTAATGCATATTTGAAGGTGTCAGTTGAGAAGAACAAACAAAATAATGTATGAAATGATAATTCAGTGATTAAAATGTTTGACTGACTCTCCCCATTGTTTGGTTTTGCACTTCTATGGCCTAATAGAGGCAGCATAATAAGTAGAAATGTTATGCCCATACCTGAGTCAAAGATAAATACATGATCCAAAGCAATTGTGTTCATACCCGACGGAGCCATTGTTGAAACTATTTAGGTATTTAAGCCAGGTAAACATTCCTAAGGTACAAGGATGGACAGATGTAAAAGTCTTAATTATGATAGTTTATATGCAGAAGATAGTCAGAAATGGACGCCAGATGCATTTTTATTGAAGTTTTTTTAATTGTTATTACAATATTGCAATTAAAAGGTAACTTTAAATTGTTAGCTTTTTCTAGTATAGCTTCTTATAGCAGTTTAGAAATGTTGAAATATTGATCTGAAAGAAACATGTTAGATTCCTTACCTTAGAATATCCCCAGGCATCAGACTGAATCCGGAAAGTTTTCGTCAGCAGTACCCTTGCGCATCGGTAGGCGTCGTCTGCGGCCCCGCGTCCTTCGGCGTCATGATCGCCGGGATGATGTAGTTGGAGTACTTAGATGCCGCCCTCACGCGCTGAGGTCATTTCTTTTTTCCGTGCCACCAAGCGCAGATCCGGGAAGAGCTAGTACCCTAGTCATTTTTTGACTAACATTTTGGCAATCTTTTTCGAGTCCATTTGACTCCTGGTGCCGTTAGGGATGCCTGGATTCAAACCGTACTACGGCTGTCACCGCCTGATGTCGGTGACCGACCCCCACCACTGGTGTCACTACTGCCTCTGGCCGATTTCGACTACCGGGCCTCGACCTCAAAAGCTAGGCGGGAGTGGTCATGCAAGCTCCTCGAGATCTGGCTGTCGGCTCCGCGCCGCTAGAGGTCCCGGTCGAGGAGGAAGTAGAGGGCCCGGTCGCGGAGCCGGAGCCCACACCGTTCGTCGGGCTCCAAGTCCTCGCATTCAGGTAAGTCGAGGCAGTCTAAAAAGAAGTCTAAGAAGCGACATCACACTTCTGACTCCCCTCGCCGGTTGTGCGACGTGGCTGAGGGTTCAGGTGCCACCACCCGCGCAGCTCTGCCGGAGCCGCAGGCGTCACATCTGGTCCCAGACCCTCCGATCCCTGGACTGCGTGCGACGCCGGAAGAGATGTGTGATTTCCTCGTGGCCATGAGGATTCACTTCCTTCTGTCGAGGCCTGCCGGCGCGCCTTCGGGCCCCGCAGACCCGACTAGGGGCCCTAGCGAGCCGACCGCTTTGTCTCTGGCACTGTCGTCGACTTCGGTCCCGACGCCACAGGGCCTTGGGGGATCCAGGTCTGGATCCTGGTCGACGCCAGTTGACCTCACGACTCCTCCGCTGGTGCCGACCCTATTGGTGTCACTTCCGGCACTGTCTTTGGACAACGCCGCCCCGGGTCCAGAGCGCGGCGTCGCTCTGCGCAGTTTCCGGAGTCGATGAGTGATCAATTCACCTATGACCCGGCTCCGTCATTTCTGCCTGTTTATCAGGACACGGCTGGAGGGGAGGACTGGGAAGGGTCTGAGGACACTCTGGCACAACAGTGCCAGTTAAGTTTGGACTGGGCAGATGAGCTGGGGGAGGCCAGTGGTCTGGACACATCGCCTGACACTGGATTAATCTCTCCTCCCTCCGTGGCTACGGAGGAGGGTGCTACGAATGGTGTGGTGTTGCGCAGGGCAGTCAAGGCCTTGGCTCTTGAGCTCCCTGCTGCGGCTGTGAGGACTAATCTCCTCACTGAGGTGCTTCAACTGCCAGTAAGCTCTTCGGAGCCTCTCCTGTCGTTCAATGAGGCCCTCATGGACGTTCTGATGGGCACTTGGTCCGAGCCCACCACAGTGCCCCCTGTAGATCGGAACGTGGCCCGACCCCACTGCCCGACTCCGGGCGACCCCCTGCTTTCTGTCCGTACACCCCACCCCGAGAGCCTGGTGATCCAGGCCTCTATGTCCCAGACCGCATTCCCAAATGCCCCTCCAGATCGGGAATCCAAATGGTGTGACCAGTTTCACAAGAAACTGTTCTCCTCACTTAGTCTGGGGTTGCGGTCTATCAACACTGCTTGCCTTTTGGGCCGCTACACCCACTCCTTGTGGGACACGGTTGCGGATGTGCTGCCCTAGTGTTCGGAGGAGGCCCAGGCATGGCTCGCCCAAGCACTTTCTGAGGGGCGGGATTACAGCACGTTATTCCATCAGATGTGGACTTGATACCACGGACTCGCTGAGCAGAGCGATTTCCCTGACGGTGGCGATCCGTCGTCACGCCTGGCTGAGGTCCGCCAATTTTTAGGGGGATATCCAGTCCATACTCATGGACATGCCCTTCGATGGCTGTCGCCATTTTGGCGACAAAGCAGACAGTACGAGAAGGGCAAAGGAGGCCTACACCCTATCTTGGACCTTCGGAGCGTCAATGGCTTCCTCCGTAAGGAGAAGTTCAAGATGCTGACTTTAGCTCAGTTCCTGGCTGCCCTAGACCCTGGAGACTGGATGGTAGCATGGGACTTGCAGGACGCGTATTTTCACCTCCCTGTCCTGCCGGCGCTACCTGCGGTTCACGGTAGACCTTGAGCACTTTCAGTTTACTGTGCTCCCCTTTAGCCTCACCAGTGCCCCTCGGGTGTTCACTAAAGTGATGGCGGTGGTCGCTGCTCATCTGCGCAGATCAGGGTTTTCAGTCTTTCCCTATCTCGACGACTGGTTGTTGAAGGCGGGCTCGCACCGGACAGTCGTCTCCCACCTCCAGACTATGGCCGATCTCCTGCACTCGCTGGGGTTCTCCATCAATGTGCCGAAGTCACACCTGTGCCCCTCTCGGAAAGCTCCTCTTCATCGGAGCGGTACTGGACTCGGCGCAGTTTCAGGTTTATCCCGCCGCGCAACGGGTTCGGGATATTCAGGCTCTGATTCCGATCTTTCAACCTTTATCCCGGGTTTCGGTCAGGCTGATACTGCAGCTCCTGGGGCTAATGGCCTCCTGCATCCTGCTGGTACATCACGCCAGGTGGCGGATGCAGGCTCTGCAGTGGGACTTGAAGTTTCAGTTGGGCACAGCATCAGGGCAACCTGTCCGACCACGTTCTGATCTTGGAGGGCAGTGGTTGCTCACGGACCGCTTTTGGGTCAGTGGCAGATCCCTCTCCCTACCCAACCGGAGCACATAGTGGTGACAGATGCATCCCTCCTCGGATGGGGGGGGGGCACATGGGAGAGGCGGAGATTAGAAGCCTCTGGTCTCCGGCGGAGTCCCGGCTCCATATCGACCTTCTGGAGCTGCGGGCGATCAGACTTGCACCAAAGGCATTCCTTCATTCTGTCCGGGGAAGTGTAATGCAGGTGTTCACGGACAACACCACCGCCATGTGGTACTGCAACAAACAGGGCGGGGTGGGGTCGTTGACCATTTGTCAGGAGGCTCTGCGCCTCTGGATATGGCTGGAACACCAGGGCGTCACCCTGGTGGTTCAACACCTGACAGGTTCCCTGAACGCCAGGGCGGACAAACTCAGCCACCGTTGCATGATGGATCACGAATGGCGTCTGAACTCAGACGTGGAGCGAGGTCTCTTTCACCAGTGGTGGGAGAGCCTTGATTAGATCTATTCGCCACTGAAGAGAACACGCAATGTCGTCTGTTCTGCGCGTTGGAATTTCCAAGGCGGCACTCGCTCTGAGACTCTTTTCGTCGCGAGTGGAGCTGCGGTCTGTTGAACGCCTTTCCGCCTATACCACTTGTGCCCAGAGTGCTGAAGATCAGGCGAGACCGGGCCCAAGTCATCCTTGTGGCTCCGGACGGGGCACGAAGATACTGGTATATCGAGCTACTCAGCATGTCAGTCGATCCCCGATTTGTCTGCCTCTTCAGGAGGACCTTCTGTCGCAGCAGCAGGGGATGGTCCTCCACCCGAACCTGTCCAGTCTCCACCTACATGCCTGGAGATTGAGCAGTGACAGTTGAGGCCATTTGACTTGCTTCCTGAAGTCTGTGATGTGATTCTGGCAGCCAGGCGTCCCTCCACAAAAACGGTATACGCCTGATGGTGGGATACATTTGTAGCGTGGTGCACAGCAAAGGCTGTGGATCCACTCTGTCCCTCTTTCAAAGGTTCTCCTCTTTCTTTTTTCTCTTGCCCAGCAGGGCTCTTCTCTGGGCACTATCAAAGGCTATCTCTCGGCCATTTCAGCCTTCTTAAGGCTTCCTGATCAGCCTTCTCTTTTCAAGTCCCCTGTTGTAAATAGATTCTTGAAAGGCATCACACACATGTTCCCTCCTGTTCCTTTCGTGATGCCTCAGTGGGACTTGAACCTTGTACTTATCTGATGTGCGCTCCCTTTTAGCCACTTCATAATTGTCCTCTTCATCTTCT
Organism: Lissotriton helveticus; assembly: GCF_964261635.1. Taxonomy (NCBI): domain Eukaryota; kingdom Metazoa; phylum Chordata; class Amphibia; order Caudata; family Salamandridae; genus Lissotriton; species Lissotriton helveticus. Next base: position 951,102,405 of record NC_136069.1, read on the forward strand.
GACTCTTAAAACTGCTTTCCTGGTTGCCATCACCTCTGCCAGAAGAGTGAGTGAGCTCCAGGCTCTATCTTCTAAACCTCTTTTCCTCTCTGTCCATCTGGACGAAGTTGTTCTGAGGACTCGTCCTTCTTTCTGCCCAAGGTGGTTACAGCCTTCCACATCGGGCAGTCCATCACCTTGCCCACCTTCTTTCCGCCTCCGCATCCCTAGGAAGAGAGGCTCCTCCGTCCGGACCCAAAACGTGCGCTCTTTTTGTCTAGACCGCCCACGCCAGTTCCGGGTGGACGACCAGCTCTTTGTTGGTTACGTGGGCGCTAAGAAGGGACTGGCGGTGCACAAACGGACCATCTCTCGGTGGGTCGTTTTATGCATCAAGGTCTGTTATACCGTGGCAATGAAGGAGCCACCTGTGGGGCTGCACGCCCATTCCACTCTGTCCACGGCGGCTACTACTGCCCTAGGTCGGGGAGTCCCCTTGCAGGACATCTGTCAGGCAGCTACGTGGGCCTCGCTGCACACGTTTGCTTGGAACTACTGCCTGGGAAGCCAAGTCCAGAGAGATGGCTTTTTCGGCCGTTCCGTTCTCCAGGACTTTCTGTTATGATCTTGGTTTTTAAACCCACCACCGGGGTTGGTATTGCTGGGGTATATATTTTAAGGTAAGGAATCTATCACTAACGTGTCTCTCTCAGATGCACAAGTTACTTACCTTTGGTAACTTTATAATGGTAAGAAACATTAGTTAGTGTTCGATTCCTTACCGCCCAGCCATCCTCCCCGTTCTGCGAACTGATATCTAGGGTTAAGGTATCTCCCTTTGAGGACCCTAGTTTCATGGCACCAGTGTCTGTTTCTTGCATGGCTCTGCGTTCCTGGCACGGTAAGCTATATACAGAACTGAGGTCCGTGCGCGAGGGCGGCATTTAAGTTCTCCAACGTCATCCCGGCGATCACAACGCCGACAACTGACCAGAGCCACAGACGACGCCTAATGACGCGCAAGGGTACTGCTGACGAAAACTTTCCGGATCCAGTCTGACGCCTGGGGATATTCTAAGGTAAGGAATTTTAACACTAACTAATGTTTCTTACAGATATATCGTTACCGAAGGTAAGTAACTTGTACAAATGTCTGATAGCACTAAAGAGCCTTGCTAGCTCTAAGTGCTCTTCACAAACACTTTTGCGCTCTTATACCGGCTTTTTTTCATAGTTTCTTTTCTTAAACCATCACTTCTTAACCCTTCACAACACAGTATTGCTTTTGGAAGCAAGGCAATTTATAAATGCTTTGGTCTGAGCTGATTTATCCTGTAGAAATAATTACACTGCATTCAGGCACGCTGCTTTTGTATTTTTTACTAAATGTTTGTATTTTATTGCAATGCCTTTTGTTAAAATGATCTTTGAATGATGGTGCATAGGGGAAGCATGAGAAGGAAATAGCAGGAGATCCCTTGTGCATAATGATCCAACAGATGTGCCCAGAGTCTAATCCCCATAAGCCTGGAAATCCCTCTGATGGGGGATGTTGGAAGGAACCAGATGGGAACAGCCTTTTGCTCTTTTATCTCGCCTTCCCTTCAAAGCCTTCCTGCGCCTCCCCTTCAAAGCCTTCCTGCGCCTCCTTCTAATTCTTAACTTTGCTAAGAACAGTACATCTGAATGCACGCTAGAGCAGCACCCACCGTAGCAAGTCTGAAAGGAAGGTGGAAAGAAGCCACAGAAAAAGAGGCAACTGTGCGAATCAAAACACAAGGGCCATAATGCTGCAGCTTTAAAACTGGGAGCAATGAACATAAGCTGCAGGCTGCATAGTGCATTGAGACCTTCAGGCCGACATGCTTTTCAAAAGGAACAAGCATTGGCTGCGATTTCACAGGATTCGCTCTGTGCAGGGGGAGGGGCGAGCAAGACAGAGTCTCAGCAAGGCGCGCGAGAGGAAAGCCATATGGTGCCTCTGCTCGTAAGCGCGCGCCTGCGCACATATATACGCATGCTGTAGGCCGGCCCTGGTAGCATTTTTTGAAGCCCTTACTAAAAGTCTTGCCAGAACAGCGCATGCACTAGGTCAGGCGAGACCTAAAAAATACAGATAAAAAGCATTCATCAAACAAATATTTAAATAACACAGTTTACTTAATTCTTCAACACAAAATAAAATCAACATTTTAACGGAAAGGTGAGGATTTTTCTAAATTAAGTCGAGGAAACTTTTTTCATACTATATTCTGTGTGATGCTTATGCACTGCTCTCACAAATCAATCTGAGGCCACTAATTTAATTTATAGCGTCCAATTACAAATTCCACATTTACAGTACATTTTAAAATGTTAAATTATACATTTAGCTTCTTTATTTATATTCACTTTATTAATCTGTTAATATATAATTTTCGAAGTAGTCGCGCCCCCCTTTGGTGGCTTGTGGACCCCGGGGGTCCCCGCACCACAAGTTTGGAACCACTGAATCCATGTATCAAAACTTTAGTTAACTTTCAAAAATGTCACTGTAATCTATGGCTCCTAACCCTGAAATTCTTTAATGTGAAAATGAGCATTACTTGACACTTTGTCTAAATTGGAGCTTGATTCCTCTGTCACCTGTATGATCCATTCAGTCCAGTTCCCACTGAAACCTGACCCATAGTGACACAGTGGGTCATATTACACAGGGTGCCCAGTCTGTAGCCCTCCGTCTCCCACCACAAAGCAACCTCAGGGAATACACTAGTTTTTGGGGGTCGGACAGGATACCCTTCAGTAGTAAGATGGGGTGCCATTTATAGAATGGTAACTGCATGACATGCATGTTAAAATGCATTCTAGTATTCTGAAAGGGTCTATATTCTTTACCATTATGTAGATATAGCATTAAGTAACCACCCTCCATTTAGTCATATCTCAGCAGACTTGGACAGTGTGCAGAAATCTATCCGTCTTTATAGCAGGCTGGCTTCAGCAGCAGTGTTGCATTTTTGGTTACTTAAGTTGCTCATTCCCTTCCTCTGCATATGAAGAGCACCAGGTAGGGAATTCCAGGAAGTGTGAACATTGGACCACAGAGAGCCACAGGCCCATGGCAATCTCCCAGTAAATCGGACTTAGTATTGATGATTTTATTAAGCCGCCATATTGTATGGTGAAGATGCAACACCAAATTGTAGCGTTCCTTAATGTAACATTTAATCCTCTTGGTTCATAGCGCAACTTCAAAGTCTTCCGTTCAATACAGAGATCAAGGAGGTCAGAAGAAAATCAAGTTCCCTGAAAATTTGCCTTGGCAACAGGCAAAGAAACCCTCTTATTTAAAGGTTTTCAATGGCACTAGCTAGACCCGGAGGTTTTCAATCACTTTACGTATAATGCAGGGTCGTTCCATAGAAGTACATACAAGCATACAGATCAAACCTAGAGGTACATCCAAACATACATATCCAGGAAATTGTTAGGCAGTCAAGGTAGTTGCAAGACATTGTAACAGAACAAGTTTATGGCGTGAATGACAAAGAGGAAGCTTAAACAATCAAATAAAATGCCTGCCTTAAAGGCCTAAAAGGATTGTGTGACTCCTTGGGAGCATAGCTTAGTTTGAATATTAAGATATTTGTTGAGCAGAAGCTATTTAAGGTCCCATTTGAAGCATGGAAAAGATGGGTTACAGTGGAGATCTCCAGGGAGTGCGTGCCAGAAAGAAGAAAGAAAGAATCCCAGGAGCATTTCCAGAAAATGAGCGTATCTGTGAGGATTTCTTTTTCAGTTTGGGAGGAATGAGAAGATATGAGTTAGAGCTTCTCAGAGTCCTGGCTCTTCCTGCTTTGGAAAGTTTGGAACCTAGGTAGTTTGGGTTATGTTTATGAAGGGCTTTGTGGGTGATGCAAGCAGTCTTATAGATGCATCTTCCTTCGATGTGAAGCCAATTGAGTTTCTTGAGGGACGGTGAAATGTGCTCTAATTGTTTAACACCTGTTATTAGCCGGGCGGCCATGTTAAGAGCTGCTGTAAGGGGGCAAGTTGGGTTTTCAGAGTTCCTGTGAATATGGCATAGCCATAATCCAGTTTTGAGAGGACAAGAGACTGCAACACCGGCTTGAAATCATCAGGCAGTGTAAAAGGCCTGATTTTGTTGATATTTTTAAGTGTATAGCGCTCCTTTGGCTGAGTTGCTGATGTGGTCTTTCATTGACCGTTTTTTGTCCGGAGTGATGCCCAAGGACTTTACTGATTTAGATAGTGTAAGAGCGCAGTAAAGGGCGTCCAAGTTAGTGAGCCAAACTTGGATTGGAAGACGGTGGTTGTTAGGGGAGAAAAGTAGTATTTTAGTTTTGTTGAGCTTCAACTTTAAGTGGTGGTTGTTAAACCAAGTTTGTACCTTGATTATTGTATCATTGTATTGAATGATGTCTCTCGGTGAATTATTACTGTAGTAAAGTTGGGTGCCATCAGCATACAGGTGATATTTTATCACTGCTTGGTTCAAGATCAGAGTAAAAGGTTCCAAAAAGAGATTGAAAAGAGCAGGGGAGAGAATTGAGCCTTGGGGTACACCATGGGGAATTAGTGTTGTTTTTGATACAGTTGTTGATTTGTATTTGTTGCAAGCAATGTTGCAGGTACGAGGTGAGCCAACTAAGACTGCCATTGATACAACTGTGGTCTTGAGTGTCTCAATTAATGCTGGGTGGTTAACAGTATCAAGAGCTGCTGAAAGGTCAAGTAGGATTAGGAGGCATGTGTCCCCTTCATCCAAGTATCGAATGTCATCCGCGATATTGAGCATAACAGTTTCTGCGCTACAGCCTTTTCTGAATCCTGACTGGAAGGTGTCAAGGAGATGGAATTCCTCTATATGATGGTTGAGTAGTAGGACGCATTTATCCATTGTTTTGGCTAGGAACGGGAGGTTGGTGACAAGTCGGAGGTTACTGAAGCCATTGGGGTCAGCCCCTGGTTTTTTAGGTCGAGCATAGCACAGTGCACATGGGCTGCTCTATGGGAGGCTTTTTGTGAGCGCTCAAAACTTCATGTGGGTCTAACTCCTCCCACACATTCTATTGGCCTTTGCGTGTGGCTTTGAATAATGAAAGCACGCAAATGGTCCAAGGAGGGCGCATGTCCCACCTCTTCTTGAAATGTTCACTCCCACAGCGTTTTGCAATCGGGAGCGGCGTGCAGGGGTGCAGCTGCATTCCTCGTCGCGTCTTGGATGAGGTTACTACAGCGCATGGTTGCTTTCGCGGCCGCGCTTGTTCCTACATGCTGTTGTGGCACAATAGCTATGTATTTCCCTGACTGCATTTTAAGAGTGCTGCTTTTCAGCATGTTTGTTTTCCTTTCCGTCCTTTAATCGTTGCAGCGCACGGTACTGTTTCCACTTCACTTATTCTCCCCGGCTTCTCCCAACACTACCCACACCGGACTGTACAAATGTCTGACCGCATTTTAACCCCTTCCACGCTCATGACGAGCTGGGCTCGTCATGAAGTAGCCTGCTGCTACACTGATGACGAGCCCAGCTCGTCATGAATGCATGAGGATCCCGGAATCCCAGCACAGCAGGGGAATTCCCATAGCATTCAAGTGGTTAAGAGCACTGCTTTTCTGCATGTTTTTCACTTAATCGTTTGCTGCAAATTCTGTCACCAACTCTTGTTTCGTGTAAAGTGGTCCAAAGTCCTTGGCCATGTTCGCGGTACAGGAACCTGTTTAAATATATGAATACATTTGGAATTTCAAAAGTTTTCAGTTGTTTCTGCTTGACGCATCAGCGGGCATTTGCTTTGGGTGGGAAACCCATACTGTGCATGTTCATGCTTTTAGAGCTGCCTCTCTGTTTATACCAGGCAGCGAGGATATCACTGTGCTACCCCTGAGTCTGCAACATTTGTAGCCTCTGCTACGAGTGCCGTCACCTCTGAAGTTTCAGTTTTATTCTGAATTGTCCATTCTGACTATAATCATCACAGAATACTCTGAGCTGCAGATCACCTTGCTGATGAACCCAGGAAGAGCTGCCTGGCATAAGCGGGGTGGCAGGGACAAGTCCACAGCAGCCTGCGAGTCACCACCTCTGTCACTATGGGGCTCATTGACAAAACATGTGCGGTTCTGAAGAGGCGGCTGATACGGCAGACTCTAGCAGCCATGGCTCTCCGTGTCAATGGCAGCAACAAGCTGAACTTTTACCCATGTGGACATGACTCTAGAAGGATTTAAATTCCCAGGAAGCCGAAAAGATGGATAATTTTGTTAGATTTCTTTCCTTAGTGAGGTCTTTGCTTGAGCATTTACACAAATTGCTTAAACCTAAAAAAAAAATTTGATGTTTCAATAGAAATACACCATTCTGCACCAAGGTAATGATGGTAGGTATTTTGGTTACATGTGATTGCAAACACTCTGTGACCAAAAAGAGGTCCTTTTTTTTCCAAATTTTAATACTACTAAAAAGCATAAAAACATCACAGCAAATGATCCACCCGATGATGCAGTACATCAGATAAGTGCTGTGGTTCAAGTTTTTATTTTATTTTAAACTTTACTTTATGTATTGAAGCATTACAAGCATAGCATACAATGTGGTCATAAGATAGCATAGAGTAATAGCTTTGTTTCAAATAAGAAGACATAACCAGGTAATACAATAAAAACAAACATTAGCCACATAAAAAAAGGACAATGATTGTTTACAACGCCACACAAATCAATCCAGACTTCTGATGTAAAGGCAAAATAATCAGTACCAAAGTGCATACCGTGGGGCAAAGGTCGATAGTGCGACCGACGATCAGTCCGAGGTTTGCTCCGTCTGAGACCATAAGTACTCCTTTAAAGGGACCCAGAAGTCTTTGGGCCGGGATGACGACGGCAGTTCTTCTGAATAAAATTCTAATTGTTCATGGCAGAAAGCCATATCCTTAAGCCACAAGTCTACATTCGGTTTTAATTTACTGTCCCATGTAAACAGCACCCGCCTTTTGGCAAGTAACAAAGCCACTCGCACAAAACGACACACTAACGATTTACATTGAGGAGTGTAGGTTAGTAAACATTCTAATGGCGTACATGGCAGGGCCAGGCCCGTCATCCTGTGTATCAGAGCAATGACTTTTTCCCAGTATCTAAAAACTGCCCCACACTGCCATGCGAGGTGCAGAAAGTCAGCCTGATCCCTACCACACCGCTTGCAGCAGGCCGAATCCCGCAGACCCAGCTTGTGCAGTTTTTGGGGGGAGTAATAGACCTGGTGTAGGAATTTTATGTGTATGATTTGTTCCCATATGTTTTCTGTAATTGGAGGGAGCAGTATCGAATTCCAGCGGGCAAAACTCTTATCGTGGCCAACGGCCGTTTCTCCCTGTACTGCCTTATAGAGTTTACTTATCAACCTCTTCCGGTTGGGGGTGACTATCACCATCTGTAGTGCCTGAGACACAGGTGGCTCCTCGGGGAATGTAGTGTAGTGAACGCTTATCGCCTGACGCAGTCTATGACCAGTGAACTGGAAGAGTGATGTGGGATGTTGTACATAATCAAAGTGGTGCTCCGGGATATATTGCCCGTCAACGTAGAGATCCCCCATTAGTGTTACTCGCACCTCTCTGTGTCGACATGGTGCCCCGTTCTTGCACTACCGAAATGGCGTCATGCCCAGATAGTGGCAGATTAGGAGCATATAGTGGAAGTCTATTGGTTCTCCTCCTGATTTCCTGCCATGCCCGCACCGTGATGTCGATGGTGTTATCTCATGTTTAGGTGTATGACTGTTAAAGTGAGTAAGAATTCCCGTTAGTAGCACTGGGTATGTATCGACGCCCTCTACTGCGACATGAGGCAAGAAATCATGCGGTTTAAACCAAAAGTAAGCATATTGTGCCTGGCTACATAGATAATACACATAAAAATCCGGAGCTTGAAAGCCTCCCCTGTCAAAGGATTGTGTAAGAGTATGCCAGCTTAGTCGGGGCTGTTTGTTTCCCCATACTAGTCGCAGCAACTGAGACCGAAGTTGTTTGAAGAAGTGTTGTGTAAGGCGAACAGGAACATTACATAATAAATATAAGAACCGCGAAAGGACAACCATCTTAATCAGGGCAATGCGGTCTGACAGCGAAAAAGGCATTTTCACCCATCTATCCACCTGTTCATTGAGCATAATGTAGGCCCGGCCATAGTTTTCTTTAATGACCACATCTGGGTCTCGATGGACCCACACTCCAAGATATTTCACTGGGTCCACAGACCATACGAGAGGGTATTCCAGCTGTGGTGTAGTGGTGACTTGTGTCGGGGGAATAATGATGGATTTTTCCCAGTTAATTTGGAGACCTGAGACGAGGCCAAATTTTATGTACTCGCGGATCACCGGAAAGAGGTATGTGTGGGGTTCCCGGACATAGACAACAATGTCATCTGCATAGAGAGATATTCCCACAGGTCGATTGTGAAACGACAAGGCAGCTGCTCAATGACCCTGTCTGATTCTGCAAGCTAATGGTTCTAAAATGAGGGCATATAGTAGAGGGGACAGGGGACAACCCTGTTGGGTCCCTCTCTCCACAGGAAACTGCTCCGAAGTAGTCTCACCAACTCGCATCCTAGCAGTGATGTCAGTATAGAGAACTTGCACCCATCTGATGTTAACCGGGGGGAAGCCCATCGGTGAAGCATGAAGAAGAGGCATTTCCATTCCACAGAATCAAAAGCTTTCGGCGCATCTAATAATTCGGCCGCAGCAGGTAGGTCAGGATTTAACACATGGAGCATAGCAAATATGGTTCGGAGATTTAGGGAGGTGGAGCGCTCAGGGATGAAACCGGATTGGTCATATTAAAGGCTGTAATCGAGTGGCTAATATTTTCGCAAGAATTTTGGCATCCAAATGTATGAGCGAAAGAGGGCGGTATGAGTCGCAGCTTGTTGAGGACTTATCTTTCTTCAACAGAGTAATGACGAGGGCCTGTCGGAGGGAGGGGGGAAGATAGCCGGTGTCATGGGCTTCCGCGTATATTTCAAGTAAATGAGGAACGAGAAGATCCGCATAATGCTTATAGAATTCCGCAGTTAAACCATCGGGCCCCGGAGCTTTGTTGTTGGGTAGAGATAGAATGGCCTCTCTAACATATTTCTCATCTATGGGTAACCCCAGATATTTCCTGTGCCCATCTGATAACCACGCGATAGCTGTGTCTTCAAGGTAAGCAGACATGGCCTCCTCCGACATACCACCTCTAGCGATGCATAGAACTGTCTGAACTGCTCAACAATTGCGTCGTGTGTGTGGTAGGATGTGCCAGTGCTGTCTATAATGTGGTCAATGGGGGGGGTTTGCTGCCCTGCGCTGTAGCCTATCCGCCAGATTTTTGCCTGGTCTACCTCCCTCACCATATGCGCGAGCCACATGGTGCTTGGACAAATATTTGATTTCTGTTTCTGCTAGTGTGTTGTACTCTTCTGTCAGCTCGCGAATCTGGGCCAATATTTCCATATGGAGCCTTGTCCGTATTGGGCCTCAAGTCCCCTCAGCCACCCCTCCAGCTTCGATAGTTGACCCCTGAGATCATTAAGGATCCCTGCTGTTGTCCCGATGCATACCCCCCAGATCGTTGCCTTAAAGGCCTCCCATAAAGTAGCTTTACTGCTTACTGAACCGGTGATCAAGTCAAAGAACTGTACTATGTTGGCTCGTATAGTTTCAGCAAAAACCGGGTCTAGTAGCGATAGCGCCCTAAATCGCCATGTAAAGGGCCGACACAGAGTATCTGGTGTAGTCATTTCAAATATTACGGGGCTATGGTTGGAGAGGGTACGGGGAAGAATGTCGACCTTCGATACCCATGTGTCTGCACCTTCGCTAAGAAGCCAATAATCTAGGCGAGACAAACTATTAAAAGCTGGCGCTATGTGTGTACCGGCTAGTCTATCCGCATTTCGCTGTCTCCAAGAGTCTACCACTCCAATTTCCTCCATGGCCCCTCTGATACAGTGGGCTACTTTAACCAAGCGGGCCCCAGTACGCTCTGATTTATGGACTAATGTGTTGAGCTCCCACACCCCCCTCCCACACCATAGAACGATAGCTTTAGGCCATGAGCGCAGTACATCTAGCATGTGGAGGAAGGGTGTTTGCGTCATCTACCACTGGGCCGTATGTATTAACAATGGTAATCACGGTCAGCCCTAATTTCCCCTGCACGACTGCCCATCGACCCTCCACATCGACGCTAGTACGAAGGTCTTGAAAAGGCGCCCCTTTTTTAATGAGTATAAGCACCCCTCGTGGATAAGATGAGAATGATGCAGCCAATCTAAAAACTGCCCATCTGCTGGCTGTTACCCTCAGTGTGCTTGTTAAGGTGGGTCTCTTGCAGTAATGTTATTTGCACATCATGCCGATCTAAGTAAGCAAGTACCTGCCTCGTCTTTCTCGGTGTGTTCAAACCTCGGATATTCCAAGTCACATTTAATCGTGTTGCCTCCCAGATGTGACTTGGACCTCGAATCTACGACGATCCCTAAAGTAAAAAAGTATGTGGCAGAAGATAGAAAAAGCATTCAGAACATTGACGAACCAATCACCATAGTTACGGCATATAACACAGGAACTAACCCTCCCTCCCCCCACCCACTTCAGCTGCCCCAATTTGCCAAAGAATCCAACCCTATCTACCCCAACCCTTAAAGGCATCAACCCAGTAACTGGAGACCAACTTAGAACCCACTGGGTAGCGCCTAACAAAAGTACAAGCAAGGAGCACAATAGTCTGAACACCCATGAGGGGACGTAGCGGCGCCGTATACCTCCCGATCTCGCAGGGAGGGGCCGCAGGGATAATACAATATCTACTAACTTGCAACCATCCCATTTATCCGGCCAGTGGGACTGGAGCACAGCACCAACTGCAGAGTACATTCCACCTACATTGAGTGCTAGCAACAGTTACGCACAAATGTGGATAGCAGAAGTTAATGCGTATATTACAATGGAACAATTTAGCACGGCACATCGTACAAAGTGCAACAACGGCCCCAGTGTGGGACTCTCCCGAGCTGAGGGAGAGCAAGAACAAGACCCCTCAGCACGTCAGTAGCTTAATACGGATATATGGAGACCAAGCAAGCGTGTGCGTTTTCGAATACTGATCATACGTAAGGCATTGTAACATGTACCTAGAGTAATAAGAGGAAAAGGAGAAAAAGCCAAGACAAAGAACACTGATACAGCAGAGTTATAAATAAGGCACTCAGTCTTCTACATCTGATAAATGCGACGGGGTACTCCTGCGACGGCGAAGTGATTTTGCGTAATCCATAACCTGCTTGGAATTCGTCAAGATCTTCGCCGCATCTGCTTCACCAATGCGCAGCCGCGCAGAATAAAGCATGGCATATGGAACGCGTTCTTGCATCAGCAGCTTTTTGACCCCTTGGAACTCTTTCCTGGCCGCTTGGACAGTGGCTGTGAAGTCCGGGAAAAATGTGAGCACGTTACCTTGATGGTTGATGGTACCTTTTTGACGAGTGATGCGCAACACCATATCGCGGTCCCTGAAATTTAGGAGTCTGGCAATGATCGGTCTCGCCGGGGCGCCAGGGGGAGGGCGCGCAGCAAGGGATCGGTGTGCACGCTCCACAGCAAACATGGCTGATAAATTATCTGCCCCACAGATCTCACGTAGAAGTGTTTCCACATAGTCCGTGAGCCGCCCTACATTCGTGGTCTCTGGAAGGCCCAGTATGTGCACATTGTTGCGCCGTGAGCGCGCCTCGATTTCCTGCTTCTTAGCTTGTATTACAGCTAGAAGTTTAGAGATGTCCGATGTCTTGGAGGTGACTTGCTGCAGCCCGTACTCCGCGTCGGAGATGCGTTGCTCTGCTTCCCCCAAACGTGCGGCCTGTTTGTCAAGTTTGGAAGAGAAGTGGTCCATCCGGCCATTGAGCGCTTCTATTTTGCCATCAATGGCGTGAAGGCTATCTTGATGGCCGCGAGAGACTTCTCCAGTGCCGTGGTCGGTGGCGAAGCGGCATCCAATTCAGTGTCAGAAGCTGCACTCTGAAGGGATTCAGCACCCTTACGCAGGTCAAACGACCGGAGAGGTTGAGATTTGTCGGGCTTCCCCATGACGGCGTATGGTAGCAAATAGAGATCTAACAGGCTTATTGTGCGCTCCCAGAGTTTTCCACGCAGCGCCGAGCAGGAATTCGTACAGCTGAGGTCAAGCCGTGTAGCAAAACTGGACGTCCTCTCCCGCGTTTCCAATGTGCTGCCTAGCAATGACAGCCCCGCAGAGGGCCCAGAAGACTACCACCCCGTACTAGCGTCTGGGCTCCACGTGTCACCACTAGCAAAGCGCCATCAGCATTTTTGGCGCATAGCATGCATGTTTTGCGAGCTCCCCCATACAATAACTTTACCGCCCGACGCGCTGTATGCACAAAGGGGGGTAAGGGTCAGCTTGTCCTATTGCATGCTACCCGTGCCGCTGCAATCTAAAGACCACGCTGCAGAAGGAATAACAGGGTCCATGTCGCCGTGCAGAAGCTCTTAGTGCTGAGGGCACCCACCAGGCATAGTCTGCTGTGCGTGCAATGTGCTACACCGCAATGCCAACCTCACAGAGGGCCCAAAATACTTTGACCCTGTGCTGTCGTCGTGGCCTCACATTTCCCCACTGGCATTGCGCAGTCCATGTTCCTGACACATTGTATATGTGTTGTGTGCTCCACCAGGCGACAGTCCTAGCGCCAGCTGCTCTGCAGGTGTCAGGAGAGGTGGGGGGCAGCTTGGTCTAAGGCACCGCTGTAGGGTATAGGCTGCGCTGTGGAGGGAATAGTAGGGCCCGTGACACCTCGCAGGGACAGCCAGAGGTGAACAGCAACAGCGGGGGCGCACACGCCGTACCTCAGATTCCGGGTGGGAGGCTCCGATGTCCGATTCACCCCACACAGGAGAATGCAGCAGGAGATAAGGGGAGAAACCCCCGGGCACCGCTTGCCGCCAGGCCGACAAGGCCCATGGCCTACTGTAGCCACAGGAGCCGGGGCCTCGCGTAGAACGCTCCCCCAGATGGATCCTGGACCGGGGGAGCAGCTCGCAGCAGCCACAGCGCTCAGCGGAGGTCCCCCACCTCAGTGGCGCGGAGCGCCGAGCGCCTCCAGAAGCGCTCTCCGCAGTGTCGGCAGGTTGTCCACCAATGCAGTGCCTTACAGGATAGCAGTACTCTGCCTCTGGCAGCGCCGGCTCTGAGATCTGGGACTCATGCGGCCGCCATTACCGCGCGGCCAGCTCTCGCAGAAGGCCCACCCACGCAGCCAGATGTCCGGTGACAAATCGGAGCCCAGCGCTAGGCAGCCCCAGATGTCCGCAGTGATCTGTTCAAATCAGCAATGGATGGCGCAGTCAGAAGAGGATATCTGCAGGATAACTCCTGCGGCCGGCAGAGCTACACTAAGGTGCGGCCATTTTGCCAGACGCCTAGCCACGCCCCAAGTGCTGTGGTTCAAGTTGATTCAAATCCAAACTGCATACCGTGAAATAAATATTAAAACTGTGAACTGGATACATTTTTATCTTTCCTAATCATACCGTGCAAAATTATTTGTCCTCTGCCTCGCTGTCAGTCGGGACACTCCAGGCAGCTCCAGACCATACACTTCTCATTACTACACTGCCTTCAGAGCTTCCACTTAACCTAATCTCCCTGTGGCTTCCCCCAACACCACCCCCCGGCCTGGGGTATGCACGTTAATTTTTACTTTTCTGCTCTCCCACACATCGCTTTCACTGTGATGTCCTCTCTCTCTCTCTTGTGGCTCACCCACTTGCCTGTCTCAGTCATAAACTTCTCCCACTTCCCCCTCCCCTGCTTTCTGACTCCCCTACCCCTACAACCCATCTGCAGTGATGTCTTGCAAACTGATGGGATACCTGCAGAGTGTGGCGAGTACCACAGAGACTCGTGTATCTTGGAGATTTTTTTAGGCCTTGGGCAAAACTCTTTTAGTGACAGAAGGGTGCGCACCCCTTCTCTCCCCGTACAAGTGTAGTAGGCTCCTCTGCTGCACCACTGTGGCCTCCTTTCACCTTTTGGTCTTCCCAAACTCAATCCCTCTCACTGTCCCACCTTTCTCGTCCACCTCTGTCTATCAGAACTGCCCCTCCCATAAATGTTTCCTGAGGCAAAGATGTATTCCTGAATCAGACTGCACGACCCAGTGTGTAGCAATTGTACATTTCTTCAATCCTAAGTGGCACAGCACCCAGGATAATGTGCTGCATGGCTAAACACTTATAAGGTCCCAAAAGAGAGACCTATTGGCTATGCCAATGCTTGTTACGTATGGGTGTGATTTGGCCTAGTACGAGGGAGTCAGGTACATGTGCTGAGGAGAAAGATGTGTTAAAGATTTTTGTCCAGAATAGAGTGATATGGTTGAGGGTTTGTACTAATGTGGATGGGAGGGGATCATTTGAGTGGGAACTCTACTTCAAGTTTGCAATTATATTTTAGACTTCACTCTCTGTCATGGGTTTAAAGTCAGACTAGTTAAGATCATCCTTCAGTTAAAGGAGATCCGAGTTGACAATAGTTTTTCTTGGGGCCATTTGGTCCACAGTAAAGTCTGAGGTGGTAGCAACCATTGGGTAAAGGGAGTCAGCGGGGTTGATCAGTATGGATTTTCGACTTGGATGACGGATTGCTCAATTTTTTAAGTAAAGAAGTTGGCATTTCTTCACAACGTTCATTAGTGGCTGTGTTTTCTTGATAAGAGGCAAGTGTTTGCCGTTTGATGTTGAAGAGCCCCCTAGGTCTGTTCTTAGTGCAGTTAAGCTGGTTACGAAAGAAGGTGGCTTTTTCTCCAAAGATGTGTTTATTACAAGAAAGCTGTGCAGATCGTAGGAGTGCAAGGTGCGTTGGAGAGGGGTGCTGTCTCCATATTCTTTCTGAATGTCTTCGCTGTCTCCTCTCATTGTCGAGGTCGGTGTTGAATCAGGATTTGGATTGTAATTTTCTAGATTGTTTTAGTTTAAGTAGTACCACTTGGTCAAGCACATCAGTCATCGCTGCATTGTAGTGGGTGGTGAGGTCCTCAGCGGTGAGAGTGAGTTTGACTCTGCCCATTGGGTCGGGACCCTGTATTCCAATTCAGTAACCTGGATTTGTTTGATATTCCTAGCCCAATGCATAGGTTTGTTGGAAGGGACTGTGTGAGATCTGAGGTGGGTCTTGATCTTAAACAGTATGAGATGGGGGTCAGACCAGTTAATGGGTGTGATGTATTGAAGTGAGATCAGCTCATTTTTGCTGATTATAGCATCTCGTTGGAGCCTTTGCAATGGGTTGGGTCATTGCAGAATTGTTTGAGGCCATGTATTTCAAGAAGGTTAGTAAGGCAACGGACTGAAGTGTATTCTGGGTTATTATATTGAAGTTGCCTAAGAAAACACCATTCAAGCACGCTATGGAGAACTGTTAATAGGTCAGTAAGTTCCTTTGAGAAGAGGGTGCAATCACGAGGAGGGTGGTAGATGTGAAGTTTGGGGGAAGGTGTCTTTAGCTGAGAGTTCAGCTCCTAGGTATTCGAAAATAGAGTATTTTGAGGTTGTTAAAGGAGTGAGATGGATATCTTCTTTGTGAATGATTGCCAGCCCAACACCTAGTCTCTGTGGTCTGTCCTGTCTCATTACGGTGTAGCTGGGAGGGGTGAGGTCAAGAATGGGAGTTGAGTGTTTATTTAGCCAGGTTTCGGTGAGGAAATATCTATTTCATTATCCAGCGTAGCTTCTGCGATATCAGTAGCGTGTTTTACTGCTGATCTGCAGTTGAGGAGCATGCATGTTAGCTGGCTGGGACTATTGTTTGTGGTATATAGTGTCTGAATAGTTGTGTATTGTGCAGGTGGTCAGGGTGAGGTGAACATTTGAGGTATTCTATTAGAGCCCACAATTACTGGGATAGTGGACAAAGGTTTGTTGATCATATTCTGGGTCATAGTGATGTAAGATTCTATGAGCTCTCCCACTTCCAGATCGGATATATGGCACGTTGTTCGGTGGGGCTGTGGGGCGCACGACTCAAGGGGGTAGTGGTCCAATAGGGATGTTGGCTGAGAGTTGGGTAACCTATCCGTGAAGGCAGCTTCTCCCTACTAGGAGTGTGGTAGCAGGTTTAAGTGGCCTGGATCAGGAGGTCTGTTTTTTTTATTTATTTTTTTTTTTTTTTTACATGTGAGAGGTCTTTAGCTATGGGACTCCTTGATGATTTTTCTTGAGTTGAGGCCAGCGATGTCCTTTTTTAGGTGTATGTCAGTGCGCCTTGTTAAGTATAGGTCAGTGCGACTTGTTACCGTATGTTCGTCGGTTAGGGTGAAATCCCTATAAGTCTTTCTATTGATTACGTGGCTCCACCGCCATCTAGTGGTTGGGTCCAGAATTGTAGTCTTTTGTTTTTCATTTTTTTTTCGGTGACCCACGTGGGCGTCGACATACCACCATTTGGTGTCCTTCGTGACGTCGACGCGCTTTCTCCAGAAGCTCCCGCCTTTGGTCGCCATCTTCAGATTCTTTTTCCGCCGTTGTCTGGATCGTTGTCGAGGAGTTCCAGAGTATTGGGAAAGGAATCAACGGAAAACTGGAAAAATCTATGAAATCGAAGGTTATCATCGCACCCGACTACAAGCCAGGTAGCTGGGACTACTAAGGAGAAGAAATTTTCGAGAGAACTCGTCGTTCACACGAGAATGCGCACACAGGGGCTCCCTGAGCGCAGAAATGGACAAAGCCCCCTTCAAGTTTTGCACCAATTGCCACCACACAAACGACCAGGACCAGCATCCAGTCTGCAACCTCTGCCTGCCGCTCAACCACAACAGCGAGGACTTCTAACGAGTGCTCGGCGTTCACACCCAAGACCCTCAGAGTAAGAGAGAGGCAGAGAAGGGCAAACTACACCATACAGGGGCCTCCTCCATAGCTCCGAGACTTGCGCTTCTCCAGTGGGGAGGAGGACAACATCGCCGGAGGACCAGATGACTGCACGGTCGTCGAAGTCCATAAGAAAACAAAGGAGGTAAGGGAGTAGACAATCCCCATACACTCGACCGACACATGATTGAGTGAGAATGTCCTCGAAGGGAACAGTGCCGTCGAAACACTCGACGAAAGCAACTGCGCCCAGGGACAAACATCCCAGCGAAACCTACGAAAAGGACTCGCAGACGGCGAAGACAGAAAAATCAAGGCCGTCTAAGGAAGCCCCTGAAAAGGACTCCTCTACGCCGAGAAAGGAAGGGTCAACACTGCTTTGACGATGACCGCAAAGCACTCAAACTCTCGACGCTGAACAGGCTGCTGAGATGAAAAGGAGTCTCGAGGCCGAAATGGCGAGCATCCTTCAGCAGAAAGACTTTGACGACAAGATGAGTAAGAACACCATCCCGCCGAAGGCAGAGGTCGAAAGGGGCTATGAAGACCCTAAACCGCTGAAAACGCCTGAACCGGTCGAAGAACAGGAGGAAGAGGCCTTGTATTACTTCGAGGGAGAAGGCGAGGAGGAACAGCTAACCTACCAGGACTCGACGTCCTCGGAGGCGCAAGACTTACAGTGGCATGACTGACGCCGAAATGCCGGAAGGAGTAGACCCATACCCTTCGAGGCCTTCACCACCAGATGATATAGGGATCTATAATATGGTGGTCAAGAATGCTGCACAGACATATGGGGTAAAATTAGATGAGGAGAAGCCCAAGGCTTGCTTTCTCCTGGAGACTCTTACCGACACAAACAAGGAGTCAATTCCTGCCCAGGCTCCCTAGTGTGCTGGACCAGGGCAGAGAGGCTTTCAGGGGGCCAGCTTCATGTAAATCTGTGACCCCGAGAACAGAGAAGTAGTAAAAGCACTCCTCTAAGGACCCTGCATACATACAGGGATCAGTGCTAGCGGATTCCATAATTGCTGCAACAGCTAGGAAAAGGGCCAATGTGCCCACAAAGGCAAAACCACCTCTTGACAAGGAGAGTAGGAGAATGGACCTCACTGGGAGGAACGTAGAACTGAGTGCGGCAATCAATGGCGCATCGCCAACTCCAACGCCCTAATCAACAGACATGCATACCAGCACTGGGAGGAAGTAGAGCAACTCCTAAAGCACCTACCGGATCAGTACCAGCAAAACGCAACCCACCTGGTAGAGGAAGGGAACAACATGGCGAGCACATATTTAAAGTCGGCCTTGGATGCAGTGGAGACGTCCAACAGGCAGGTGATGATTGGGGTGACAGAGAGAAGGCACACATGGCTTGGGATTTCAGGCTTAAAGCTTGAGGTACAGAACAACATCCTGAACACGCCCTTCAATGGAGAACAAGTTTTTGGGACTCCAGTTGACGAAAAGTTAACTCAACTCAAGAAAGACAATGAAACTACAAAGTCCATTGGAGCACTGCAGTTCAGAGGGATGAGAAGGGGTACGTCCTCAAGAAGGCCAAATGGTAGGGGAGGCAACCAACCAAGTACCTTGCACCAAACCTTCCAACAAGGTTGTCAGGGAAACTGCCAGGGCCAGCAGGGACAGCAGCAGCAGAACTTGCAGTACCAGCCACGAGGCCAGTGCTTTCGAGGTCGTCCAAACGGACGAGGACAGGCACGGAGAGGAGGGCAACTACCCACCTCCCAGTGACTTCGTCGAAAGGCAAACGCCTACCCAGGTAACACCTCTAGGGGGGGCATCCAAAGAGAAGAAAAGTCCAAGAATAGATTTCGCAAGACACATTTGCCCGAACATATAACACCAGTAGGAGGCAGAATAAGGAACTTTCACCAAGAATGGAAGAGGGGTCACAACGGACAAATGGATACTAAACATCATACAATACGGATACTGTATAGAACTACTAAAACAACATCCAAACAAGAAGCCAAACACCAAGGCGCACTCTGCAAAAGAACTTTCACTCTTGCTACTAGAGGCACAGGAACTGCTCAACAAGGAGGCAATAGATAGTACCGTACAAGGAAAGAAACAAGATTGTTTATTCCAGTTACTTCCTCGTACCAAAAGTGGACGAAACACTAAGGCCTATCTTGGACCTAAGGTTCTTAAACCCGTTCATAAGGACACAAAGATTCAAAATTACATCTCTGCAAGAAGTAATACCCCAGGTACAGGAAGGGGATTACATGGCAACTATAGACTTAAAGGACGCGTACTTACACATCCCCATCCACAAAGGACACAAATGCCTACTAAGATTTGTGATCAGCAAGACTCACTGCCAGTTCACATTGCTCGCATTCGGGCTCAAATCTGCTCCAAGGGTGTTTACAAAATGCCTAGCAGCAGTAGTAGCGCACCTAAGGAGGCAGGGAATACATGTATACCCCTACCTCAACGGCTGGCTCGCGAAGGCAAGCTCCTACAGCCAGTGCAAACAACACTTCTAGCAGGTGATATAAACACTAATCCAACTGGGGTTTTCTATCCATTGGGGAAAGTAGTCAATAGAGCCAGAACAGGTGAAGATATTCAGGGCAGAGATCAAAATCATACTAGGCAAGATGTTCCCCAGCAAAAAGAGAACTTTGACAATAATGAAGTAAACACGTCTGTACCGCAAGGGGCAAGTTCTGACAGTGAGGACCATGAGCAAACTAATGGGAATGAGGGCGTCCTGCATAGACCTGGTGCCAAATATTCGACTTCACATGAGACCATTCCAGGAACTGATACAGCAGCAATGGTCACAGGCAACAGGGAAGTTGGGAATATCTAGTGGTTGTCACACACGCAGTGCATCAGGAAATAGCGTGGTGGAACAAGGAAAACATATCACAGGGGAAACCATTCACACAACCAACTCCAACAGTGACCATCACAACAGACGCTTCCCAGCTGGGGTGGGGCGCGTACATGAACAAACTCAAGGTGAGGGGTTATTGTCGCAGCAGGATGCAGTCAAGCACATCAACTGCCTAGAACTAGAAAAGGTGTTCCTAGCCTGATACGGAAACCGGGTGTTGATCCAAAAGGACAACACAACCACCATGTTATACATCAACAAACAAGTAGGAACATATTCAGTTGCACTATCAGGGCTAGCACAGGAAATATGTACATGAGCCATTCCACTAAAAGTAGACCTACTAGCAATACATATCCCAGGGAAGAACAATGTGGAAGCAGACAGACTCAGCAGGCAGACGTCTGCATCCCACGAATGGGAGATCAACCAACAGGAAATACAAAAAGTATTCCGGAAGTGGGGTACACCGCAAATAGACCTATTTGCACCACACAAAAATGCCAACACTTCGCATCCAGACAACCAGACCATCGGTCACAAGGGAATGCGCTATGGATAAGTTGGTCAAAGACATTTACATACGCTTTTCCCCCCCGATACCACTGATACACAGGGTACTCAGCAAATGCAGGATCAGCAACATGTTGCTAATACTAGTAGCACCTCAGTGGGCCAGACAGTCCTGGTTCTCACAAATAGTCAAAATGGCGCAGTCACCAGCACACAGATTCCCATGAAGAAGGGACCTGTTAACAATGCAGAACGGAAGGGTGCTACATCCAGAGCCAGAGAGCCTCAGCCTAGCAGCATGGCTCATGAAGACCTAGAATTTGCACACCTCAAACTACCAGCAAGCGCAGTGGCAGTGCTCAGGGAGGCAAGCAGACCTGACACCAACAAAAACCAACAGAGAGTCTACAAAATATTACAGAAAACTATCTTATAAATGAGTTCCCATCAGTACACCATCGAGACCGCCCTTCATCATCTGGGATCTCTTTAGACACTTGATGAAGGGCGGTCTCGATGGTGTACTGATGGGAACTCATTTATAAGATAGTTTTCTGTAATATTTTGTATTTGTAGTTGGGTACTTTGTTAGTGTCTGTAGACTCTCTGTTGGTTTTTGTTGGTGTCAATTCTGTTCAGGGGATCCAACAGTTAGAGTCTTTAAAAAAAACCCTGGGACCTCCATTTGTGTATAGTAGGCAAGCAGACCTACCACAAGAAAGTGCTACGTAGGAAAGTGGAAAAGATTCTCCGAACGGTGCATGAGGGAGAAACTACAAAGGATAATCACAAAGGAATCCACAGTACTAAAATACTTAACGCATCTACTACAAAATAAACTAAGATACACATCCCTAAGGGTGCACTTAGCGGCGATAGTGGCTTACACAAGAGGAGAAACGGGGAAAAGTTTATTCACCTCCCAAGTAGTAAAACGATTTCTAGAAGGAACAAAGAGAATCGCACCTCCCAAAAGAATACCAGCATGGAACCTCAACGTAGTGCTAGCTCACGGTAAATACAGCCTTCTTAGTGGCTATCACATCACTACGAAGAGTAAGTGAATTGCAAGCTCCAACACTTCAAGAGCCCTACCTGCAAATACACAATGATAGAAGGGTAATGAGAACTGACCCACACTTCATGCCAGAGGTGGTGTCAAGGTCCCACATCAATCAATCAAACAATTCAAATACCTATTTTTTTCCAAAAAACAGCCACAAGCACAGTAAGGGCGCTACACACACTGAATGCCAGGAGGGCTGTAATGCACTATATAGAAAGGACAAAGGAGTGCCGAAAGACAAAGCAGTTCTTTGTATCCTTTGCCAGCAGTTTTTGGGGATGACCAGCTACCAAAAATACCAATGCCCGGTGGATTGCACAAACCATACAACTCTGCCACAAACACGCAGGACAACTGTTACAAGGAGCAGCTCATTCTCAATCAACAAAGAAGAATGGAGCATCACTTGCATTTCTAGCTAACACACCAATTCAAGACATTTGCCGAGCTGTAAAATGGTCTTCAGTGCACAGTTTCACTAAGCACTACTGTGTAGATATCCAAACGAACAAGGAAGCGCAAGTGGGACAGAAGGCTTTACAACACATATTCAGTAACCAGAGCTCATCTTCCACCCAGCCACTACAATAAGCCCGAAAGTTATCGCCCGATCTTTGTTACCCTGGCCAGCGAAGATAATGGAGGCCCATGTCAATCTGACCTTGTCGGGACATTTGGTCCGGTCCAATGCCCTTGACCCCACGCAGAATGGCTTCCGTGCTGGGCACAGCACGGAAACTGCCCTTCTTGTGATGGTAGAGCATCTGCGAGTGGTGTTGGACACGGGTCAGACGGCGGCGCTGATATTATTAGACCTCAGCGCCGCCTTTGACACGGTGTCCCACAGTATCTTGCTGCACCGGCTCGCGGAGATTGGTGTCGAGGGCCAGGCTCTGCAGTGGTTCCGCTCCTTTCTCGATGGTCGATCCTTTTGTGTGGCCACTCCTCCCTTCAAGTCCAATTTTCAGCCGCTGGCCATGGGGGTTCCGCAGGGATCCTCGCTGAGCCCCACGTCATTCAACCTATACGTGAGACCGCTGGCTGAAGTCGCTAGGCAGTGGGGCCTTACCCTGGTCTCATACACCGACGACACTCAGCTGGCGGTCACTCTCAGCGGGGATGCGGAATATGATGCCCCCAGGTTTCAGAATGGACTGAAGGCGGTGGCTACCTGGCTGACAGGGAACTGTCTCCAGCTTAATGCCACCAAGACTGAGGTGATGATCATCGGAAAGAGAGTGGAACTATGGGGCGATCAATGGTGGCCGGCTGAGTTGGGACCTGTGCCTACTCCTGTATCGGAATTGAAAAATCTGGGAGTTTGGCTGGATGCCGGTCTCACTTTTGTGGGCCACACTAAGAAAACAGCAGCATGCTGTTTTGGACTTCTTAGGGGTTTAAGACCTGCCCTTAAGTTTTTTGACGCCCCAACCAGGCAGCTGGTAATCCAGGCTACTATCATCTCACGCCTGGATTATGCCAGTTCTCTCCTGGTAGGAGCTAACCTGGCCGAAATTATCTGCTTACAACGGTTACAAAATGCTGTGGCCAGAGCAATTGTAGGCTTGCCCAGATTCTGCTCTGTGTCAAAAGTCCTCAGCTCCTTGCACTGGCTTCCAGTGAGGAAGCAAATTCATTTTAAAATTCTGTGTCTGGCTTTTAAAATTTTGAAAGGCATAGGCCCCCAAATTATGTCCAGCTTCCTGTCTTTTTATGTACCCACACGCACTCTCCGGTCTCAAGGTCAGGCTCTAGCCGTAGTTCCCAGATTCAGGCTCTGTCGGGCAGGCGGACGCTCTTTTAGTGTTAAGGCTGCAACCCTTTGGAACTCCCTCCCGGCTGAAATTCGCCGGTTGGAGGACCTTATGCTTTTCCGGAAAGCTATCAAGACTTTCTTGTTTTAAAATGTTCTCCAGGGGTCTCAAAGATTAGTTTCTGTTATGTTATGTCCTACCTTGTCACTGCGCCAGGACGCTCCTTCGCTGGAGCAGCTGTGCGCATAATAAAAATCAATAACATAACATAAGGACAAACCGCTGCAAGGTCTATTCACAGCATAGTGAATCCAGAAAGAATCACGCTGCAAAACTTATAATTTCTTACCTGTTGGTGTAGTTTTGCAGCTTGAATACTTTCTGGATTCACTAGCGAATCCACCCTCCTGTGCCAGAAAGATGATACCGGAGGAAAGGGATTAAAACTGGAGTAATACTTTTAAAGATAATGGGAAAAATAAAAGTAACACAAGACAAGAAAAAAGAATCCGAAGATGGCGACCAAAGGTGGGAGCTTCCGGAGGAAGCGCGTCAACGTCACCAAGGACACCAAATGGTGGAATGTCGACGCCCACCTGGCCCACGGGAAAAAACGAGACTTCCGGACCCAACCACTAGATGGCGGCGGAATAATGCACAGCTTAGTGAATCCAGAAAGTCTTCAAGCTGCAAAACTACACCAACTGGTATGAAACGATACATTCCAAGGGCTGAAAATAGAAATGGAGATTTCACCTATAAAGGTTGTGAAAGGCGAAGTGGTGGGTTTAGTTAGGTAGGGGATTTTGATTGATTTGGAAACCTCTAGGTGGAGAAGGAAGATGTTTCTCCACTTAGGGCGTTTTGAGTAGAAGACAGTCTGTTTTCTTGTTGCCATTGACTGCACTGTAGAAGGTATCTGCTATTAGTTTTTCCGGTAGTTGTTTCAAAAGGATGTGTTTGAACTTTTTTGCGTTATTAGAGAGATTTTTAGGATATCTGATGTCAAATACCAACTACTAACGTAGTATTCCCTCAAGACCTACATTTCTTTGAGTAGCGGCTTCTCAAAGCTCAAACATGGGGCATTAAAAACATTAATCTCCACACAAAGTAATTACTTATTATTGCATCTTTTTCTTCACTTTCACATTTTTTCGTACTTCATATCGTATAACAATGTTTTAGGTATATGTATATATTTATCAAAAACAACACCGTGGCTATCATTTGTCCATTGATGTTGTACATAGGCTGCATCTTATTTAAACATATTTATATGTTTGGGCCATATCGCTTGAGTGCAGTGTTGAGGGATTTGTGTGTGTGTGGGGGGGGGGAGACCTGTTTAGATTAAAGATAAAATAAAACGTATTGGTCGTCCAGAAAACCTAGGAGGTGTAAGGATGCGCTGAGAGTTGAGGGCAGAACAGGGTGCTATCCCAAGGGGGCTAGCCCAATGGGGGATTGTCATTTCTTTCTTGCTGTGAACTTTGAGGCCAAGTATAGCAGAGAGTGTTGTGTAGATTGAAGGGAGACTAGAGGACGTGAGGGCTTGGCCATTGGCGGCAGAGTAGCCGACCTGTCTGCCTGGGCCCGATGCCAGAAAGCCTGAACATGAAGGGATTATCTCTTTGCTGGGGGCCAATTGCGTGAGACTGCCGCCCTCAATGGATCCCGAACTAGGCATCGTGTGAGTCGTGGAATTGGCCTACACCACCCAGTCGAGTGCACTGTCTTGCCCCAAACTTCCATGTGTGCTTCGCTACCAACACAGAGCTGGTTATTGGACTAAAAGTTGCCTCAGAAAGCCTCAGTGTTGGCTCAATCAAAGGCAGGGCCTTAAGAGAGTGATGAGCCTGTCTAATAGATGAATCTGAAACAAACAGTAAGTTATAGATTCCTTACCTTAGAATTACCCCCAGGCATCCAACTGGATCCAGAAAGTTTTTTGTCAGCAGAACACCTTCGCGTTGGAAGGTGGTGTCGGTCGACTCTGCGTTCGTCTGTGTCGTGGTTGCCGGAATGATGTCGCGGTAGCTACATAGACGCAGCCCTCGTGTGCTGACATCAGTTTTCTTTTTCTGTGCCAGCAAGCGCAGATCTGGGGAGAGTTACTTTGACTGTGGTTTTTTTAATTTTTTTTTTTTTACTTTTGTCGACTTGGTTGTCTGAGTCCATCGACTCCTGGTGCACAAGGGATGCTCTGCTTCTAGGCTTGAGGTTCCTGTAACCGACTGATGTCGGTGACAGATCCACACCGCGTGTGCCTCTAACTACCTGGAGCGCGACCACAACCCCAAGTCTTGCTCCGACTGCTGAACCATGGCCCCAAAGTCTTTGCATGAGCGGTCCCGAAAGCTACTGGAGGCCCCGCAGTCTGCTCCACGCGAGGTCCTGGTTGCGAAGGAGGTCGAAGGACTGGTCGCGGAGCCAACACCATTCTTCATATAAGTCTTCGCACTCTGGGTCAGGTAAGTCGAAGCACAAGAAGTCCTCGATGAAGCCTCGTTGCTCTTCGACTTCTGCCCCGTCTGTCGGCTGACGCGACAAGGGATGCGGGTGGTGCCCCTCCCGTGGCTCTGTGTGGAGAGCCTGTAGGGTTGGCTCTGGGTTTTCCACACTGACCGGGAGCAACAGATGCCCAGCTTTGTCAGTTTTATGAAGCGATGCACGTCATCTTTGGGCAGCCTGACTCTGCTGGTGCGCTTTCGGGCCCTGAGGTCCCGGCTGGGGGCCCTGGGCCCTCAGCACCAGCGACTTTGGCCTCGGTGCCGCAGGGTCCCCTAGGACCCAGGCCTGGATCCGGATCGGCGCTGGTAGACCTTGTTACACCTCCCCCAGTACTAATTTCACCGGCACCACGTCCGCAACCGGTCTCCACCTCAAGGTAGACCAGTAGTCTGATCCAGCGCAGACTGTTACTTTTGTGCCCCTGTTCTACCCTGGCTCTTTGAGATCAGATTGGCAGCCAGAGGAGGCTGAAGAGGACTGGTAGATGTCTGGGGACCCTTTAACCGACCAATTGGTTTATGAACAGGACTAGAGAGAGGAACTGGGGGAAGCTAGTGGTCTGGATACCCCGCCAGACCTTGGCATGTTGTCTCCTCCTACCGTGGCTACGGAGGAGGGAGCATCATATGCAGTGGTGTTGCGTAGGGCGGCCGAGGCTGTCCACTTCGAGCTACCTACGGTGGCCGTCAGGACTAACCCGAGAGGGATGCTTCAACCAGCAGCAAGCTGCCGTTTAATGAGGAGCTCACGGACATCCTTTTGGGCACCTGGTCCAGGCCCAGCACAGGGCCTCCTGGGGACAGGATGATTCCCCGACGCCACCGCCTGACCCCGTGTGACCCAACTTTCCTCTCTCAACACCCCACCCCTGAGAGCTTGGTGTTCCAAGCCTCTACCACCAAAGGTGCATTCCCTAACGCCCCACCTGATAGAGAATCCAGAAAGTTGGACCACCTTGGCAAGAAAATGTTATCTTCCTCCAGCTTGGGACTGGGGTCAGTAAACCCTGCATGTCTGTTGGACCGTTACACCCACTCTGTGTGGAATACGATAGGCCAGGTGCTGCCCCAGTGCCCGGAGGAGGCCTGTGCCGTGCTTTCCCATGCAGTTGCTGAGGGGAGAGACGCAGCGAAGTTAACCATCCGCTGTGGGGTGGATACCGTTGACTCACTAGGCAGAACGATTTCCACGTCAGTAGCCCTTTTAAAGCTACGCCTGGTTGGGGTCAACTGGTTTTTCCGCGGAGTTTCAATCCACTCTTATGGACATGCCTTTTGATGGCTGTCGCCTTTTTGGTGCCAAGGCTGACAACGCACTGGAGCGCTTTAAGGACTCTAGGCTACGGCCAGGTCCCTGGGCCTCCCCACCACCCACCCTGCGCAGTCTGCCTTTCGTGGCTACGGAAGCGGTCCCCCTCCATGTCCTCCCCAGAGCCACAAGTCGGCGCAAGCTGTGCAGCCTCTCTGCGTGCGGGGACGTGCGACCCAGAGCTGTGGTTCTGGGGGACAGCGGCCAGGCCAGTCAACCACAGCCCCTCTGCAGCTGCTGCCAAACCCTCCTTGTTAGACCATTCGGGGCCACCAAACGCCAATTGGTGGCAGAATCCGTCATCACCTCCCCTACTGGCGCACCATCACGTCAGTGTTGGACTTGCAGGACACTTACTTTCACATCCCTGTCCTGTTGGCCCTCCTGCGTAACCTGCGGTTCACGGTAGGCCACGAGCACTTTCAGTTCACTGTGCTCCTCTTTGGCCTTACCAGCACCCCATAGGTGTTCACGAAAGTGATGGCGGTGGTCGCAGCTCATCTGCGCAGATCAGGGGTTCCAGTCTTCTCCTGTCTCAATGACTGGCAGTTGAAGGCGGGGTCGCCTCAGGCTGTCGTCTCCAGACTACAGCTAGACCTCTTGCATTTGCTGGGGTTCTCCATCAACGTGCCGAAGTCACACCTGACCCCCTCTCCGAAGCTCTTCTTCCTCTGGCGGTCCTGGCCACAACGCAGTTTCAGGTTTATATTCCCAAACAGCGAGTCCGGGATATTTGGGCTATGATTCTGATCTTTCAGCCTCTATCCCATGTTTCAGCCAGGATGAACCTCTGCCTGCTGGCCTCCTGCATCCTGCTGGTGAACTATGCCAGGTGGCCTATGCGGGCTCGGAAATGGGACCTGAAGTTCCAGTGGGCACAACATCAGGGAAATCTGTCCGATTGTGTCCAGATCCAGGAGGATATTGCACACCAATTGCAGTGGTGGCTCACAAACCAGGATTGGGACAGCAGCAGATCCCTCGCCTTTCCCCAGCCAGAGTTCATAGTAGTCACCGATGCATTATTTCTGGGATCGGGCGGCCACATGGGGGAAGCGGAGATCAGAGGTCTCTGGTCTCCGGCGGAGTCAGAGCTCCACATCAACCTTCTGGGGCTTCTGACTATTCGTCTTGCATTAAAAGCGTTCCTTTCCTCTGTTCGGGGAAGAGTGGCGCGGGTGTTCACTGACAACACCACCGCCATGTGGTACTTAAACAAGGCGGGGTGGAGTTGTGGACCCTATGTCAGGAGGCCCTCCTCCTCCGGACATGGCTGGAACATC
Source organism: Lissotriton helveticus (assembly GCF_964261635.1). NCBI lineage: Eukaryota > Metazoa > Chordata > Amphibia > Caudata > Salamandridae > Lissotriton > Lissotriton helveticus. The sequence goes on from NC_136069.1 coordinate 951,130,642, forward strand.
AGGGCATATCCCTGGTGGATCAACACCTGGCAGGTTCCCTGAACACCAGAGTGAACTAACTCAGCCACAGGTGCATGATGGATCACAAATGGCGTCTTCACTTGGAGGTGGAGGAGAGCCTTGGTTAGATCTTTTCGCCACCGAAGAGAACGCGCAATGTCAGCAGTAGTGCACGTTGGAATTTCCAAGGTGGCACTCGCTAGGCGACACTTTTCATCGCGAGTGGAGTTGTGGTCTTCCATACGCCTTTTCTGCCTATACCACTTGTGCCCAGAGTGCTGAAGATCAAGTGTGACTGGGCCCAAGTCATTCTTGTGGCTCCGGATTGGGCACGAAGAGTCAGGTATCCCGAGATGCTCAACATAGCCACACAAGTGACCATACACATAGACAAAAACTCTACGAAGATAGAAAATTTCAGATTTATTTAGAAACTCCTATATCATATGTAATTTGTAATAAACTACAGGACTAATACACAATGTACACATACAATAAAAAAAATTATAATACTGATGACATAGAGTGACTGAATAAATAGTGCACATATCAACAAAACAAAATTCCAAAATATATTACAAATATATCACATATAACAATTATATATGCAGCGTGGCTCCCTCACATTCCAATTGCTGCAGCCTTGACTTGAATTGAATATTGGAGAATAGCAGTGAACTTCTCCTTGCCTCCTTTTTCAAACAAAGCTTGGCCATTTAAGATTAACTTTGACATCCGAAGGTGGATTTATCCCCCTCTATGCGAGTTGCTTAAAGGATAACCTCACGAATTATGCCCAGACATTGACATTTAGATCGAATCAAGTGAGTGGCTTTACTGAGCGTATTCCTTACTCTCCTTTTGTCCTACTACCAACGTGGAAACATTTAACATGAAAATCTCAGTTCTCAACATGGTGAGAGATGCTCATAGATGGATTGACTTTGCCACTGTAAGTGGACTTCCTGTCTGCAGATTGTGACCCACCAAGACAACGTTGGTTACCAGAGAGAAATCTTTCCTCTTGTGCTCTTGATGTATCTTGGGAGTTGATCCAAACAGGTCTCATATCAGACGTATGGGTTACAGAAAAAAGCTCTTTGCATGAACAATCGGAAGCGATGGGCCTTGGGATCAGTTGTTCCTTCATTCCCAATTGCTAGTTGTGTGTGTGTGGGGGGGGGGGGGGGGGGGGATGTAATGCCGAACCACCATTAACATGATGGTCATCGAAGGAGTCACTCCTAAACGTTGGATTCAAAGAGCTACCAGGGTTGAGCTTTTTTTGTGTGTCTGGTCAGATGAAACCTATAGGTTTCGACTCGACTTGGGAGCAATAATGATAAATTCCTGGATACTCTTTAATCAAATGTGCAGTAATGAAATAACCTCCCTAATTTGAACATTCTGAAATTTCAGAAAATACATGACATTGTAAATCCTCTGAGGCTGGAGGTTAACCTGTTATCCCTGGGTCAAAACATGTTCACACTTGGCCCCTCTATATGATTGTTAGTAGTGCAGTGTGTTACATTACCTGGCACCTGGCGGCAGGTCTTGATTGGCATGAGAATTACTCTACAAAACATATTTCGGCACGAACACGTCCCAAACATACTGTAACCTGTATAGGACCCGATGAGCATTCTGGATATTCACAATTGAGTTGAGGGGGTCGGTGTTAAGCTCCTAGCAAAATCGCTCAGTTTATTAACTGGAATTGGCTTTTTTCCCCACTCAGTTTCGATTGTTTTCCCAGGTAGAAATGGGGGATTTTGCTTCCTTTGTTATGCTGTTTCTTATCTTTCTTGAGCACCTCCTCAATCTCCACAATTAGCTTGTCACGGGGTGCAATTTTCGACTGCGTGCCCCAGTGTTTTGGCCCCCTTTGCGTTATTTATTTATTCATGGGGCTTCAGTCGCTTTTCGCTTTCCGATTGGAACTCACTCGGAGGGTCAGAGGTTGGCACTCAATTGGTCATGGTACAACAAGCTAATTAGTTAGCTTGAGAACCCGTAATTAATGCAGGTTAATTTGAAATACAATGGTAGACATACCAGAATATCAGGATTTATTCACTACACGCACCAAAAAGGTGGGGGGGGGCAGCGGGTGTCTTGAAAGCGCTCTATAGTGAGTGGGGGTGGTTCCTCTCCACGCAATGCGAAGGCACTGTATTGCGCTTAGATGTATGCGACAGGGAGTCCCCAAAGGTCTCCTTCCTGCGCAGTGTGTCTTAAAGGTGCTTTATAGCGCAGGAGGTGGTTCCTCTGCTCATCCCCTTTGCAATGCGTTGAGATCTACTGCTTAGATTTATGGGGGGGGGGGTTGTCCCTAAAACTATGTAAGTCCCTACATTTCTCTCGCTGGATAAGTGATAGAGGACTCATTGTTCATGTTATAAAACTTCAGCCTGTCCATTATATAGTGTAGGAGAAGTCAGCTTTTGAGCATTTAAACAGAAAACGACTGAGGATATTTGTAAATCGAAAATGGGCAGGACAGGTCAGGGAAGGGTGTTGCTAAGACGTTCTTCTCTCCTCGTCCCCTTCTTCCTCCAACGAAGAAAATGTAAAATGAATAGGATGCATGCTATATATTGGTGATAATATTTTGTAATAAAGGCGGCCAGTTAAATTAATGACTAAGACATGCTTGTCTGGAATTTATATTGATTGGCGGAATTAGTAAAAATCATTTTTGACCATTCTAATGTACATAAAGTACCGCAAAAGCCCATTTTAGTATTCCATTTAAATTATTGGGTTATTTTTCTTTTATCTGGATTGTTTAAAATGAAATTTAATTTGTACATTTGGCTAGTGCTGAAAAGGTCTGAACAACTTAATTCAAGTAAATATTTCCTAGATGAATTGCTATGGTTAAAAAAACATTAACCTTTACTGATGGGATTTTTGGACAAAAAAGGTGGGGGTTTTGTGTACCAGGAGAAGTCATTTCTGTGTGTAACTTGATATGTATAAAGATTTTGAATGCTGTTAAACTTTTCATAACATTTTTAAGGGATGCAGTGTGTGTTCCAACAGTATGTTTAAATCACAATTTGTTTTTTAAAGGGCCGGAGTGGCTTTGCTGAAAGGAATGCTGCCTGTGGTAGAATGATCTGTGATGTGCAAATTTCCGCTAAAGAGCTGATTCGGTGTAAGAGTTACCACCTGTCAGAACTTGTCCTTCAAATTCTGAAAACTGAGAGGATTGTCATGTCAGCAGAAAGTATCCGCAACTCCTACAGGTATTGGACTTTCCTTGTAGCGTTAAAGTACTCTACCTTGTACATTTCTGGCAACTATTTACAGGTGCTGAGAAATTGCAAATTGGACTTTTACTTTTTCTATACCATCTTTTAATTTGATTGCGAGCTATCGTAAGCTTATTTTTAAGTTCCAAAATACCTTACATTTTTTTCAGTATGATATCATCTACTCATTGAACATTAATAATCGTGAGTTGTTGCCCGTCTTTAGAGAGAAATAACTGCACGTGAGTGTTCAATTTTCACTGACAAATAGTTGCTGTTTAAGGCAGCTTTGAATTTTACATGAGCAACTTCCACCTGCTGGTATATAATGGACAAAAAAGTATGGTCGATGACCCACTCATTCCCGAGAACATTGTCATGTAAAGGTAGGATAAAGGCATCTCCAAGTGTGATGGTTTACAGTATATGTGGTTGTAGTAGTTTGGGTATTAATAAACATCCATTGTAAATTTCCAGAGGAAAGTCTGTAAAGTGCTCATTGTTTTACTTGCTAGTTAAATTCAAGATATTAACTTCATGTTGACAGAAGAAAATCGATTTAAACTAGGCTTTCCCGTATTTAACTGCATGTTGCCACTTCACTGTTTGCTGTTCCCGATTATTCATTGCTTAATTTTAGTTGCACTAAGTATTTTCTTTCCTTTATAGCGATTCTCCGCATCTTCTCGACATGCTGGAGCACACTTGGATGGATGCAAAATTTATCTTGCAAATCATGTGTGAGCTGAATGTCTTGCCGCTTGCCCTGCAAATCACAAATATTGCAGGGAATGTCATGGTAATGTCTGACCTCCTATTAATTAAATTAATCCAATAACATTTTGAATATTTTTAGCTGTGCCTTCTGTGACCTTAAATCTACTTTAATAAACAAAGTTCTATTTTTAATGGTTTCTTAATGATTGTTGCCGTGACCGAATTCTAACGGGGTGTTACCATTATCAGGATATGGGAGCCACAAACTTGCAAAAAAGTATTCTGTATACAGAATTAATGTTTTAAAATAATTGAAAACATTTAATAAGCAAATACTGAAATGTTCAAGTTCATAACTCTCTAAATAAAAAATCAGTTGCCTAAGTAACAGTTGCATTAAAATAGCCTATCTTATCAATTGAAATGTTAAAAAGCAGTTAAGTCAATGTACATAGTAGTTAAATTTTTTTTGTATTTCTTAAATTCAAGTATATTGTTGGGGCGAGAATGTCCTCTGCATCGCATACGTGCAGTTAGCTGAGCTAACCGGTCTAGGGATGTCCATGTTAATGCGCAGCACCAGAAATAGTTCTGAGACCTGGACCTTTGCACTAAGCATACTCTATTATCAACAGGGGGCTACTATTCGTGTCCTGGGTTGTTGAATTGATGCGGTTGTAGTAGCATACTTTTTTTGCGATTAGTCCTTGCCAGACATTTACCGGGTCTCTGAAAGGAGTGTAACCTATCAGCCCCACTCTGATAAAGGTCAATTCAGTGTAGCACCTAAATGCTTTCGCTGATGTGTATGTGGATTCATTGTTGTAGGAACGTGGATTATGTGATATGATTGTGAGACTTTGCTAAGTAATGTCGGAATCCTCATCCGTTCCAGTTAGGTTTCTTTAAGAAGGCCTTGGCTCAGTTCTGCATAGCTGTGATGTAGAGCTGTCGGGCTTAATCAAAGAAACAAGTGTAAAGCATTTAGAAGTACTAAAACAACTCTTAAGTAAAACACGACACAATAAAAACCCAACACAATCTATAAAAATAGTGTACATTTATCTCAAACTATACACTAAGGTGACAAATCTATCTAGGGGAACTGGAGATATGATTTTTAAAAGGTAAGGGAATTCTTCTGTTTCAATACAATTTTCTAATCCTTGGTTCCTGAGCCCACGGGCTAGAATGACTACCAATCCTCTTGGACTGCTACAAGAGGTATGGAGACAGGGACCACTTTGGTTTGGTGATGCGGTTACCTGTCTTGCCCAGCAGCCTGAGTTCTCACAGAAGGTTTTACTAGAATTGTGATTCAAGCAAATAAGTGGTCTTGATGTGGGGATTGAGAACGCTGAGAAGATGCTAAGGATGCTGAAGATGTGGAAGAGGTAAAAAGAGTGTTCCTGGAGAAAACCTTTGGTCCGCACACTTCAGGTGTCCCCTTCACCTTGAGGACTCGATCTCACTCAATGCCCCAGTTAAGTGTAGTGCAGGTCCAGTTGCCACTGGTTGACTGGTCCCCGGTTAGTGTTCTCAATCAGTTGTCCAATGGTTAGGGCCTCTTTCTTGCAAGAGGACCAGGGTCCACTCTAGCGATAACCACAGGCCCACGGACTTGGGCCACCTCCGGTAGGCCTGGGCTCGGTCTCCTAGCAGGCACTTCCACAGCGGGCAGGTGATGGGGGCTCTCACAAGTGTAGGCTTTCTTTAGCTTTTGTACCCCTGGTGCTGAACAGGAGGCTAGCCGGATAGCCTTTGGAGCCACTTCTGTCCTTGCACACCTGGGTGCTTTTTCTACGAGTGTCCACTACTGGCAAAGTCCTATTTGTGTGTTCCTCTGGTTCAGTATGTGCAATCCAGTCTTTCTTTCAGCCTCTCAGTGCTGGGTCCAGGGAGCAGCAGGGCAGTCCTTCTGTTTTCGTGCCAGTCCAGAAGTGATCTTTAATTTGCTTTGTTCGGATAAAAACATATCCATAAAAGAGGCGAGCACATACGATATTTAATTACATGCACAGTCATAAAATCTTAAAAACAATAGCATTGATCTTATGACTGGGTCTGGGGTGCCACATTTATGCCATTGTTTGTGGAAGGCGAGGACTCGCTAGACAGTGAGGCAATAGTTCTCACAATGCTACCGTTTCTACTTCATTTCACTTCTGGGGGGTTTGGCCCTCTGACAATTACAGGCTACCCTCCTCTACCCTAAACCAAGATGGTGCAAGCCCTCTTCCCCTGTGAGAAGCCCTGGGCACACCCCTGGGATGTACCTAGCATAATGAGCCACTCCTCCTGGAAAACCGGTTTTGTAACAGTTTCCCCCTGGGAGTAGATGCCAGCCTCTCTGCCTACACAAGAGTGGGCAGGTGAAGGTGTGATTGCCATTTGCTTCACTGAGGCAGTAGCCTCTTTGAACCTGGATCATATGTGGCCACTGCCTGGCAGTCCTTCTGCTGGAGGAGATCACACCACCTCCGTTTAGCAATCCTTTTTTCCTGTTCGTGGCATCACTTCATGATTTCTAAATGCAGGGCAGCCTGATGTCTCGGGTGACAACTGCTGCAAATAAACAGGAACAGCTACCAAAGTGTAGGGCAACAAAGTAGTGACTTTTGAAGTCCCCTGTCTATTAAAATGTACCTTAAATTCTATCTCCGCAATGAGTCTGGTTTAATGTAGCCATTAATTTGATACCTTCGAGTAATATCTTTGGTGGTCTCAAATGGAAGTCGTAAATTAGCAAGATTGCTAGTGAGACTCCATGTTATTCTATGAGACAACTGGCCTTGCTACAGTCCGTTGCAATTTTATGTTTTCACTGTCTGTGTATGTTGAATGGAAGGGAAACACACCCTTCTTTTTAATATTAAGGACTTTGCCTGGTGGGATCCCCAGGTCTTCTCTAGGGGTGAGTTGCTAATATTAAAAGGATTTTACCTGGCAAAAGGGTTTATTTTACCATGTTGATTCTGCAGGTTTAAAGCTGCCTGACCATGCTTCGATTGCAGGCCTAGAGACACTAGGGCTGAGTGCACTACAGAGTAAAAAGAAATCCGCATCAGTCCAAAAACATGGGGACTGGGGTGATCTTACAGAAAGAAGTCCTTTCCTACAATTGTGTAAGTCTGGCACACACATGACCGCTAGACCGTATGCAGTGAGTGTTTATTGGAACCGCTGGGTTCCTTGGTTTAGCGTGGCATATCTTGCAAGATGGATAGAGCTTCCACAGAGAGTGAAGTGTATTGCTCCAAATCCTTTAGTTGGAGAGTGGATTCCCAAACAATGAAATGAGGTAGAATAGAGACAGATCTTTCTTGATGGATTACATTTGTCTGAGCACTGCCATTTGCTTTATGGTAGGGTAGAGGCAGTGACTCAGCAGACTCTGTTAAGGTTGCAGGAGATTCGAGGTAGGGGCTGTTCTTTAACCTTTTCATGATTGCTAAGGAAGGCGAATGACTGCCATGTGCAGAGATTTCACACTTGACTTTAGCTGATGTTTGGGATACTCCTTGAGGCCAGCATCATGACTACCTGCTGAGAGCCATCACTTTATTTAAAGGTGATGTCTGGGCTACAGCCAGGAAATAACATTTGAAAAGGGAAGCACCTCAAACCGGTTCCAGGGCTTTAAACAGTGGATCCACATATCTTGTCTGTGAAAGGAATATAAAAGTGGGACCTAAACCATCCCACTTAGGCCATGTCAAGAGTATTTGTGGTGCAGGAGGAGGCCATGTCCAAGACTGGCATGTTCACTGGGCCCAAAGAAATGAGAAGACGCAGGCAGACATTAGGAGTTCAACCAGCGGTGCCCAAGAAGTAAAAGGTCACCTAGTCTCCCTGACTAATTCATGTGCGAACTACGTGTAGACCATTTGCTACGCAAACCAGCAGGGGGGCTGTTTATCATCTCTGCAACCTATTTAGAGTATCTTAAGCTGTGGCTACTTGATGTGTAGAGTACACTGAAAAGATATACATCGAGTTGTAGTGGAGAACCTGCCTCCAAGCTCTGAGGCCACAAGTGCGAAAGACAAAGCACCTGTTAATCAGACCGGCTGCACTCTACATCTTAGCTGATCTAGTGAAGTGTGAGACCGCTGCTGGTAGTCCCACACCACTTCTGAAGGAGCCTTTGATTAGAACCAGACAAACACGCTGATTTGAAGCTTCTAAAGCTGCGTCACCTTTTAACATATAGCAAGCGTCCTGGAAATAAGACTGAGACTATATCTTGAAGTATTAATACAAGTCTGCCATTGGGTTAATGTTGTCAACATGTATTTTTTGTTTAAGATGCCAAACTGACCTATAGTTTACTTAAATATAGTGATTGTTTGGTGAAATCGCACATGTCTATTGTCCCTATGTCCTGTTAACCCCTATAGATGTCAGTGTTTGAGATCCCAGAGACTCACTGAAGAGAGCATTAAATGCGCTGGGACGCTCAGTGGTAAACCGTCGTCTGGAGTGCCGAACCCTGTACTGAACGCCTTTTGGAGTGTGTAATATGTTATTTGAAAGAAACACTTAGTGACATATTCCTTACCTTAGAATTACCCCCAGGCATCAGACTGGATCCAGGAAGTGTAAGTCAGCAGTACCCCTTTGCGGCGGAAGGTGGAATCATGCAGCTCTGTGTCCGTCGTGGTTGCCGAGATGACGTCACAGCAGATACTTGGGCGCTGCCCTCCTGTGCTGATGTCGGTTCTTTCTTTTTCTGCGCCAGCAAGCGTAGATCCCGGAAGAGCAAGTTCCCCCAGTCACTTTTTGACTGAACGTTTTTCAAGGTCTTTTGTCTCAATTCTTTGGAGTCGATCGACAGCTAGTGTCGTAGGGATGCCCGGCTTCAAGAACTGCGGGGAATGTCACCGCATGAAGTCGGTGACGGACCCGCACCGCGTGTGTCTCTACTGCTCGGGGCACAACCACGACTCTAAGTCGTGTCCCGACTGCCGGGCATGGTCTCGAAAGTTGCTGGAAGTCCGGCAGTCTGCTCTGCGCCCCTCAAGGTCCCGGTCCCGTGGGGTTCGAGGGACTGGTCGCGGAGCCGTCCCCATTGTTCGTCTGGATCAGGTAAGTCAAAGCATTCCAAGAAGAAGTCGAAGAAGCATCGTTGCTCTAAGACTTCCGCTCGCCCATCGCAGTACCTACCCTCCCTTTCCGGGCCCGTCAGCGACGCCTTCTCATGTGCAAGATTTTCTTGCTGCCATGGCCCGACTGTTTAGGCCGTCTGGCCTCGCCAAAGCACCTGCGGGCCCAACTGGGAGTCCTGCCCTTCCATCGCCGGCGGCTTTGGCCCCGGCACCGCAGGACCCCCCTGGATTCGGGCTCGAATCCTGAGTGATGCGGGGTGGCCGCATAACACCACCACCAGTCTGGATCCTCCCTCCGGCACCACCATTGACGTCGTCCGGTGCTACTGCCGGCGTCCGCCCCGGTTTCAGCCCTGAACCGGACACTGCACCGGATCGGCGTCACTCGATACAGATTCCGATGGGGCCTTTCTCCCCCTATCTCCGTCCTCCTTATATTCAGCCTCTTTTGCAGACTTCTGAGGAAGGGGAGTACTGGGAGGGGTCTGAGGACCCTCTCGCACAACAGTGTGACTATGATCAGGACTGGGCAGAGGAGTTGGGGGATGCCAGCAGTCTTGACACCTCACCTTATCATGGCATGCTGTCTCCTCCTACCGTGGCTAAGGAAGAGGGAGCAAGTTACGCAGTCGTGTTGTGTAGGGCGGCTGATGCCCTCCACCTCAAACTCCCTACAGTTGCCATCAGGATTAACCTCCTGACAGAAGTGCTTCAGCCGAAGGCAACCTCTTTGAAGCCCTTGCTGCCTTTTAATGACACACTTTGACGTTCTTTTGGGCACTTGGTCCAGGCCCAACACAGGGGCTCCTGTGGACCGGAACGTGGCCCGACGTGGCTTCGGCCCCGGCACCGCTGTCTGCTTGGGCCCCGGCACCGCAGGACCCCCCTGGATTCGGGCTCGGATCCTGAGTGATGCCGGTTGACCTCATAACACCACCACCGTTGTGGATCCTCCCTCCGGCACCACCATTGACGTCGTCCGGTGCTACTGCCGACGTCCGCCCTGGTTTCAGCCCTGAACTGGACACTGCACCGGATCGGCGTCACTCGATGCAGATTCCGACGCCGATGGGGCCTTTCTCCCCCTATCTCCGTCCTCCTTATATTCAGCTTGTTTTGCAGACTTCTGAGGGAGGGGAGTACTGGGAGGGGTCTGAGGACCCTCTCACACAACAGTGTGACTATGATCCGGACTGGGCAGAGGAGTTTGGGGATGCAAGCAGTTTTGACACCTCACCTTATCATGGCATGCTGTCTCCTCCTACCGTGGCTATGGAAGAGGGAGCAAGTTACGCAGTCGTGTTATGTAGGGCGGCTGATGCCCTCCACCTCAAACTCCCTACAGTTGCCATCAGGATTAACCTCCTGACAGAAGTGCTTCAGCCGGCGGCAACCTATTTGAAGCCCTTGCTGCCTTTTAATGATACACTTTGACGTTCTTTTGGGCACTTGGTCCAGGCCCAACACAGGGGCTCCTGTGGACCGGAACGTGGCCCGACGCCATCGCTTGGCTCCGGGCGACCACCTCTTTCTCTCCCAACACCCCACTCCTGAGAGCTTGGTTGTCCAAGTCTCTGCTTCACAGAGCGCGTGCCCTTCCGTACCTCCGGATAGGGAATCCAAGAAGCTGGAACAGCTTGGCAAGAAGCTGTTTTCATCTGCCAGCTTAGGGCTGCTGTCGGTGAACACTGCATGCCTCTTGGGCTGTTATTCCCACACTGTGTGGGACACTGTTGCGCAGGTGCTGCCCAACTGTCCGGAGGAGGCCCGGAGAGTACTCTCCCAAGCTATAGCAGCTGGGAGAGACGCAGCTAAATTCACCCTTCGTTGTGGGCTTGATACCGCTGACTTGCTGGGCAGGGCGATGTCTACGATGGTGGCGCTTCGGTGCCACGCCTGGCTGAGGACAACTGGCTTCTCAGGGGATGTCCAGAACTCTGATGGGCATGCCCTTTGATGGCATTCGCCTTTTCGGCAATAAGGCAGATAGTGCGTTGGAGCGCTATAAGGACTCACAGGCTACGGCCAAGTCCTTGGGCTTGTCGGCCAAGCGCCCTCCTCCGCCTTCTGCTTTTCGCTCCTTTCGTGGCCACGGAGGCCCCAACACTTTCATTTCAGAGCCACAGGCCTGCACAACAACAGCCTCAGAGCAGCCGCAGATGTGGGAACCGCCAAGGCGGTTCTGGGGGCCCGCGGGCGGGTCAGTCCACCTCCATCCCCGCAGCGTCCACTTTCAAGCCTTCCTAGTCCGAACTTTCAGGCCCATCAGATGCCAGTGGGCGGCAGGATTCGCCATAATCTCCCCTACTGACGCAACATCACCTTGCACAGGTGGGTGCTGCAAATAGGCCAAAGGGGCTACTCTCTCCCCTTCGAGACTATCCCTCCAGCCATGCCACCTCAATACCACTGTATGTCGGGGGACCATCTTGTGCTTCGCAGGAAGTCACAGCCCTCTTGGCCAAGTGGGCCATTGAACACGTTCGTGGGCCAGAAGTAGGTCATGGTTTTTATTCCTACTACTTTCTGGTTCCCAAGAAGGACAAGGGCCTGCGTCCTATCTTGGACCTCAGGAACGTCAACCGCTTCCTCTGGAAGGAGAAGTTCAAGATATTGACGCTCGCTCATGTCTTGTCTGCCCTCAACCCTGGAGACTGGATGGTAGCATTCGACTTGCAGGACGCATATTTCCACATCCCCGCGTTACCTGTGGTTCACGGTAGGCCACGAGCACTTTAAGTTTACCATGCTCCCCTTCGGCTTTACCAGCGCCCCTCGGGTGTTCACGAAAGTGATGGCGATGGTCGCAGCTCATCTGTGCAGATCAGGGTTTCCAGTATTCCCCTATCTCTACAACTGGTTGTTAAAGGCAGGCTCGTCCCAGGCAGTCGTCTCCCACCTTCAGACTACGGCCGACATCCTGCATTTTCTGGGGTTCTCCATCAATGTGCCAAAGTCGCACCTGATCCCCTCTCAGAAGCTCTTCTTCATCGGAGGGGTTCTGGACTCTGCGCAGTTTCGGGTTCATCCTCCCGAGCAGTGAGTCCGGGATATTCATGCTTTGATTCTGATATTTCAGCCTCTATCCTGAGTTTCGGTCAGGATGACCCTCCGACTTCTGGGCCTGATGGCCTCATGCATACTGCTAGTGGATCATGCCAGATGGCATATGCGGGCTCTGAAGTTCCAGTTGGAACAGTATCAGGGCAACCTGTCCCATCACGTCCAGATCTCGGAGGGCACTGCACAACAATTGCAGTTGTGGCTCACAAATCGCGATTGGGTCAATGGCAGATCCATCTCCCTTCCCCATCTGGAGCACACAGTTGTGACGGACGCGTCCCTCTTGGGATGGGGCAGCCACATGGGAGAGGCGGAGAGCAGAGGTCTCCGGTGGAGTCCGGGCTCCACATCAATCTTCTGGACCTTCGGCGTTCCGGCTTGCACTGAAGGCATTCCTTCTCTCTGTCCGGGGAAGAGTGGTGCAGGTGTTCACGGACAACACCACCGCCATGTGGTACTGCAACAAACTGGGAGGGATGGGGTCGTGGACCCTATGTCAGGAGGCTCGGTGCCTCTGGATTTGGCTGGAACACCAGGGCATTTCCCTGGTGGTTCAACACTTGGCAGGTTCTCTGAACGCCAGGGTGAACAAACTGAACCGCCAGTGCATGATGGATCACGAATGGGGTCTGAACTCTGACGTGGCGCAAGGTCTTTCAGCAGTGGGGAGAGCCTTGGTTAGATCTATTCGCCACCGAAAAGAACGCGTAATGTCATCAGTTCTGCACGTTGGAATTTCTAAGATGGCACTCGCTAGGCAACGCTTTTCGTCGCGAGTGGCGTTGCGGTCTACTATACACGTTTCCGCCTATACCACTTATACCCAGAGTGCTGAAGAAGATAGTTTGACCGGGCCCAAATCATTCTTGTGGCTCCGGACTGGGCTCAAAGATCACTCATCATGGCCATCTATCCCCCGATCCAACTGCCTCTTCGGGAGGATTTTCTGTGGCAGCACCAGGGGACGGTCCTCCACCAAACCTGTCCAGCCTCCACCTCCTTGAGTGGAGATTGAGCGGCGGCAGTTTACGTCTTTTGACCTGCCTCCCAAAGTTTGTGATGTAATCGTGGCAGCCAGGCGGTCCTCCACTCAGACGGTAAACGCCTGCAGGTGGAATAAGTGTGGCATGGTGCACATCAAAGGCTGTGGACCCCCTTTCTGTCCCTCTGTTAGACCTGTCAGCCCCAGGGTGGTCTTACCACGCATTTGTTTTCACTTTCCGCCTCAATTTTGACCACCATTTTTGTTGGGCATAGGTCTCTGGGCGCCTTACCGCTGCTGAACATTGCTAAGGTGCATGTGCTCTCTCCTAACAACATGGTTGCCACAGGCCTCTGCTACTGCGGAGTGGCCACTGTCCTATCTGCGCACTAGTAGTAGGGATAAGGCTGGGACATAATGCTACTGTAACCCTGTGCGTCCCACCTCTTGTCACCAGAGACAGTCACCACAGAGTCCCCAGAGCCTTCTAGAACCTTCCAACCACCATCCCAGGTTGGCACAATCACTTGCCCCCTTTTTGTATGGTCACCTGACCTAGGGGTATTAAGGTAAAGGAGGGAAACCGGACAAGTCAGTTGGTGCAGTACTGGACCTGAGGACTCTCCGCCGGAGTAAAGGCTGCGGAGCTAGGGGGAGGCTACACTACTGAGGCTGACCGATCTTAGGCCCTGCTGCCCCAAGATAGATGAGTGATCCTGCCAGCCTGCTGACCTTGCCCCTGTATGATGGGAACCAGGGATACCACCTTCAGTGTGCCTGCCCGGGACTTCAATCTTTCCTCCCCCTGCAACTAATCCCTGCAACTAATTTCTGCCAATAATACCTGCCATCTACTGCCAGCGCTGAGACTGGGAAGCGCTGTGGACCTGACACCTAAATCTCCCCAACTAGTGTTGTGATCCCCGAGTGCTGAGGAACCTGCGAGCGCTGCTGCTTCTGGGAACCACAAGGTAAAGCGCCGTGTCACCCAAGCGCTATATTGCAAGAATTTGCCACTTTCTGCAAGCGCTGTGCCAATTAAGCGCTGACCTTCAAGAATTTGCCACTTTCTCCTAGCGCTGTGCCAGTCAAGCGCAGCTGTGCCCGAACTCGCTGCCGCTGGCTGGGACCCCTCTGGGAGCGCTGGACGGGAAGACTGCTGCTGCCCGAGGCCTGTATCGGGAGGTGAGCCCCGCTGAGTGTTCAGCTGTGCCCCACGATCACCGCTGCAGCCCCGGTGGCTGGAGAGCGCTGCGCTGGAATTAGGCGCGAGAATACAGGAGTCTCCTTGAAACAAGGGCCTGGAACGAAGCCTACCCGGATCTCTTCTAGCGAAGTCAGGCGAGCGCTGCACGGTGATTGGGCTTCCGTGCGAGGCGTCATCTGACCCCGCCGGTCGTCAGGAGGAGCGAAGCGCGCTCCCTCTGCCACCCGCCGGATGCCTGTAACATCGGGGGAAGCCCCCGAGGGTCCGGGAGTCAGCCGGAAGTGTCTCCGGGCTGTAGACCGCGTTGGTGCAGGCAAGAGCATCACACCAGCCCCAGGTAACCACCTACCATCAGCGGCTGCTGCTGGGCCGCCTGTGCAAGCTCGAGAGCAGCGGGGACTGCCCGCAGGAGTGAGCTACGGGGGGAACTCAGCAGGTGGTGCCAATCGGGAGCCCGTCTCCTTAACGGGTTTAACTGGTGAGTCGAGGGAACTGAGTCTCCCGTTACAGAAGGGCTCCCGTGCGTCTGGGGTGGAGGCAGCTCCAGGAGCTCCTGGGACCTAAAAACTTTGCAAGAATAACCCAGCAGGAGTAGCCACGAGGGGTATAATGTCCTCAATGGTAATGGTTGCCCTGAAGAGGTATTGAACCACTACATGAGAAATATTGCCGGTGCTGAATAGGATCCTAGGAAATACAGCCTTTATTGAAGATCTGGCTAAGAAGTGCCAACTGTAATGAATGTACCTCTGCACTGGTCTTGCTACTGAAGGGTTGTACTGGAATGCCCAGGGGTCCCTACTTTACCTATTTGAATGAGCCAGATCATCTACACTGGAGGGAGGCTTGGAAATGTTCACCCATATTGCCTAGTGGTTCAGGAGTGTTACCCTGCAGTTACCCAAGGATATGGGCCCTACCCCTCAACCCGTTGCTCAGGTCCGCAATCTCGGATTCCTCATTGATGAAAAGCTCACGATGCGGCAGCAGGTAGTGAAGGTGGCCTCCATCTGTTTTGCCACCTTGAGATGGCTTCAAAAAATCCTGTGGATGCTCCCTATTTCTACAGAGGACTGAAGTCCAGGCACTGGTTGTCTCCCGCCTGGACTACGGTAATGTCCTCTATCTTGGAGCTGATTCAACAACAGTAAATAAACTCCAAGTTGTTCAGAATGCGGCTGCACGACTCCTTCGCAATGTTCCCCGGAGAATGTCTGCCTCCCAAGCACTTCACGATCTTCACTGGCTTAGGATTACGAGCCGAATAAAATTCAAGGCTCTATGTCACGTTTTTAAGATTAAACAAGGCTCAGCCCCTAAGTACCTACAGGGTCTCATCCAGGCCTATAAGCCCAGTCGTTCCTTGAGATCTTCGGTAAAAGGCGATTTCATTGTTCTGAGATTTAAGTTTGTAAAGATGGGCGGTCGATGTTTTTCTCATCTAGGTCTTAAATCCTGGAATGCCTTGCCCGTGCACCTAAAGACTGAAATGGATCTTTTTCGCTTCCGCAGAGGACTTAAAACCTGGTTCTTCCAGCAATGATTAGGGTGGTCTTCTTCAGCAAGTTTTCTTGGCAGTTCTTTCCTTCTTTAATCTGTCCCTTGGCGCCAGGAAACCCACTGCGGGTAGCTGTGCGCCTTATAAGTTTAAATAAATAAATAAATAAATATACCCTGCATAAGAATTGTTGCCTTGATTGAACCTGTGCATTAGAAATACGTCCTTTATTGACTTGATATTGTAGAAACTGTTTATCCTGCACTCTGTGCAGGCTTTGCAGTTTTGATCCTGACAAGACATAGATAAAGATACCTGTTTTTGGTAAATGAAACTGGAGTGGTGTCTCTTTATTGTTTGTGCTTCACTGTGTCAGAGTGGGAGTGTGCTGCACAACTACTTCACACATAGCCTTCGGCATGCCTACCCGCCTCGAGCCACGCTAACGCGTCTGAGTCGGTGGTCCCTGGGTCTAACATTGGTGTTCAGCGGTGGGATTAGGACTTGTGCTTGTGCAACACCCTACAGTGACTCAGTGTGCGCCGCAATCCGACACCTGTTTTAATGCAAGCTTAAAATTCCCCCTGATTACCTGATTGTAAATGCTCTTGTGTTAAGCCTGTTACCTATGTCCTAGTGGTTTTCCCTGAAATTGTCCGAAGCCCTACCTAGCAGGATGGAGTTCGAGCTGGCCAACCTAGAAACGTACACGGTGGCGTAGCTTAGGGAGTTCTGCCAGGTGAAGGGGTTGTTCTTCAAGCAAGGTGTCAAGAGAGACGAGCTTCAGAAAACCTTGGGCGTGGGCATTGGCCCACCCGGAAGGGAGAGGGGATGAGGGACTGGGAGAGCAGGACGCTCCAGGAGAGCTGGACCTACTGCACATAGATGCTAGCAACAATGTGTTGCCAGCAAGACGTTCCAGGGCAGGCAGTAGTGTTTCAGGTAGGAGCTTGTCTGCGGAGGAGTTCGAGGACAGGAAGGAGGAGAGACAACCTAAGCTAAAGCATGCTAGGCTAGAGAAGGAGCGGGAAGGGAAGAGGCTGGCTATGGAGGAAAGGAAGCTTCTTCATGAGCTTAGCCTAAAGGTGCTGGAAATCAAAGCCCTACAGATAGGGGCTAACAGCAACGCAAATGGTGGCAGCGTACCTACTGAAGCTCCACGGGAGTCTAGGTTTTACATGCCCAAAGATGTGGTGGCCAGTTTCAGTGTGGGGGACGACATCGATAAGTGGCTAGCGGCTTATGAGGTGTCCTTAATAGCCCATGGGGTCCCTGAGAGTTATTGGGGGGGTGGCCTGTATAGGTACATGCCTCCGGTGGGGAGGAACACACTCTTGACACTAGACAAGTCGGACCAGACCAACTATTCTGTCAAGAAGGAAGCGTTGCTTAAGAAGTTCGGACTGAACCCTGAGAAATATCGACAGAAGTTTAGAAATAGGCACAAGCTTCCCACACGGAACTGGGTAGATTTTCTAGACTATGCCCGCAAAGCTTTGAAGGGTTGGGTGCGGGGCAGCAAGGTGACCGACTATGAAGGGCTGTACAATTTTGTTTTTAAGAGAGCACCTTCTCGATAAATGTTTTCCAGAGCTGCGCCAACACCTGGTGGACCGCAAGTTGACCGACCTGAGGGAGCTTGCGGATACCTGGGTCAGTACCAGGGTGTCCAACATGGAATCCGGGGGAGACCCTGTAGGAGAGTAGGGTCTGCTTCCTATGGTTACCCCCACTTTTTGCTGTTATTCTCTGGTTTTTCGACGATTTTGTATCGTATGGCTGTGGCCCTGCTAATCAGACCCACAGCCTAGCTGTTATCTCTCTAAATTGATACCATGTACTTTAGGTACATCCCAGATTGGTTACTGGGTCACCCTTGTGAGCCCCTTTAAAGTGTACTCTGTGTACCCAGGGCATTGGTGCACCCTAGGCATACCAGGGGCTGCAGCATGTATTATGCCACCCCTGGTTAGCCTTCCAAACTGACACCACAATTTTGTTCTTACAGCCTGGGTAAGGTGGTGTAATCACCCCTTACTTAGATATAGCATACCTATTTCTACCTTATACAGACACATAGTAACCTATAAGTCACTCCTATGGCAGGCCTTGACAATCCTGGAGGCAGAGTGCTTGGTTTTGTGTGAGAGGGTGCCCTAGCATGAGCTGAGCCCCTCTGCAGCTTTCGGAACCATCTCCTTATAGCGGTTCTATGATATAGCCATACCATAAACTCTTAAGTGCATTATAATCCTCACGGTTATTGCTAACTTTGGTTTGGCTTTATCAAAACATGTCTTGTAAGGTGTCTCACACAATTTGGAATTCTACCCCCCTGCCAGTCCTGGCGGCGGGGATAGCATTCCACCCTTCTAGAGGGAGAAGACATGTAGTTACTGGTTTACCCGGTTAAAGTTAAACAGAGTCCCAGCATCACAAAATGATGCTGCTGCCATAGACATCAGTCTGCCCTCCTGCTGCTGGACGAAACTCCGGCAGGGGAGGCTTGGACAATAGGTTTACTGCCCAGGGAGGTGTTAGCACCTCCCCAGACAGGCTTTAGTGTATTGGGGCAGGGTGGGTTGCATTCAGTGAATGCTTTTCAGACACTGCCTGTGGCACACAAGGTGCTCCATGCATTTCCCAGTTCAAACCGGTTGCTGGAGCACTCAGCCCCAGCTCTGGCGTGAAACTGGACAAAGGGAAGGGTGTGTAACCACCCCCTCCCCAGGTCCACCCATAGGAGGGACCTTAGAGTTAGTCCAACCCCTAAATTTACTATAAGTATAGAAGCCCAGTCACTAGGACTTTAGGACTGCCGGTCTGTATTTTCGGAGCTCTCGCCGGATCCCGAAGAATCTGCGACTCAGGACACGGACTTCCAGACATCGGACGCTGACCTGTTCTCCCAGCAAAGCTGAGACCTGAGGCAAACACGAAAGACGTGGGACCGGAACCCCTAGACGTCCTGCATTTTGCACGCTGCACCTACTTCACGAGGTATCCCAAAGTTGTGCATTGGGGTGCTTGAAGCCCCAGCCCCGAACACCTTTTGCACCGAAGCTCAGAGGCTCACACTCCACGAGTGTCCCGTGGGCCTGCTTTGTGCATTACAGCTCGACACGTCTTCACGGTTCCTAGTCCGTTGGCTAGTGAGCCCGCCCGAATACCAATCTTGAATTCCTTTGCTTTCCTGGTTGCTCCAGGCTTGCTCCAACTTCTCCCCAAAAGAGAAGTTCCTCAGACCTTGCTGGTCTGCACTGAAGCCACTCTCGACATCTTGCGTGGATTGCATTTGCCAAAGCTTGTTGGGTCCAATCCGGATACCAACACCGCAGTCCACTATATCCTTCGCGGAACAGCTCGAATCCAGCTCCTGGTCGTTGTCGACGCCTCCTGGTCCTCGTGGCTGAAGAGACAAACTTCATCTTTTCACCTGAAATCACCCGACATCGGCTGGCATCTTCCTATCGCCACCCTGGTCACTGGCTAGTGACCCAGACTCTGTCTCCTCCGCTTTCAGGTTCTTCACATCTCCGATTCACCCTTGGATCCACCCGGACACTTTTCCTCTGGTCGCCTGCAGCATTTCTTCGCAGCTCTCCATGGGAATCGATGACGAAACCAGACACAAAAAGACACCTATGCACCTGGCTTCCGTGGGTGAGGTAACTAGACTACCCTGGTAGTCTCGTGGGTCTTGACTCTCAAAGTGTCCAACTCTAAAAGGGTTCCATCGTAGTTCACCTAGAAGTGCCCTTAATCTTTAAAATTGTAACTTGTTCGTTCTCCATGGAAAGTCAATGGTAACCCGCGGCTGTGTTTAGACCATGCATACGTCTCGCGTGGGCCTCCTGCATCCTAACCTTTGGTTGTTCTTGGTAGCCCCAGCGAATCCACAGGCTCTAGGCCTGCTTTCCAACTCAAGTGGTTCTTGTACCACTATTTTAGTATATGGTTTGCGAGTCCCCTAGGGCAAAATGTATACTGTGCAACTTATTGTATGCTAATTAAGTTCCTTGTATTGTACTTTTACCTCTGACCTCATAAAGATTCCAGAGGGGTTGTGTTTAGAATAAATACATTTCTGTAGTAGGGGATCTCTGTGTATAGTCATAATCTAGTGAATAGTCCCGCCCATGTGCGTGGACCCCGGCAATCAAAAATAATCTCTTAAGTTGTCAAAAAATTGCAGAACTGCAAAGACACTTAAGAGAAAATTTAAAGACAAATAATGCAGCCTATATCCACAGGCTACACTGTCCAGTACTTCAACTAGAAATTCCACCAAAAATCCACAAACAGCAAAGCCTGTCCAGATTTCCCATGCTTTTACTGCAAAAAAAACCCTCAGAAATGATAGAGAGGAAGGCCTGGACAGACAAGCCCCATAGGCTGCCATTATGTGGTTTAAACAGGATACTGTGCCTTTAAGGAAACCTTCTAGAACCTTCTCCCAGTATCCCAGAATGCATAGCAGGTCCCACTGACTTCAGTTCTTTTTTCCGGCTCCTGCTTACAGGACCCTGGCATTGAGCTCTCCCTTGTTTCAAGGGTTTATTGCATGTTTTGGCACTTTTGTATTCTAAAAGTGTTGCAGTTTACTCTCTTGGTTTTCTCTTCTCTTCTGTGTGCTGCTTCAGGTGTTTTAGGGCTCTAAAATGCCTGGACTCTTTGTGAAGTGTCCAGCATGTGAGAGGAAGAAGGCCAGAGGTGATCCCCATGAGATCTGCATCGTCTGCCTCCCTGAAGATCATGTCCCTGAGGAGTGTGTCATCTGCCAGCAGTTTACAACTCGCACTCTGAAGGAAAGGGCGAAGATCAGGCTGTCTGGCCTTGAGGAGAGGCGCCTGCAGGCTGCAGGTGGGTCTGGGCAGTCAGGGAGGGTTCCCTCTGCCTCTGCTGAGGCCTCTGGGGGGCTCCCCAGAGGCAGGAAGCCCAGCAAGCGATCCAGGTCTCCGTCGACGTCGGTAGCGTCGACGTCGAGAGGGATGACGGCGGTGTGCTCCCCTTCTCCCCGGGGCTCCGGGTCGAGACATCGGGACGACTCGACGTCGAAGCCACCGCTGACGAAGCCGCCGTCGACGTCGTCTTCGTCGTCGACGTCGAGGGCTGCATCCCGACGTCATGGACGGAGCAGGCATCGGCGCTCGCCGTCGAGGCGACACCGCCGGTCGACGTCGAGGGGATCCTCGACGTCGAGAGCATCCAGACGACGGCGGCGACGCTCGTCGTCGAGGGAGGACCGCTCGACGTCGCGGAAGCATGCGACGTCGCGGAGGAAGAGGTCGGCGTCGAGGGGTCGGCGTTCGGCGTCGAGGGATCGGCGTTCGGCGTCGAGGGATCGGCGTTCGACGCCGAGGAAGATGAGGTCGACGTCGCGGAGGCGGCGTTCGACGCCGGAGTCAAGGAAACGTCCTTCGACGCCGGAAAAGCGACGCTTGACGTCGAGCAGACGGAGGTCGACGTCTGGGAGTCGGTCAGGATCTCCAAAGCGTCGCAAGAGGGATTCTAGTCCCAGGAGTCACACTGCTTCCAGTGGGGGACGCAAGAGGAAGCGGTCTCCGGCTGAAGGGGCGGGCTCTCAGCCCCCTTTGCCTAAAGGATCACAGGGCACGGTGTACTCTGCGGTGTACACTCCTTCTCGGCCTCGGTCGACGCATACACCTGTTCCTAAGGCGGTCAATCCTCCTCATCTGCCTGAAGAGGATCCTCCGACGCTGCCTCCACTTCCAGCGGACGACCCGCCGCCGCCGGTCCCTCCGCGTGGGCCGGCACCGCAGCCGAAGGTTCCTCCGCCGAGGTCCACTTCGCTGCCGTTTTTGCCTGTACCTCCCAAGGGGACCCCTAAACCTGCACCCAAGGAGGCTCCGAGGGGGACCCCACCACGGAAACCGGTGGGGAGGCCACGGACTGGCAGGTCTCGCTCTCGCTCTCGCTCTGGGAGGCGGGACAGGTCGCGACACAGATCATCCACGCGGTCGAGACGCCGCCATAGGAGGCGCGAGTCTCGCTCCCGCACGGGATCCTCTGGTTCCAGGGGGCGTTCCCCTACCCTGTCAGGATCACCGGATACGAGGGTGTCCCCAATTGATGACCTGGTGGCGTTCCAGGATGTCCTCTTGAGGGGCGCTGCGAAGCTGGGCATACCCCTGACGGTGCCCACGCCGAAGACGTCAGTGATCTTTGAGACATTGCACCAAAAACACTCGTCTCGCCCTCTCCTGCCTCTGGTACCGGGCCTGGAGGAACCAGCTATGGATCTTTTCCTCACCCCAGCGGTGGCAAAGACGGCGCCATCTAGGTTGCTGAGGAAGTACCGGGCCCCGGATTCGGATCCGGCGTTTCTGAGAGCGGAACCCCCTCCGGACTCCGTCATTGTGACGGCGGCACGCAAACAACATGCCTCCGCTCCGTCATCCACGGTCCCCCCGGATAA
This sequence comes from Lissotriton helveticus, assembly GCF_964261635.1. NCBI lineage: Eukaryota > Metazoa > Chordata > Amphibia > Caudata > Salamandridae > Lissotriton > Lissotriton helveticus. The sequence continues at coordinate 951,152,916 of NC_136069.1, forward strand.
GGAGTCCAGGTGGATGGATTCGGCAGGGAGGAAGGTCTGTGGAACAGCCGCCACCTCCATGAAGGCTGCGAGTGCCACGGCGCTGTTGGGTCGGTACGCCCGCGCCCTCTGGGACTCCCTTGAGCGTTTTGCGGAGCACTTGCCTCGTGAACAGCGTGAGGATTTTCAGGAAGTGCTGAGTGAAGGGATGCTGGTGGCCAACCAGATCATCAGTGCGGCAGCGGACTCTTCCCTGTTGGCTGCTCATGGGTTTTGCCATGGGGTCAACCAGAGGCGTCACGCCTGGCTCCGTCTTACGTCCCTGAAACCGGACGCACAGCAGAGGGTGGCCAACCTGCCGTTCTCCGGCAAGTCTCTTTTTGGGCAGCATGCGGACGACGAGATGGCCCGCATGAAAGCGGAGGCCGAGACGCTCACGGCGGTGGGCCTCGAGAAGCCTAAGGAGACGAAGAAGCCGTACCGCCCTTTCCAACGGCGGTCCGGTGGACAAGGCCGTGGACGTGGCCAGGCTTCGGGACATTCGCAACAGCAACAGCAGTTCCGTAAGCCGTTCCAGAAGCGCCAGAGGGGCAGGGGAGGCCAGCAGTCGGCTCCGGCGCCCAAGGGCCAGGCCGGGTCTAGGCCCTAGGAACTTACTTCCCCCGGATCCGTTACCCACTCCGGTAGGGGGAAGCATCCAATTTTTTCTGGCAGAGTGGAGAAAAATTACTCAGGACAAGTGGGTGCTGAATATTGTTTGCAATGGATACAGTCTTCGGTTCACCAGCCCGCCTCCATCGATTCCTCCGGTCAGCTCGCGGTTTCAGCTGCTAGAGCTCCAGGTGGAGGCCGATACCCTGTTAAGGAAAAGGGCGATAGAAGACGTGCCTCTGTCCCAGAGAGGAAGAGGCCTGTACTCCCGGTTCTTCCTGGTTCGCAAGAAGGACAAGAACGAGTTCAGGCCCATTCTGGACTTGCGACAGGCAAACAAGTGGATTCGCAGGGAAAAGTTTTGCATGCTGTCGTTGCATCAGATTTATCCTCAGTTGCAACAGGGGGATTGGCTCTGTGCCATAGACCTACAGGATGCATACTTCCATGTGCCCATTGCACGCAAACACAGGAAGTTCCTGCGGTTCCAAGTCGGCACCAATCACTATCAATACACAGTACTCCCATTCGGACTGAAGTCTGCGCCGAGAACGTTCTCGAAGTGCATGGCGGTGGTGGCAGCGCACCTGCGGAAGAACAAGGTGTTTGTCTACCCGTACCTGGACGATTGGTTGATCAAGGCATCCTCCTTCTCGGAAGCGCGAGCACACTTCCAGAAGACGTGCGTTCTCTTGGACAAGCTGGGGTTGCACATCAACATGGCCAAGTCGGTCCCGACTCCGGTCCAATGCATACAGTACTTGGGAGCCTCCATCGATACGCTGTCAGCAAGCGTGTCTCCTTCGGAAGAGCGACGATTATCTCTCCTTCGGAAGGCTCAGGCTCTTATGTCGACTCCATCTACGACAGTGAGGACGGTGTCTTCTCTACTGGGTTCGATGGCCTCTTGTATCTTCCTGACGCCGCACGCACGTCTGCACATGAGACCGCTGCAGGAGTGCTTGGAGGACCAGTGGGATCAGAGGAAAGGATCCTGGGACGACAGGATACGACTGTCTCTGCATGCTCTTCAGTCTCTGAAGTGGTGGTGTTCGGCGGAGAATCTCCTCAGAGGGGTTCCTTTTCATAAGGACATTCCCACGCAGACTGTCGTGACGGATGCTTCTCTCCTGGGATGGGGAGCGCACTCCGGGACTCTGCAGATTCAGGGAACGTGGTCTCCGGTGGAGGCCACTTATCACATCAACTTCCTGGAACTCAGAGCTGTTCACTTGGCACTGAAGGCCTTTCTTCCGTCCTTCCAGACCAGCTCCCTGCTTGTGCAAACGGACAACACTACCACGATGTACTACCTCAACAAGCAGGGGGGCTCGAGATCTCGCACTCTGTCACAGGAGGCGCAGGCGATCTGGCACTGGCTCCTGGCCAGAGGACTGACGATAACGGCTGCCCATCTGCCAGGTGTGCAGAATGTTCAGGCGGACGAACTCAGCAGACTCATTCAGGAAAACCACGAATGGGTCATAAACGACGAAGTACTGGGAGAAGTCTTCGCAAGGTGGGGAACTCCAGACGTAGATCTGTTCGCCACCGCCGAAAACAGCAAATGCCGAGACTTCGCCTCCAGGTACTACCAGCCGGGGTCGCTGGGGAATGCGCTATGGATCAGCTGGTCGAACAGCTTTCTGTACGCTTTTCCACCCATTCCCCTGATTCCGACGGTACTCATCAAGCTGGCCCGGTCCAGGGCTCGGATGATTCTCATTGCCCCGGAGTGGCCCAGGCAGTGGTGGTTCACGGACCTGCTTCACCGATCTCTCCTTCCTCACATTCGGTTGCCGTGCAGGCCGGACCTTCTCACGAAGTTCGGGGGGCGGATGTTACACCCCAGCCTCTCGTCTTTGAGTTTGGCGGCATGGCTCCTGAGATAGTGCAGTATGGACATCTGAATCTGCCCGAAGATTGCATGGACATACTGAAGGAGTCTAAGAGACCTTCTACTAGGACTTCATATGCTTACAAGTGGAAGAGGTTTTGTATCTGGTGCCAGTCTAGGAACCATGACCCTACAACCTGTAAGGAAGATGTCATTCTTCCTTACCTTTTACATTTGGCGCAGTCTGGCCTTAATGTTCATTCCATTAGGGTTCATCTTGCTGCGTTGACTGCCTACAGGAAATGCCCTTCACAGACTTCTTTTTTCCAGATCCCTGTGATCAAAGACTTTCTGGAAGGATTGAAGAAGGTGTTCCCTCCTGTCAGGCTTCCCTCGCCTTCATGGGAATTGAATGTGGTGCTGTCCAGATTGATGAAGGAGCCTTTTGAACCCATTCACAAGGCTTCGTTGCAGCACCTGTCCTGGAAGGCGGCGTTCCTCGTGGCCATTACATCGGCCCGCAGGGTGAGTGAAATTCAGGCGTTGTGTTGTACTGAACCTTATACTGTGTTTCATGCTGCTAAGGTTGTGATGCGTACTCACCCTAAATTTCTTCCCAAGGTTATTTCTGATTTTCATGTCAACCAGACCATAACTTTACCTACGTTTTTTCAGAATCCTTCCTCTCCGGCGGAACGATCTTTGCATTCCCTGGATGTTAGGAGGGTGTTGAAATTTTATCTGGATAAGACCAAAGATATTCGTAGGTCAGACCAATTGTTTGTCAATTATGGATCAGTCAGGACGGGTCTTGCTACCTCTAAGCAGTCCATTTCTAGGTGGATTGTGTCCTGCATTCAATTGTGTTACCAAAAAGCTAATAAGACCTTAGGAGGTAAGCCTAAGGCTCATTCCACCAGGGGCAAAGCTGCCACGACAGCCTTGCTCCGTAATGTGCCGATTGCAGAAATCTGCAAGGCCGCCACTTGGAAGTCGGTTCATACCTTTGCTAAGCATTACTGCCTGGACTCTGATGCCAGGGCAGACGCTCAGGTTGGGCAGGCTTCGCTGCGGAATTTGTTCGCACAGTAGTGGCGTTATGTTCTTTCTCCACCGCCGCTTTGGTGTGGGGATGGGCTTGCCATTCTATTCACTAGATTATGACTATACACAGAGATCCCCTACTACAGAAGGAGTAGTTTCTGTTCTGTAACTCCAGTTCTGTAGTAGGGGTATCTCTGTTATAGTCATAAGCGCCCGCCCTCCTCCCCGGTGGAGAATTGTTCATGTAAGTAATGCTACAGGTCTGGCGTTTTTACGCCTTCAAAAAGAACTGAAGTCAGTGGGACCTGCTATGCATTCTGGGATACTGGGAGAAGGTTCTAGAAGGTTTCCTTAAAGGCACAGTATCCTGTTTAAACCACATAATGGCAGCCTATGGGGCTTGTCTGTCCAGGCCTTCCTCTCTATCATTTCTGAGGGTTTTTTTTGCAGTAAAAGCATGGGAAATCTGGACAGGCTTTGCTGTTTGTGGATTTTTGGTGGAATTTCTAGTTGAAGTACTGGACAGTGTAGCCTGTGGATATAGGCTGCATTATTTGTCTTTAAATTTTCTCTTAAGTGTCTTTGCAGTTCTGCAATTTTTTGACAACTTAAGAGATTATTTTTGATTGCCGGGGTCCACGCACATGGGCGGGACTATTCACTAGATTATGACTATAACAGAGATACCCCTACTACAGAACTGGAGTTACAGAACAGAAACTACTCCATATATTTGATCTATATCTTGTGTGGTGTGCTTTCATTTGGTACTCAAAAGATTATAAATGATAAAACACCTTGTTTGGACCCCAGCCCCTATTGGAGGTAAGAACCCTGTGGTGGCTAGTGTAGCGCTGGGGAAGGAGTTGTCCCTAGATAAGGGTGGGGTGAGTGGGCAGGCTTGACCCTAGTATCCCTGGGGGACAGGGAGATGGTCCCACAGACTCGGGTACCCTCAAATACTGCCAAGGACCGACAGAGGGTCCTTGTTAATGGGCAGGGGGTGGATGCTCTGAGGGACTCAGGTGCCAGCATGACGATGGTAAGGAGACAGCTGGTGTCCCCGGAGCAAGTGATTCCTGATGTATCCACCTGGTTGTGATGGCTGACAACAGTGTGGGTCACTACCCTGTGGCCCAAGTTCCCTTTGAATGGGTGGGGTTTCAGGCCTCTTGAGAGTTGCGGTGAGCCCTGCCATGCCAGTCGACTGTTTGTTGGGAAACGACCTTGAACATACCGCTTGGAAGGAGGTGGAGTTTAACACACACGCCGAGATGCTGGGACTACCAGGATGGACCTGTGCGGTCACACGGTCCATGGCTGCCCGGCGAGAGAGGCAACCAGAGCTGGAGCCTAGGACAATGGCTCAGATCACTGCTGATACGGAAAATGCCTTGGAGGATAAACCCCGTGAGATGGATGGGTCACCCGCAGTGGTGGCCCCAGAGTCCTCGGAGGATGACGTTCCCGTGGGGAACTTACCAACCCCTGCAGAGTGGCAGGTGAAGGGAGGGCCTTCCTGGGAGGAATTCTGTCTGGGCCAGAACGAGTGCCCCATCCTTGAGGGCATGCGGTGACGGGCCGAAGCCCAAGCAGCTGGAAATGCTGCTGGAAACTATCATATCTACTGGGAGGATGGCCTTATTTACAGTGAGCCTAAGGCTCCGGTGCATGGGTCCTCAAGGGCCTTAATGGTCCCCCAATGCTATCGAGCCTTTTTACTGGAGTTAGCGCATGAGATTCCTCTGGCGGGACACCTGGGCCAAGATAAAACGTTTGCTCATTTGGTCCCACACTTTTATTGGCCCAGGATGAGGATCGCCTCTGACACCTTCTGCAAGACTTACCTGACTTGCAAGGCGAGTGGGATTACCGGTCGTCGGTACCCCTTTTGAGCAGGTAGGCATTGACAGGCCTCTGGATCAGCCGACCACCTCTGAACACCAGTTCATCCTAGTTCTGGTGGACCACGCCACACGGTACCCGGAGGCCATCCCTCTGAGGACCATCACTGCACCTGCGGTGGCGCGGGCCCTGATGGGGCTTTTTACCCGGGTGGGTTTCCCCAAGGTCGTGGTGTCGGACAGGGACACCAACTTCATGTCCGCCTACATGCAGGCCATGTGGAAGGAGTTTGGGGTGACTTATAAGTTCTGCACTCCTTACCACCCCCAGACCAACGGGCTTGTGGAGCGTTTCAATAAGACCCTGAAAGGAATGACCCAGAGTCTGCCTGAGGACTTGAAGAAGCGGGACGTCCTCTTGCCCCGTCTATTATTTTCCTACAGGGAGGTGCCCCAGAAGGGGGAGGCTTCAGCCCCTTCGAGCTACTGTACGCACACCCTGTTAGGGGACCCCTCAGTCTCGTGAAGGAGGGGTGGGAGCAGACTACTAGGAGCTTCCCCGGGATGTGGTGTGCTACCTGCTGGCATTCCGCAGCCAGATGGCCAAGTTGGGGGAGGAGGCATCTGGCAACCTGAGGCCAGCCAATCAGTAATGAAAGAGTGGTACGACCAGAGTGCCCATTCTGTGGAACTGGAACCTGGACAGAAAGTGTGGGTCATGGAGCCCGGAGAGCTTAGCGCCCTCCAAGACAGATGAACTTGCCCGTACGAGATACTGGAGAAGAAGTGCCTGGCCACGTACATGGTGGATCTTAAGACCCCACGGCAACCCCACAGAGTGTTGCATTTCAACCGCCTCGCCGCACCATGAGAGATTGGAACTTACCCTCCTGATGGTGACTGATGGGAGTGAGGAGGAAGAGAGCAAGCTTCTTCTGGACCTTCTGGCGTCTCAAGAGAAAGATGGATCGGTGGAGGGAGTGGTCCTCTCCCCATCCCTGATGCCGGAGCAACAGAGGGACTGCCGCCAGGTATTGTAGCAGTAGGCCTCCTTGTTTTCCCTCACTCCTGGGATCACCCACCTGTGTACCCATGGCGTGGACACAGGAGAGAGCCCCCCTGTCAAGACCAAGTCATATCGGCTGTCAAGCAAGGTGAAGACCAGAATCCAGCGTAAGGTCACCAAGATTCTGGAGCTGGGAGTGATTGAGCCATCCAGCAGCCCCTCGGCCAGTCCAGTGGTTCTGGTACCAAAGGTGGCCCCACCGGGCACCACACCTGAACTTCGGTTCTATGTGGACTATCGAGGACTCAACTCCGTGACCGAGACTTATGATCAACTAATCCCTAGGGAGGATGAGCTCATTGACCGGCTAGGGGCGGCCCACTACTTTAGCACTTTTCACCGCACGTCAGGATATTGGCAGATCGCCATGGCGGACGGAGCCAAGGAGAAGACTGCGTCCTCCACCCCAGAGGGCCACATCCAATTTCGAGTGATGCCCTTTAGATTAAAAAACGCTCCTGCCACCTTCCAGCGGTTGGTAAACCAGGTACTTTATTGCCTAGAGGCTTTCTCTGCTGCCTACCTGGATGATATAGCTATCTTCAGCTGCAGCTGGGAGGACTATCTGGAGCATCCCCAGGAGGTGCTGCAGGCCCTGCAGCGGGCTGGCCTAATAATCAAGGCCAGCAAATGCCAGATCGGATGGGATCTGTCGTCAGCCTGGGGCACCTGGTGGGCAGGGGTAAGGTGCAGCCCCTCCAGGCCATAATCGAGACCATCCTGGCCTGGGAGCCCCCCAAAACCCAGACGGAGGTCAGGGCTTTCCTGGGCCTCATAGGTTACTACCGCCAGTTTGTCAAGGGCTATGGCACCATTGTGGCCCCCTTGACCGAACTCATGTCCAAAAAGCAACCATGGAAAGTAATTTGGACGGATGCTTGCCAGGAAGCCTTAGATACCCTCGAGCAGGCTGTGTGCACTGCTCCAGTGCTTAGGGCTCTGGACTTCAGCAAGGAATTTATTGTTCCAACGTACTCCTCTGAGCATGGCATTGGGGCAGTACTCTCACAACTCAACGAAGAGGGCCTAGACCAGCCTGTGGCCTTCATATCCAGGAGGCTTCTCCCCCGGGAACAGCGGTGGAGTATTAGCGAACTGGAAGCTTTTGCTGTGGTTTGGGCCTTGAAGAAGCTGAGGCCATATCTCTTTGGCTTTCACTTCCTTGTTCAGACCGACCACCGGCCCCTTTGCTGGTTCATGCAGATGAGGGATGAAAATCCTAAATTGTTGAGGTGGTCCATTTCCCTCCAGAGTATGGACTTTAGAGTGGAACACCCACTCGAAGTAGACCACGCCAACGCTGACGGTCTCTCTCGGTTCTTCAGCCTTAGTGACGAGAACTCCCTAGAGGTTGGGTAGCTTTCCCCACTTTCGGCTAGGGGGGACGCTTGTTAGACCTGTTAGCCCTAGGATGGTCTTACCCCACATTTTTTTCCCCTTTCTGCCTCCATTTTGACCGCCATTTTTATTGTGCATAGGACTCTAGGCGCCTTACCACTGCTGAACAGTGCTAAGGTGCAGGTGCTCTCTCCTAACATGGTTGTCAAAGGCCCCTGCTACTGCGGAGTGGCCACTGTCCTATCTGCGCACTAGTAGTTGGGATAAGGCTGGGACATAATGCTACTGTAACCCTGAGCGTCCCGCCTCTTGTCACCAAAGACAGTCTCCACAGAGTCGCTAGAGCCTTCTAGGGACCTTATGTTGTAGAAACCGTTTATCCTGCACTCTGTGCGGACTTTGCAGTTTTGATCCTGACAAGACATAAAGATACTTGGTTTTGGTAAATGAAACTGGAGTTGTGTCTCTTTATTGCGTGTGCGTCACTGTGTCAGAGTGGGAGTGTGCTGCACAACTACTTCACACATAGCCTTCAGCGTGCCTACCCGCCTCGCGCCAAGCTACTTTGTCTGAGTCGGTGGTCCCTGGGACTTCTTCAGGCCCATCAGACGCCAGTGGGCTGCAGGATTCGCCATCATCGCCCCTACTGGCGCAACATCACCTAGCACAGGTGGGTGCTGAAAATAGTCCGAAGGGGCTACTCCCTCCCCTTCGAGACTCCTCCTCCAGCCATGCCACCTCAATACCACCGCATGTCGGGGGACCATCTTGCGCATCTTCTGCAGGAAGTTACCGCCCTCTTGGCCAAGTGGGTCATCGAGCGCGTTCCTGGGCCAGACGTAGGTCGTGGTTGTTATTCCTACTACTTGCTGGTCCCCAAGAAGAACAAGGGCCTGCTTCCTATCTTGGATCTCAGGAACGTCAACCACTTCCTCCGGAAGGAGAAGTTAAAGATATTGACGCTAGCTCAGGTCTTGTCTGCCCTCGATCCAGGAGACTGGATGGTAGCATTCGACTTGCAGGAAGCATTTTTCCACATCCCCGCATTACCTGCGGTTCACGGTAGGCCATGAGCACTTTAAGTTTACCGTGCTCCCCTTCGGCTTTACCAGCGCCCCTCGGGTATTCACGATAGTGATGGCTATGGTCGCAGCTGATCTGCGCAGATCAGGGGTTCCAGTCTTCCCCTATCTCGACGACTGGTTGTTGAAGGCGGGCTCGCCCCAGGCAGTCGTCTCCCACCTCCAGACTACGGCCGACCTCCTGCATTAGCCGGGGTTCTCCATCAATGTGCTAATGTCGCACCTGATCCCCTCTCAGAAGCTCCTCTTCATAGGAGGGGTTCTGGACTTGTCACAGTTTCGGGTTCATCCTCCTGAGCAGTGAGTCCTGGATATTCAGGCTATGATTCTGATCTTTCAGCCTCTATCCCGGGTTTCGGTCAGGATGACCCTCCAGCTTCTGAGCCAGATGGCATATGTGGGCTCTGCAGTGGGACCTGAAGTTCCAGTGGGCACAGCTTCAGGGCAACCTGTCCGACCATGTCCTGATCTCGGAGGGCACTGCACGACACTTGCAGTGGTGGCTCACGAATCTCGATTGGGTCAATGGCAGATCCCTCTCCCTTCCCCATCTGGGGCACACAGTACTGACGTACGCTTTCCTCTTGGGATGGGGCTGCCACATGGGAGAGGCGGAGAGCAGAGGCCTCTGGTCTCCGGTGGAGTCTTGGGTCCACATCAACCTTCTTGAGCTTCGGGCGATCCGGCTCGCACTGAAGGCATTCCTTCCCTCTGTCCGGGGAAGAGTGGTGCAGTTGTTCACGGACAACACCACCGCCATGTGGTACTGCAACAAACATGGCTGGGTGGGGTCGTGGACCCTATGTCAGGAGGCACGGCGCCTCTGGATTTGGGCTGGAAGACCAGGGCATTTCCCTGATGGTTCAACACCTGGCAGGTTCTCTGAACACCAGGCCGGACAAACTCAGCCGCCGGTGCATGATGGATCACGAATGGTGTCTGAACTCTGACGTGGCGCAAGGTATCTTTCAGCAGTGGGTAGAGCCTTGGTTAGATCTATTCGCCACCGAAAAGAACGCGCAGTGTCATCAGTTCTGCATGTCGGAATTTCCAAGATGGCATTCTCTAGGTGACGCTTTTCGGCCCAAGTGGAGTTGCGGTCTACTATATTCCTTTCCGCCTATACCACTTCTTCCCAGAGTGCTGAAGAAGATCAAGTGCGACCGGGTCAAAGTCATTCTTGTGGCTCCGGACTGGGCTCAAAGAGTCCTCCACCGAACCTGTCCAGCCCCCACCTACTTGCATGGAGATTGAGCAGCGGCAGTTGACGTCTTTTGACCTGCCTCCCAAAGTTTTTTTATTTTTTTATTTTTTTTTGTTTTATTTGGAAGGACATACAGATCAAAGGTTACAGAATTTACGGGATAAGTGCAGTCCGCCAAAGCAAGAAGATTTAGACCAAAAAAAGAGAAGAAAAAAAAAAGAAAAGAAATATAGATGCAATGCTTACAAAGATTTTATCTAAATCCATTCCGTAATAGGAGCCCATATCTTTTCTCCCATAACCCTCCTCCTTATCCCTTTAGTTCTATATACAGCCAATTCCAAATTATACATAAACAGAAGTCTTTCCCGCTAGTTAAAAAAGGAAGGCGGCTCAGGATTGATCCAATCTTTAGTGATACACGCCCGAATTACAGCCATAGAGATAAACAAAAAACATTTCGTAGCTTTGGGCCTTGGCTGATCAATAATTCCGGAGCCACACCCAGTCAGTACCAGCTCACCCGTTCTACTGATAGTACGCCCCAAAATCATAACCAAAAACCTTTCAATGTTAAAAAAAAAAATCAGAAAGTTTGGGGCATAAGAAAAACATAGGGAGCGCATCCGCAGCATATAGCCCACACCTGTTACATTTTGTACCTGTGGTCAGACTCCATTTGGAAACCCTACTTGGGGTATAGTAGAAGTTTGTGATGTAATCGTGGCGGCCAGGCGGCCCTCCACCAAGACTGTATACGCCTGCAGGTGGAATAAGATTGTGACAAGGTGCACAGCAAAGGCTGTGGATCCCCTTTCTGCCCCTCTATCAGAGGTTCTTCTTTTTCTTCTCTCTTTGGCTCAGCAGGGATCAGCTCTGGGCACTGACATATCTGATTTGTGCTCCCTTTGAGCCACTTCACAACTGTCCTCTTCGACTTGTGTCTCTTAAGACTGCATTCTTGGTTGCCATCAAATCTGCCAGAAGAGTGAGTGAGCTCCAGGCTCTTCTTCAAAATATCCTTTCCGCCTCCCTCGAAAGAGGAAGAGAGGCTCGACTGTCTGGACCCAAAACGTGCGCTCTCATTCTACCTGAACCTCACTTAACAGTTCCGGGAGGGTGACCAGCTCTTTGTTGGCTACGTGGACACCAAGAAAGGTCGGGCCGTGCACAAGTGGACTGTTTCCCAGTGGGTCGTTCTGTGCATAAAGGCTTGTTATTCTCTGGCTAAAAGGAACCTCTGGTGGGCTACGTGCCCATTCGACCAGGGTGATGGCAGCCACTACTGCTTTGGGCGGGGGAGTTCCCTTGCATGACATCTGTCAGGCAGCTATGTGGGCTTCGCTGAACACATTTACCAAGTATTACTACCTGGACAGCCAAGTCCGGAGAGACTGCTTCTTTGGCCGTTCTGTTCTTTCTGATGTGATCTTGGTTTGCAGACCCACCACCGGGGTTGGTATTGCTGGGGTATCTATTCTAAGGCAAGGAATCTATCACTGTGTTTCTTTCAGATGTACAGGTTACTTAACCTTACTGTAAGAAACAGTAGTGATAGATTCCTTACCACCCCACCCATCCTCTCCGTTCCGCAAACTGATTTCTAGGGTTAAGGTCCCTATTAGGGCCTTAACCCTAGTAACCCTAGAAATTAGGGTCCTTTCAGGGCCCTAATTTCAAGGTGCCAGTGGTCCATATCTTGCATGGCTCTGCGTTCCTGGCGTGGAAAGTAGTGTACAGAACTGACGTCGGCGCGCGAGGGCGGCGTCTAAGTATCTGCCGCGACGTCATCTCGGCGACCACAACGCCAACAACTGACGCTGAGCCACACTCCGCCACTTTCCGACGCGCAGGGGTTACTGCTGACAAACTTTCCAGATCCAGTCAGACGGCTGGGGGTAAATCTATCACTACTAATGTTTCTTAGATATATCGTTACCGAAGGTAAGTAACTTGTGCGTTTAGCTCAGACATATTAATACTTATCTTTTCTTAAGAAAGGCACTGGGCTAAACAGTAAATTTGTGGTTGACTTTTGAGTTTGGAGTCTTTGCCCTCTTCCCTACTGCTTCGGTAAGCCTGTGACAGCTTGCTGTGGTTTCGCCAAGAGTCCGCTATGGGAAGAATTTTAATTGACCCAGATTGCAAAGCGGCACAAGAGCCAAACTTCACCAGCCACCATGGTCGTAGACCATAAGCCCCTTTCTGCTCTGTGGCCCTTAAACGAGGCCTGACAGGAACTAATAACCATAGACAAATGGATTTTACAAACAACAAATGAAGCTTGTTGTGTAGAATTGACTCGCAAGCCACCAAATAAGCATGACCAAAATCAAGATGCATACTGATCATGTTCACTTCCCTTTTGGAGTATAGTCATGAATGCTTGGAGGATCATAAAAAGAGCTCCCCCACAAGGAAAGGAAACCAAGACTGTTAAGTAAAGTTTCTCATACCAGAGATGGCGTTAACATTGAAATCGGTATTAGAGTTGCAGACTTTAAGCAAAGCTGTCAAGACTCAGACATTCAAGATGACAGTGTTACAGTATGCTATACCTTTTCTGATGCTGGATTTCTTGACAATAATAGACCTGAACTGTGCCTATTTCTAAATCCACACACATCACGGGCCCCAGATAGTGCCCAGGTTTGTAACACTGAGAAAATCACAATTTCAAAATAGTATCTCATGCCATGAAATCGGCACCAGGGGTATTTTCACAATTTCTGGATGTATGGTATTTCCTGTTAATGCACTACATTTGCAGCAACATGCGGATGGCTGCCTGGTAAAGAGAATGTGTTACTACAGCGCACGTGCAGTATAGACAAGGCAGTTTGCTGGCTATAAAGTTTAGATTCAGGTTCATGAAAAAAATCATCCTCCATACCATCCTATCTAGATTCCTTTTGTGGAGTAGAGATCTGTATGTTCCTAGTACTGGCCACACCATCTACACAGAGAAGGCAAATATTCTGGGCTAAGGTGGACCTGGCCCGACATCCCTATATAATGAGACCAATTGAGAAATGTTTCTATGGGATAATGTCAAGCATCCAACCTATAGCTCTTTCGCAAACCTTAACGGCAGGAATGGCTTACAAATCAATAGCACACCCTTTGGGGACTGTGAGGAATTGGTGATTGTCACAAGTCAATAGGAGAACCGACAGAACTCAAGGATAAGTAGTCTGAATAAGATATATCTCACACTTAGAATGTGTGCAATGTCATTGCTCATTAGATGAGGCTGCCAGACCTATCCATTTTCTACAGGTCAAGATTGTTCACTTTTGCATTAACGGTGTTCAAAGCCAAATGCAGGACTCCAGGGTAGAAATTCAAGCAGGCAACACAACAGTGCTGTACTTAAAGAGGCACTTAGTTTTGTACAGCCTCAAAGTTGGCACTGGGGCCAGAATGTTATTACAGATAAGTTGAGAAGGTGGTGCCACATTTCTCATGAGTGGGAATGACATACATTTTTAGAGAAGACAGTTGCACATAAGGTGTGGCCATTAATCGTTTTTTTTCTTCCGTCAAATAGTAATGCAAAATGGCAGATTGTTTCTTCCAGGCACACATGCCCCCTCTCCAGGGGAATGCGCACACTCCGTTGGTACAGGGCATCTCCTTACACTTTTTCCCGCAATAATACTCAGTCATGGGAATCAACAGTGCAGGTGTAACACATGACCATGATTTTGATGGCACCAGAATGCACTGTAATGCGCTTAATAACTATAAACAGCACTTAATAATCATGCACAGGGGTGAAACATTCGGCAGTGGACCCGTAGATACTCTATTTGGCAGTATGGTCCCTGAAGTGATATTGAGGGTAAGCTTAACTTGCCAGGCAAGTGTGTAAAAATAGTAAAAGAGGCATGTAGGCCCACAACACGGATGTGGTATGCAGCTAAATGCAATTTATTGTGGTTTATTGCTAATGATTATTAACGCAACCTGATGATGAGAGCAATTCTTCAGTACCTTTATTCATTTGTTTGGACAGACATATGGGTTCTAGTTCTGCTATTGTGCCTTTATCCGTATGCATGAGGTGACCCAAGAACGCTTACATTTTCAGTATATCAAACAGTAAGGCGTTTTCAGGATGCAGCAAGCAGATATTACTAACCCCCCCCAAAACTTAGGTAATCTACACCGAGCTGGCATCTTAATGTGGTTTAGTAGACTTGTAATACATTTGTTTGCACAAACAACGCAATATTATAAACATTACATCATTACGATTCAACACCAGTGTCTAATGATACTGAGTGGTAGGTTTGTTTTGAGAAGAAATCGGACCTTTCCGAAGTGTTTTCTAATTTTATAATAAAGTATTCAATTACTATGTTTTTCAAAAATCCTACTGTTTCTCCATTTGACTTATTCTTGCAGGCAAAAAGGAATGTTTTAAAAAAAAAAAAGCAAATTTCTTAAAATACAGGCATCAGTTCCTTATAGCATATTTCCCATTGGGAGGGGGAAATAGCCACAAAAAGACAACTGCATAATGGATTCTTCAAATAATTGTTAGTCCTTGGCAGAGAAAAATTCGCAGTTGTGGTCGGGTGCTCATTCTATGGGAAATATCGGGTCTTTGTAGGCTTATGTACGGAAAATATCACTAAATTACATTTTTGCAGTTGCACTTGGTAATCCATACTTTCACATCAGTAATGCTCAGTCAACGAAATTAGCTGAAACATGCCAGAAGGTGATAAAACATTTGTTTTGTTTGCTCCTTCTAAGTCTTCAGATGAGCCCGATATACGGAGAAACTGATAATTGATACACATCATGTGAATCTGAAATATATTTGTGTTGCAAATAAAACAATTTTTCTGTAAGAATAGCTTTGTAGCTCAAAACTCTTATAGATTCATGGATCCTTTTTTCTCCCATGTGAATACGTGACTGATGTAGTAGAAGTGTATATATAATGAAACCAGTACATGCACCTTACAGAAGTAATGAAAATTGAAGCTAAAGATGGTTGTCATGTATTTGATATGTTGGACTGACTATCAAAGTAATTGTTACTCATACTGGCTCCACCTATAGATGCTGAGAAAGTAAAACTAATCTAATGCAAAAATTCGGGGACCAATCAATAGATGGCCAACTAGTCATACTGTACAACTAGAGTTACAGGTAAGTATCGATTTTCCAGTAACAGTCAAGTAAACAATCACAAAATGTTGAAAATCTTTGAAAATGTTTTTGAACCAGCAAAGTACCATACTCTGCCTTTCACACTTACTGTGCACCAAGATGTCCTTATGGACTGCTGTACCATAGTCAAATGCCAAATATTTTCATCCTCTTTGATTTGCTTCTGCTCAGTTCACAGCTCATTATTCTCTTCAGTTTATCGGGCAACATGGTCCAACCCAAGTCTTCCGTCAAAGTATTATAGCATGGGGACAGTAGTGTGGCTAACTAGTTGCAATTCCAGTTTCGGTGGAGGAGAGGCATACAAGTCTTGTCAAGTGTTGCATAATAAACATTTGGATGGTAGCAATAGCTTTGTCCAGCAGTAGCAATGACAATACATCGAGACTAAGCACAGCGCCCAACGACTCCTCCATCCAACTTTAACAGACTGTGCCAATGGCTTCAGGAACAATGGAGAAGAAATATTGCCTTCAAATTTACTTACAAGCACATACACTACATATTTTTACAGAAGCAGATTTTGAGTTGTATGGATGGTTTGGTGTTAATTGAGGTACATCACATGATATATGCATGTTTAAGTCATTTTAGTTTGCTCAATATACATGTTTTTTCTTTTTTTGGAACCAGCCATAAGTACCCATAATTGACTAATAGTATTTTTTGCAAAAATAAGCATTACCTTTGCCATTGTACGGATTGTCTGATAGACATCGAACAGCAGATTCCTTACTTTAGAATATCTCAGGAGTCAGGCTGGTTCCGGAAAACTTTTGCTCAGGCAATTTCTTGCACGCTGGTAGTGGTGTTGGTCGGCTCCGTGTGCAGTCGTTTGTCATCCGTGCCGGAAGGGATGTCTGCATCACCTATAGAGGTGCCACCTTAGCGCGCTGACTTCAGTTATTTTCTTTTTGCACCGCTAGCGTAGATCTGTAAACCAATCTACCCTCTGTCACTTTTTGATAGGCCCTCTCCGTCGTTTTGCCAGCGATCTTTGGTGTGTAGGCTATCCCTCAATGTTCAAGAAGACTTCTGGATTTAAACAGTGTAATGCCTGCCAATGGCCTGTTGGTTACGGATCCACACTTAATTTGTCTCTGGTGCCTGGAGCACGACTAAGTCTTGCTTTGCCAGGCCATGGCTCCAAAGGCTTTGAGGGAGGAATCCCTAAAGCTGCTTGTGACCCAGCGTTGAACTCCACTCGGTTCGTCCTGGAGGTCTAGGCACTGCTCCGGGATTCCTAAGTCCTCGTCCTCCCACTCAGTTGTTGGGTCAGTCAGATAAAAATCATAAGAAGCATAAGAAGCACAAAGACAGTGTGCTTCGACTTCTCCCTGTCTGTCGGCCGATGTGACAGATTTCCCTGCCTTTTCGGGAGCCAGAGGGACTCCAGCCTAGCTAAAAAAAATTCTATGACCCCATGTGCCTCCTATTTGATCGACCTAACCCTCCCGGTGCGCATTCGGCCAGTAGGCTCAGAGGACGCTCCATCGAGTTACGTGCCGACGGTTCTGGCACCGTTGTCCCCAGTGGATCGGACGGCAGATCCAAACCGGTGCAGTTCGTGTCTGTGTGACTTTTCCAGGCCCTCGTGCCGAGACTCCTGGCGGTACCAGCCCCATTCTTATACCTGCCGACCTGGACTGGCGCCTGTTGGTGCCTGTTCTGGTGCAGATGCCTCCCTGGGGTCCTAGGTCCATTCCTCATCCTAATTTTGAGTGGCTAGGAATGGAGGAAGATCGGGAGGAGTAGCTTCACCCTTTGCAAGACCAGCCTGAGCAATTGGGTGAGGCGCGTGGATGGAATACTGCCCCAGATTCTGGCCTGCTTCATCCCCCTACCGTGGCTGAGGAGGGAGCTTCATATGCTATGGTGGTGAGAAGGGCAGTTGAGATCTTGGACCTTCAGCTCCCTTCAGTGGACGTAAAGACTAATATCTTGACAGAGGTCCTGCAGCTGAGTGTCTTCCCCCCCCCCCCCCCCCTTGGAACTCCTCCTGCTTTTCAAAGAGGCCTTGACTGATTTCTTTCTGGGAACCTGGCCCAAACCCGTCTCAGGGTTCTTGTGAATAGGACAGTTGCCCACCACCATCGCCCTGCTCCAGGCAATACAAAATTCCTCACTGACCACCCTACCCCTGAAAGCTTGGTGATTCACACCTCTACCTCACAAAGCGTGTTCCCTTACGCATCTCCGGGCAGGGATTCCGAGGGGCTGCATTGTTGGGGCAAGAAGTTTATGAACATGCCGTTTGATGGCACCTCTCTTCAGGGACTAGGTAGACATGGCCCTGGAGCACTTTAAGGACTCATGGGCTACAGTCATGTCCTTTGGATTTTCAGTGACCACCCATCCCCGTTTTCTTTTTCCCATTTCGTGGCCATGGAGGGATTTTTCAGCAGCATTTCCCAGCCACAAGACAGTGCAAGTTCAGCAACCCCTGCACAGCAGTGGGCGTGGCTCCTTTCGACCCTGTGGGTCTGGCGGCTAGAGGTTTAGTCAGTCAACTCTTCCCCCTGCTGCCGCTAAACCTTCCTAGTCCGGCCCTTCAAGATCATGGATGGATGGGTGGTTGGTGGCAGGATCAGCCCATCACCTCTACCGTTGGCAAAACATCACATCGGGCAAGTGGGTTCCTCAGATAGTGCGAAGGGTCTGCTCCCTTCCCTTGCGCGACTACTCCTCACCCATGCCTCCGACTTACGACTGGCTGACAGAGGACCACACAAATTTGCCTTAAGAGGAATTCAGGACTTACTTGGCCAAGGGAGCCATAGAGAGGGTTCCGTGCCAGAAGCAGGCTGCGTTTGCTATTCCCGCTGCATTCTGATCCCGAAAAAGGGCAGAGGGCTTTCATCCTATTCTAGATCTGCAAGCCCTCAACTACCTTCTCAAAAAGTGAAAGTTCAAGCTCCTAGCTCAGGTCTTGTCTACCCTAGATCCCGGAGACTGGAAGATAGCTTTTGACTTGCAGGATGCCTATTTTCACATTCCTGTCCTGCCTGCCCATCTGTGCTACCTACAGTTCACAGTAGGCCACAGGCACTTTCAGTTCACATTGCTCCCCTTTGGCCTTGCCAGTGCCTCTCGGGTGTTCACCAAGGGGATGGTGGTAATTCCATCTCATCTGCACAGATCAGAGGTGCCAGTTTTCCCCTATCTCGATGCCTGGCTGTTAAGGGAGAGGCTCGCCCCAGTCTCCTCATCCACACTATAGCAAATCTCTTGCTTTCGCAGTGGTTCATTATCAACGTGCTGAAGTCACACCTGACTCCCCCCCCCCTCCCCCCCCCTCCCTCCCCCCCTCAGATGCTCCCTTTCATCAGAGCTGTTCTGGACACAGTGTAGTTTCGGGCTTATCCTACTGAGCAGCGAGTCCATGATATCCAGGCTATGATGTCGATGTTTCTCCATCTAACCTCGATTTCAGTGAGACTGGCTCTGAGGCTGCTGGGCCTCATAGCCTACTGTATCCTGCTAGTGACACATGCCAGATGGCCCATTTGAACTCTGCAGTGGGACCTGAAGTTTGAGTGGGCACAGCATCAGGCGAAGCTCTCTGACATGGTCCAGATCTCAGCGGGCATTGCAAAGGATTTGAAGTGGTGGCTGACCAACCTCAATTGGGTCAGAGATACACCCCTCTCCCTTCCCCAACCAAATCACACAATGGTGACAGATGCGCCACTCCTGGGATTGAGCGGCCATCTGGGAGAGATGAAGATCAGAGGACTCTGGTCTCCAGCAGAATCTGGACTCCATATCAACTTGCTGGAGTTCCGAGCGATTTGCTTGACATTAAAAGCTTTTCCCCCTTTCATCAAGGAAAAGCTGGTTCAGGAGTTTATGGGACAACACCACCACCATATGGTACTGCAACAAACGGGACGGGATCCAGGCCCCATCGTGAAGAGGCCATGTGTCTCTGAACATGGTCGGAACAGCAGGGCGTCTCTCTGGTAGTTCAACACCTGGCAGGTTCCTTAAACTCCAAGGTGTTGTTGTCTAGTGGATCACGAATGGCATCTCCAACTGGAGGGGGCACATGGTCTCTTTCAGAAGTGTGGGGCGCCTTGGTTAGATGTTAGCCTCTGCCAAGAACATGCAATGTTAGCAGTTTTGCACTTGGAGTTTCCAAGGCGGCACTCATTTGGTGACATATTTCATCTCAAGTGGAGTTGTACGCCTTTCTGGCAATACCGCTCCTGTCCAGAGTGCTCAAAAAGATCTGGAGCATCCAAGTAATTCTTTTGGCTCTGGACTGGGCACGGAAAGTTTGGTATCCTGAGCTTCGCCTACTGAGTATTGATCCTCCGATCAGGCCGCTCCTCTGGGAGGATCTTGTGTACGCAGCAGCAGGGGTGGACCGTTCACCGCATATGACCTTCTTCCCGATGTCTATGATGTGATTCTGGCAGCCAGGAGTCCCCCTACCAAGATTGTGTACGCCTCTGGTGACCGAAATGTGTCAAATATTGTACAGAAAGGTCTATTGATCCACTTTTTGCTTCCCTCTCTCAAGTCCTTCTCTTTATTTTGAACCTTGCCCAGCAGGGCTCTGCTTTGGGCTCTTTTAAGGGGTACATTTCAGCCTTGTCTACCTTTTGTGAGGCTGCCAGACCAAATTTCTTTATTTAAATCCCCTATTGTATACAGATTTCTTAATGGGCTTGGACCTATGTGCCCACCTGCCCCATTCATCATGCTTCAATGGGACCTTAATTTGGTTCTCTCCTCCCTGATGTGCGCTCCGTTCAAACCTTGCTCAATTGCCCCATCCGTCTGCTTTCTATCAAAACTGCCTTTTTTAGTGGCAATAACTTCTGCCATGAGGGTGAGTGAATTGCAGGCTCTGTCATCCAAGCCTCCTTAACTGACCATCTTCCCTGTAAAGTTGGTGCTTCACACTAGAGCCTCTTTTTACCCACAGTGGTAATACCATTCCATGTGCGGCAATCAGTCATCTCTTCCACTTTCTGTGCTCCTCTGCACCCCTCTAAAGAGGAGTGACTTCACCTTCTGGACCCAAAAAAGAGTGTTGTCGTTCTACCGTGACGGCACCAAAGACTTCCAGATGGACGACCAACTCTTCATGAGGTACGTTGAATCAAAGAAAGGTTTTGCAGTGCAGAAGAGGACTATCTAATGATGGGTGGTCCTCTGCATCAAAATCTGCTACCCTCTGGCCAAGAATCACACTACTGAAGGCTTAAGAGCTCATTCCACCAGAGCCATGGCTGTGACCACAGCATTGCAATGTGGTGTTCCAGTATTTGATGTTTGTCAGGCAGCATCGTGGTCATCCCTGAACACGTTCACTAAGCATTTCTGCCTTGACAGTGAAGTCCGCAGGGAGGGCCTTTTTGGCAGCTCTGTCAAGCAGGACTTCCTGGACTAATCTGTTCCGCAGTCTCTCCTCTGGGTGTCGTATTGCTTTGTTATCTATTCTAATGTAAGGAATCTACGGATAGATGTCTATCAGATGTACAAGTTGCTTACCTTCAGTAGGGCCTTACCTGGTTGAGATGTCTTCTAGCCGCATAATCTTTACCGACCCACGCATCCTCCCTGCAATGCAGACAGGTTTTTAGGTTTCGGGCTTATCCCTTTCAGGGTCTTAGTTGTGCTAAACGACCACTGTCTGTGCACTTCATGGCTCAGCGCTCCTGAATTGGAAAGTCGTTAAAAGTAACTGATGTCAGTGCGCCAAGGTGGCGCCTATATTGGTGATGTGGACATGACTTCCAGTGCGGATGACGACTTCACGCAAAGCTGACCAACGCCTCCTACTCTCATGCAAAGATACTGCTTGAGTAAATGGCTTCCGAATCCAGCCTGATGCCTGGGATATACTAAGGTATGGAATCTGCTGCTAGTCTGTCTGTACCAGATAAGGTTTTACCGAAGGTAAGTAACTTGTCCAGAAATATTTGATTTTTCTTTAAAGCATGCACTTTTTTGATTTATTGGTCTCTTCCTGCGATCACAAGGTTGTTTTAGACATCCAAACTGTCCAGGAGTTACCTTTTCTTTTAGATCTCACTCGAGATAGCCTTCCTAATCTGTGTTCTTGAGAAACTTTCAGATTTCAGATTGAACACCTAAGAAAGTTCATAATAATCCTTCTCTACAGTTAGTCATGTTTGGAAATACCCAAACCATGCTTTTTTATTTTCGATTGCTTGCTCGGGTTTGTCTTCTATCACCTACAGATAACCTTTTCAAAAGAATACTGATCTTTGAGAGGAGGCTGGGCCATGTTTATCATTAGATCTAGTCTATTCCATCCCGTAGGGATGGTAGGCGATATGTATAGTAAGCGTTCCGAAAAGCGCCTACCCAGCTGTGGATCGCGTACAGGTCATGTGAGCCAGGCGCGTGCACAGGAATTCGCTCCCCCTACCCCTCCCACAAAGCAAGACAAGACAAGAACATCAAAGCAACCTCTGATTCCATTTGCCACCAGCCACTTCACGTGCTCCGCAGGTCATAAACCGGACCATCTATCCGTGAATCGGAATGCTGGCATGGTTGCCCAGCCCTCCTCCCAGCGCTGCCTTTCCTCTGCCATTCTATGGTTTCCAATACGTCTTACTAAAAGTGCACTTTCCCTGCTCCCTAACACGGGCTTCTCAACTATAACCTTCTTTGCGGCCATTGCACGGCTGGGAAAGGGTGAGAGCTTCACTGACACTTTCACTTTACTTCGGTTCTGGAAATGCAAAATGCGTTCATTGACTGTAGCATGTCTAGAGGTATTTTAAAGCAAATTTCACACCGTTTTGATTTAAAGTGGAACAATGCATGTGCCTAAATAGTAGTACAGCTGTTTCGGATGAAATTGGCGGCGAAAACTCTCAATGAGAAATTTAGTCTCAAGAACCAAGAAAAGTTTTGGTGACGTCATTTTGCAGCACCCATTTAAAAAAATAGTAAATCCTACTTGCTAAAATTAAATATAACTTAATTTGAGCACGAAGTGTGAAATGTTAAGTCACTCTGATGACAACAACATTTTTGCTAGGTGGAAGTTCAATGTGTCACATCACGGCACGCAAGAACATTTTTTGGGGGGGCGGGGGAGATTGTGCAAGCATGAGGTGCCTAATTGACAGCGTGCTCTTACCGTGTGAACGGAAACATAACATTTTGCAATCCCGAATGTGTGGGAATGTACGGAGTAAGCACTCGGAGAACAGACATCTCGCGGAATGACAGATGAGAACAGCGTGGGGGAAATTCTCCTGTTAACTTTTAAACTGCTCTTTCGGATGGCGCCTAGCCCGTATCATTTCATTCTATCGGACCTGAACCCGCCCCAAGTAAATTAAAACAACTGCTTTCAGAGACACCGTGGCCCAACCTCACTCACTCACACACCCTCACCCACCCTCACCCACCCTCACCCACCCTCACCCACCCTCACCCTCCCTCACCCTCCCTCACCCTCCCTCACCCTCCCTCTCACCCTCCCTCACCCTCCCTCTCACCCTCTCTCACCCTCTCTCACCCTCCCTCACACACCATCACACACCCTCTCACCCTCACAACCCACTCACCTTAACCCTCACATCCCCTCACCCTCCCATCCCCTCACATCCCCTCCCATCCCCTCCCATCCCCTCCCATCCCCTCACATCCCCTCCCATCCCCTCACATCCCCTCACATCCCCTCACATCCCCTCACATCCCCTCACATCCCCTCACATCCCCTCACATCCCCTCACATCCCCTCACATCCCCTCACATCCCCTCACATCCCCTCACATCCCCTCACATCCCCTCACATCCCCTCACATCCCCTCACATCCCCTCACATCCCCTCACCCTCACATCCCCTCACCCTCACATCCCCTCACCCTCACATCCCCTCACCCTCACATCCCCTCACCCTCACATCCCCTCACCCTCACATCCCCTCACCCTCACATCCCCTCACCCTCACATCCCCTCACCCTCACATCCCCTCACCCTCACATCCCCTCACCCTCCCTCTAACCCTCACCCTCCCTCTAACCCTCACCCTCCCTCTAACCCCTCACTCACCCTCACTCACCCTCACTCACCCTCACTCACCCTCACTCACCCTCACTCACCCTCACTCACCCTCACTCACCCTCACTCACCCTCACTCACCCTCACTCACCCTCACTCACCCTCACTCACCCTCACTCACCCTCACTCACCCTCACTCACCCTCACTCACCCTCACTCACCCTCACTCACCCTCACTCACCCTCACTCACCCTCCCTCACCCTCCCTCACTCACCCTCACTCACCCTCACAACCCTCTCACCCTCACTCACCCTCACTCACCCTCACTCACCCTCACTCACCCTCACTCACCCTCACTCACCCTCACTCACCCTCACTCACCCTCACTCACCCTCACTCACCCTCACTCACCCTCACTCACCCTCACTCACCCTCACTCACCCTCACTCACCCTCACACTCACTCACACTCACTCACACTCACTCACACTCACCCTCACTCACCCTCACTCACCCTCACTCACCCTCACTCACCCTCACTCACCCTCACTCACCCTCTCTCACCCTCACTCACCCTCACACCATCACCGCCTCACCCCCCCACCCTCACAACCCTCTCACCCCCTCACCCCCTCACACACCCTCACCAGCATAGCATAACAAAGCACAGCATAGCAAAACATAGCATAGCATAAAACAAAGCATACGATAGCAAAACAAAACAAAGCATAGCACAACACAACTAAACATAGCAGAACATAACAAAACATGGAATAACATAACATAACAAAGCATAGGATAGCAAAACAAAGCATAGGATAGCAAAACAAAACAAAGCATAGGATAGCAAACCAAAGCATAGGATGGCAAACAAAAGCACAGGATGGCAAACAAAAGCACAGGATGGCAAACAAAAGCACAGGATGGCAAACAAAAGCACAGGATGGCAAACAAAAGCACAGGATGGCAAACAAAAGCACAGGATGGCAAACAAAAGCACAGGATGGCAAACAAAAGCACAGGATGGCAAACAAAAGCACAGGATGGCAAACAAAGCACAGGATGGCAAACAAAGCATAGGATGGCAAACAAAGTACAGGATGGCAAACAAAGCATAGGATAGCAAAACAAAGCATAGGATAGCATAACACAACACATAGCACAACAAAGCACAACAAAACATAGCAAAACAAAACATAGCAAAACACAACAAAACATAGCATAGCAGAACATAGCATAGCATACCAAACACAACAAAGCATAGCATAGCAAAACAAAACATAGCATAGCAGAACATAGCATAGCATACCAAACACAACAAAGCATAGCATAACAAAACATAGCATAGCAAAACAAAGCATAGCATAATAAAGCATAGCATAGCATAACAAAACACAGCATAGCATAACAAAACACAGCATAGCATAACCAATCAAAGCATAGGATAGCAAAACATAGGATAGCAAAGCATAGCATACAGCATCACTCAGTGCCACCACTGCATCACTCAGGGGCACCACAACATCACTATGCACTACCAAAGCATCACTGAACGCCACAGCATCACTCGTTCACCATCACAACATCACTTAGCGCCACCACAGCATCAATCTGTAAGCATTCAACAACTGGTTCAAATAGGTCTCTCAATGTTTCAAGCTTTATTACAAATGTAACAAAAAGATGTTAATATTTCACTTCTGCTCTTGGATTTTCGTCACAATAAAATACACTGAAGATAATCTTCACAAAAGTTATTTACAAAAGTTTAAGCTATTGCCATTATAAATTACAATAACTTTTATTTAAGTATTAATTATTAAAAAAAATTAAAAGCCATTGTTTGTAATAAAAAATACATGTAAGTCAGGTAAATACAACACACATTGCATTACAAATGCTAAAGGTGCCACATTTGCGAAAGTTATAACTATTGGCATTGTAAATGACAAAGCTATTAATTTTGCTATTTTCAAAAACAAAACATAAATAAAAAATGTGTCATTTACAATACCAATAGCTCAAACTTTCCTAATGCAAGACCTATTGCATTGCAAATGCTTGTTTTTATATGAGAGTTAATCCATTATCTGGGATACTCATGAGTAGTATTCATAAAAGAGAACTGCTTTAGGTTGTATTTCACAATTATGTAAGCATTATGTATGGAATGCCAGTTGTGAGTGATGCTCTTTTAGGCCAAATTGTTTGCCATCCCATTTGTTGAAACCTGGTGATGTCATTCTGTCCCCACCTCATACAGACTTGTGCCTGGTTATTTGTTCCTAAGGAAATGTGAACGAACGTGATAACGGAGTAAACTTAATTGGGCCCTGCATATTACCACAGCCTACCTTCTGTCACATGTTGTATTGCATGTTTTAACTATTTATCTACAGCTCAGAAAGCATCTGCCTAAGGACTGTGGATGAGAGAGGCTAAATAAGATGCTCAAGATGGATAGGCATCTATAGCTCTCTGGCATCACACAATGTTAGGCTTTACTTTCAGTTGCTGTACTGTTCCAGGTCAGGAAACTCATTTTTGAATAGTAAAGGACGCTGGGGACAAGGGCCTTAGCATAGAAGTACAGCACCCTGATACAAACATTTTTAAAGCATCTGATATTCATTATATGAATTATTGACTTTGTTAAAACCAATGGGGATCTGGTTTGGTGATAGGAGTGGCAGTTTCTATAGAACATCACTTTTCCCTACTGATCTATTTCTTTTTGCTTGGCAGTCAAGGACACTGATGGGTGGACGTTCAGAACGGAATGAGTACTTGCTTCTTCACGCATTTCATGAGAACAACTTCATTGTACCTGATAAACCTAGTTTTAAGAAGCCCCTTCAGAATATGGTGAGTTTTAATGTTATACACTGGTTTACATTTTGATGCTGTTCTTTATAAGCAAGGCCATTATAGAAGAATGATATAACATCTACTGTATGCATTTTCCCAGGATACAAACATGTTTTGGATCATGTCTTGAAATGTATGTAGAATGGTCTGAATCATTTGTGCAGAATTTCGAGTTCAAAGGATCCCTGTAAATGTTTTCCTGAATGTTTTATGAAACTTTATTTGCAGGTGTTCAGGGAAATATCAGTGAATTTCACATCTATGAGCGTTTCTGCTGAATTCTAGCAACTCTGTTAAAATTTACATGTAAACATTTATTCTATGGGTCAAGGGAGTAGAGTGGAGGGAATAGGGCGCTACCATGTGAGAAGTTGGCCTAGTATGTGCTATCGCCTACTTAAAGTGGGCACCTTGCACCAGTCCAAACAACCCTTATGGTGATTTAAGAGGTGAAAGCTAACCGAAGAAACTATCCAATCTGAAAGAGACACGTTAGTGTTAGATTCCTTACCTTAGAATATCCCCAGGCGTCAGACTGGATCCGGAAATTTTTGCGTAGCAGGACCCTTGCGCGTCGGTAGGCGTCGTCTGCGGCTCTGCATCAGTCGTCGGCGTCGTGGGCGCCGTGATGACGTCGTCGGAGTACTTAGACGTGCTGACGTCAGTTCTTCTTTTTTCCGCGCCAGCAGCGCAGATCCGGAAAAAGTGGTACCTTAGTCACTTTTTGACTAACTCTTTTTGATCTTTTGATCTCCCTTTTTCGAGTCTTCGACTCTTAATCGGTGCCGGTAGGGATGCCTGGTTTCAAGCCCTGTGAGGATTGCGACCGACTGATGTTGGTAACGGACCCTCACCGTCGGTGTTTCCACTGTCTCGGCGTCGACCACGACGACAAGGCCTGTTCCGACTGCCGGGCCCTGACTTCGAAGGCTAGACGGGAGCGGTCCCGTAAGCGACTCAAACTCCGGCAGTCGGCCCCACGCCAAGAGAGGTCCCGGTCCGGACGGAGGTCGAGGGACCGGTCGCGGGAGCGGAGCCATCCTAGTTCCGGGAGTTGACATCACTCCTCTGGGTCGAAGTCGTCAGGTAAGCACAAGAAGTCGAAGAGACGTCATCGCTCTTCCGACTCCCCCCGACGCTCGCGTGACGCGGCCGGGGGTTCAGGTGGCACCTCCCACGCGGCTCCGTCGGAGTCTGAGGCGCCGCGTCCGGCCTCATACCCTCCGGTCCCTGGGCCTCATGCGACGCCGGAGGAGATCGAGCGGTTCCTCATGGCCATGCGGACCCTCTCTCCTCCGACGGGCTCCGCGGCGCCTTCGGGCCCCACGGGACCCGTCTGGGGGTCCTAGCGGGTCGGGGGCTCCGGCCCCGACGCCGTCGGGTGCTTCGGCTCCGACGCAGCCGGCGCCTTCGGGCCCGGCGCCGCAGGGCCCTGCTGGATCCGGGTCGTCGCCGGTGGATTTGACGACCTCCCCTGCGCAGACCCCTCCGGTGTCACCACCGGCGCCGTCCTCGGGCGGCGCCGTCCCCGACGTCTCACTCGACCCGGCGCCAAACGGCGCCGCTTCTGACGCCGTTCGGAGAGTTTACATTCCATGAACCGGACCCATCATATTCTTACCCTGAGTACCAGGAGATGGGTGATGAGGAGGATTGGGAGGGGTCTGAGGACCCTCTGGCACGTGAATGCCAGTCTCATGAGGACTGGGCAGGTGAATTTGGGGAGGCCAGTGGTATAGACACTGGCTTTGTCTCGCCTCCTACCGTGGCTACGGAGGAGGGGGCAACCTATAGTGTGGTGTTGATGAGGGCAGCCAAAGCCTTGGGCCTTGAGCTCCCCGTCGCGGCCGTGAGGACTAATCTCCTCACCGAGGTCCTTAAGCCACAGTCATGCTCAGCTGAGCCTCTGCTGCCGTTTAACGAGGCCTTAACCTACGTTCTTTTGGGCACTTGGTCCAAGCGGGTTCGCTCGTAGATAGGAACGTGGCCAGACGCCACTGCCCGGCCCCGGGCGACCCATGTTTCCTGTCCACCCACCCCACCCCCGAGAGTCTGGTCATCCAGGCCTCCAATTCCCAGAACGCATTCCCGTCGGCCCCGCTGGACAGGGAATCCAAGAGGTACGAGCAGTTCGGTAAAAAGATCTTCTCGTCCCTTAGTCTGGGACTGCGGTCTTCCAACACCGCATGCCTCTTGGGCCGCTACACCCATTCTCTGTGGGATACGGTTGCGGAAGTGCTGCCAGAGTGTCCATTGGAGGTACGGGCCAAACTCAACCAAGCCCTTGCGGAGGGCCGGGATGCAGCCAAATATTCTATTCAGTATGGGCTGGATACCACCGACTCCCTAGGTAGAGCGATGGCAACGACGCTGGCGGTCAGACGCCACGCCTGGTTGAGGTCCGCCAACTTTTCGGCCGATGTTCAAAACACACTGATGGACATGCCGTTTGATGGCCGTCGCCTCTTTGGCGACAAGGCAGACCATGTGCTTGAGCGCTTTAAGGACTCCAGGGCTACGGCCAAGTCCTTTGGCCTTTCGGCCCCGCGCCAGCAATCGGCAGCCTTTCATTCCTTTCGTGGCCACGGAAGGGGTACTCCCACACGTGCTGCCAGCCACGCTCCGCAAGGTAATACCCAACGCGGTGGCTGCTGTGGGAACTGCCGTCCCGGCGGTCGGGGACAACGGCGAGGTCAGTCCACACCTTCCCCCGTAGCGTCCACCTCAAAATCCTCCTGGTCCATGCTTTCAGACCCATGTGATGCCAGTGGGGGGCAGGGTTCGCCATCACCTCCTCCACTGGCGCACTGTCACGTCGGACAGGTGGGTGCTGCAGATCGTCCGAAGGGGCTACTCCCTCCCCTTCGAGGCGACGCCTCCAGCCATGCCACCGCAAAACCACTGTGTATCGGGGGATCATTTGCGACTTCTGCAGGAGGAAGTTACGGCCCTCTTGGCCAAGGGGGCCATCGAGCGCGTTCCTGGGCCAGAAGTAGGGTGTGGTTGCTACTCCTTCTACTTTCTGGTACCCAAGAAGGGCAAGGGGGGCCTACGCCCTATCTTGGACCTCAGGAATGTCAACGGCTTCCTCCGGAAGGAGAAGTTCAAAATGCTGACACGGGCGCAGGTTCTAGCTGCCCTGGACCCAGGAGACTGGATGGTAGCGTTGGACTTGCAGGACGCTTATTTCCACATCCCCGTCCTGCCAGCCCACCGGCGCTACCTGTGGTTCACGGTTGGCCACGAGCACTTTCAGTATACCGTGCTCCCCTTCGGCCTTACCAGCGCCCCACGGGTGTTCACAAAGGTGATGGCCGTGGTCGCAGCTCATCTGCGCAGGTTAGGGGTTTCAGTCTTCCCCTACCTCGACGTCTGGTTGTTGAAGGCGGGTTCCGCCCCAGACAGTCGTCAGCCACCTCCAGTCTACGGCAGATCTCCTGCACCAGCTGGGGTTCTCCATCAATGTGCCAAAGTCACACCTGTGCCCCTCTCAGAAGCTCCTCTTCATCGGAGCGGTTCTCGACTCGGCGCGGTTTCGGGTTTATCCACCCGAACAGCGGGTCCGGGATATTCAGGCTCTGATTCCCATCTTTCAGCCGTTATCCCGGGTCTCGGTCAGGTTGACGCTGCGGCTTCTGGGGCTGATGGCCTCCTGCATCCTACTGGTGTATCACGTCAGGTGGCGGATGCGGGCTCTGCAGTGGTACCTGAAGTTTCGGTGGGCCCAGCATCACGGCAACCTGTCCGACCACGTCCTGATCTCGGAGGGCACTACGAAACAGCTGCAGTGGTGGCTCAAGGACCGCGATTAAGTCAGCGGCAGATCCCTCTCCCTTCCCAAACTGTAGCACGTAGTTGTGACGGATGTGTCCCTCCAGGGCTGGGGAGGCCACATGGGAGAGGCGGAGATCAGAGGCCTCTGGTCTCCGGCGGAGGCCCGGCTCCACATCAACCTGTTGGAGCTACGGGCGATTCGTCTAGCACTGAAGGCATTCCTCCCCTCTGTCCGGGGGAGTGTAGTGCAGGTGTTCAGACAACACCACCGCCATATGGTACTGCAACAAACAAGGCGGGGTGGGGTCGTGGACCCTTTGCCAGGAGGCTCTGCGCCTCTGGCAATGGCTGGAACGCCAGGGTGTGACCCTGGTGGCTCAACACCTGGCAGGTTCCCTGAACGCCAGGGCGGACGAGCTCAGCCGTCAGTGCATGATGGATCACGAATGGCGTCTGAGCTCGGACGTGGCGCAAGGCCTCTTTCAGCAATGGGGAGAGCCTTGGTTAGATCTAGTCGCCACAGAAGAGAACGCGCAATGTCATCAGTTCTGCGCGTTGGAATTTCCAAGGCGGCACTCGCTCGGCGACGCTTTTCATCGCGAGTGGAGCTGCGGTCTATTGTACGCCTTTCCGCCTATACCACTTCTGCCCAGAGTGCTGAACAAGATCAAGCGCGTCTGGGCCCAAGTCATCCTTGTGGCTCCGGACTGGGCACAAAGGTACTGGTATCCAGAGCTACTCAGTATGTCAGTCGATTTCCCGGTTCGTCTGCCTCTTCAGGAGGACCTTCTGTCGCAGCAGCAGGGGACGGTCCTCCACCCGAACCTGTCCAGTCTCCACCTCCATGCTTGGAGATTGAGCGGCGACAGTTGAGGCCATTTGACTTGCCTCCTGAAGTCTGTAATGTCATTCTGGCAGCCAGGCGTCCCTTCCACAAAAACGGTATATGCCTGCAGGTGGAACAGATTTGTGGCATGGTGCACAGCAAAGGCTGTGGATCCTCTCTCTGCCCCTCTTTCTGAGGTTCTCCTCTTCCTTCTTTCTCTTGCCCAGCAGGGCTCTGCTCTGGGCACTATCAAGGTCTACCTTTCTGCCCTTTCAGCCTTTGAGGCTGCCTGATCAACCTTCTTTGTTCAAGTCCCCCATTGTAAATAGATTTCTTAAGGGCATCACACACACGTTCCCCCCTGTTCCGTTCATGATGCCTCAGTGGGACTTGAACCTTGTTCTTACTTTTCTGATGTGCACTCCCTTTGAGCCACTTCACAACTGTCCTCTCAGTCTTCTTACTCTGAAGACTGCTTTCCTGGTTGCCATCACCTCTGCCAGGAGAGTGAGTGAGCTCCAGGTTTTTTCTTGTACTCCACCTTTCCTCTCTGTCCATCCAGACAAAGTGGTGTTGCGTACTAAGCTATCTTTCCTGCCCAAGGTTGTCACGGCCTTCCACATCGGGCAGTCTATCACCTTGCCAACCTTCTTTCCGCCACCGCATCCCTCTCTTAAGAGGAAGAGCGGCTCCACCGTCTGGACCCAAAATGTGCGCTCTCATTCTATTTGGATCGCACACGCCAGTTCCGTCTGGATGACCAACTCTTTGTTGGCTACGTGGGCGCTAAGAAGGGGAAAGCGGTTCACAAGAGGACCATCTCCCGGTGGATCATCTTGTGTATCCAGGCATGCTACTCCTTGGCTAGAAAGGAGCCCCCTGTTGGATTGCGGGCTCACTCCACCCGAGCCACGGCGACTACAACTGCCCTGGGCTGGGGAGTGCCCTTACAAGACATCTGTCAGGCAGCTACGTGGGCATCGCTGCACACGTTTGCAAGGCACTACTGCCTGGACAGCCAAGTCCGGAGGGATGGCTTCTTTGGCCGTTCTGTGCTCCAGGACTTTCTGGTGTGATTATTGGTTCGCAGACCCACCACCGGGGTTGGTATTGCTGGGGTATCTATTCTAAGGTAAGGAATCTAATACTAACGTGTCTCTTTCAGATGCACAATTTACTACTTGTGTAACGATATTTCTGTAGTAGGGGATCTCTTTGTATAGTCATAATCTAGTGAATAGTCCCGCCCATGTGCGAGGACCCAGGGAATCAAAAATAATCTCTGAAGTTGTCAGAAAATTGCAGAACTGCAAAGACACTTAAGAGAAAATTTAAAGACAAATAATGCAGCCTATATCCACAGGCTACACTGTCCAGTACTTCAACTAGAAAATTCCACCAAAAATCCACAAACAGCAAGCCTGTCCAGATTTCCCTTGCTTCAACAGCAAAACCCCTCAGAAATGATAGAGAGGAAGGCATGGACAGACAAGCCCCATAGGCTGCCATTATGTGGCTTAAATAGGATACTGTGCCTTTAAGAGAACTTTCCAGAACTTCTCCCAGTATCCCAGAATGCACTGCAGGTCCCTCTTACTTTCAGGTCTTTTTTCCGGCTCCTGCTAACAGGACCCTGGTGCATTGAGCTCTCCCTTTTTCAAGGGTTTATTGGAGTTTTGTTCACTTTTTGGATTTAAAAGTGTTCTCATTTGATTCTTGGTGTTTCCTTTTCACTTCTGTGTGTTTGTTCAGGCTTTTAGGGATCTAAAATGCCTGCTTTATTCGCCAAGTGCCCAGCATGTGGAAGGAAGAAGGCCAAGACTGATCCACACGACGTCTGCATTCTTTGCCTCCCTGAAGAGCATGTCCCTGAAGACTGTGACATCTGCCAGACCTTTTCCACAAGGACCCTGAGGGAAAGGCTGAGGATTAGGCTCCAAGGCCTAGAATAGAGGCGACTGCAGGCTGCAGGTGGGTCTGGGCAGGCTGGGAAGGCTCCCTCTGCCCCTGCTGAGGCCTCTGGGGGGCTCCCCAGAGGCAGGAAGACCAGCAAAAGGTCCCGGTCTCCGTCGACGTCGATTGCATTGACGACGTCGAGAGGGATGACGACGGTGTGTTCCCCTTCTCCCCGGGGCTCCGGGTCGAGACAGCGTGGAAGATCGACGTCGAGAGGCCTGGGTAGGCCGCCGTCGAGATCACCGCCGCCGTCGTCAACGTCGGAGTCGAGGCATCACCGTCGACGAAGGAGGCACCGAAGCGACACCGCCGGTCGCCGTCGACCAGATCGGCGTCGATGGGATCCTCGACGGTGAGGAAACGGTCGACGAGGAGGAAGAGTCGACGCTCGCCGTCAAGGTCTGACCGTTCGTCGTCGAGGGGGCGACGATCGTTGTCGAGGAAGAAGCACTCGACGTCGAGGAGACGGCGTTCGGAGTCGAGGGACTGCCGCTCCACGCCTGAAAAACGACGCCCGACGTCGAGCAGGAAGCGGTCAGCGTCCCCGAGGATCTCAACCTCCCCTAAGCGGCGCAGGAGGGATTCTGGTGCCAAAAGTCACGCTGGTTCTGGCGAAGAGCGTCGGAGGCGTCGCTCACGCTCTGGAGGGTCTGGGTCACAGGCTCCTCCCCCGAAGAAGTCACCGGGCTCGGTGTACTCGGTGGTATATACACCGCCAAGGCCTTGCGACTCCTCCACCTCTGCCGAAGGAGGCTCCTCCTGTTAATCCGCCACTGCCTCCACTTCCTCCGGTGCCACCTACGGGGCAACCTCCGCCGCCGGTCCCACCTCATGGGCCAGCTCCTTTGCCGGAGAGGCCTCCTGTCAGGCCACCGAGGTCGGTGTCACTGCCTCTGCTTCCGACACCTCCTAAGGGGACACCTGCTCCGAAGCCCCAGGATAGACCACAGAAGACGCCTCCACGGAAACTGGTGGAGCGCCCACGTGTGGGGAGGTCGCGCTCCCGTTCCAGAAGAAGGGAACGTTCACGCCACAGGTTGTCCACACGATCTAGACGGCGCCATAGGAGCCACAGGTCTCGTTCCCAGACCAGGTCGTCTGGGACCAGGGACTATTCCCCGACGTTGTCGGATTCGCCGGATACGAGGGTTTCACCGATTGACGATCTGGTGTCCTTCCAGGACGTACTGTTACGTGGTGCGGCGAAATTGGGCATTACTTTGACGGTGCCCGCTCCCAAGACATCAGTCATATTCGAGACGCTACACCAGAAGCATTTGTCTCGGCCGTTGTTGCCACTGGTGCCGGGTCTGGAGGAACCGGCCATGGATCTGTTTCTCACCCCAGCGGTGACTAAGGCGGCACCCTCGAGAATGCAGAAGAAGTACCGGGCTCCGGACTCGGACCCGGCCTTTCTGAGGGTTGAACCTCCTCCAGATTCGGTGATTGTGACGGCGGCGCGCAAACAACATGCCACCACACCTTCCTCCACGGTTCCACCAGATAAGGAATCTAGGTGGCTGGACTCTTCTGGGAGGAGAGTTTGTGGGACTTAAGCGACCTCAATGAAGGCGGCTAGTGCCACTGCCTTGTTGGGTCGGTATGACAGAGCCCTTTGGGAATCCCTTCAACAGTTTGTGGAGCTTCTACCGCGGGACAAGCGGGAAGACTTTCAGGAGGTGCTGAATGAAGGGATGTTGGTGGCGAATCAAGTCATCAGCGCTGCGGCCGACTCCTCGCTGCTGGCGGCACATGGTTTCTGCCACGGAATTAACCAACGGAGACATGCATGGCTCCGCCTCACGTCTCTGAAACCGGACGCTCAGCAAAGGGTTGCCAATCTTCCATTCTCTGGCGAGACCCTATTCGGGAAGCACGCTGACGATGAAATGGCCCGCATGAAGGCGGAGGCGGAAACCCTCACGGCGGTGGGTTTGGAGAAACCCAAGGAGGCCAAGAATCCGTACCGTCAGTTCCAACGTCGGTTCGGTGGTCAAGGTAGAGGACGTGGCCAGTCTTCTGGACAACAGCAGCAACAACAACAGCAGCAGCAGTTCAGAAGACCGTTCGAGAAACGCCAGAGGGTCAGAGGCGGCCATCAGTCTGCTCCAGCGACTAAAGGCCAGGCCGGGTCTAGGCCCTGAGCACTTACTTCCCCTGCGACTGTTACCCGCTCCGGTGGGGGGAAGCATTCAATCTTTTCTGGCAGAGTGGAGAAAAATTACTCAGGACAAGTGGGTGCTGAATATTGTTTGCAATGGATACAGTCTTCGGTTCACCAGCCCGCCTCCATCGATTCCTCCGGTCAGCTCGCAGTATCAACTGCGCGAGCTCTAGGCGGAGGCCGATATCCTGTTAAGGAAAAGGGCGATAGAAGACGTACCTCTGTCTCAAAGAGGAAGAGGCCTGTACTCCCGGTTCTTCCTGGTTCGCAAGAAGGACAAGAACGAGTTCAGGCCCATTCTGGACTTGCGACAGGCAAACAAGTGGATTCGCAGGGAAAAGTTTTGCATGCTGTCGTTGCATCAGATTTATCCTCAGTTGCAACAGGGGGATTGGCTCTGTGCCATAGACCTACAGGATGCATACTTCCATGTGCCCATTGCACGCAAACACAGGAAGTTCCTGCGGTTCCAAGTCGGCACCAATCACTATCAATACACAGTACTCCCATTCGGACTGAAGTCTGCGCCGAGAACGTTCTCGAAGTGCATGGCGGTGGTGGCAGCGCACCTGCGGAAGAACAAGGTGTTTGTCTACCCGTACCTGGACGATTGGTTGATCAAGGCATCCTCCTTCTCGGAAGCGCGAGCACACTTCCAGAAGACGTGCGTTCTCTTGGACAAGCTGGGGTTGCACATCAACATGGCCAAGTCGGTCCCGACTCCGGTCCAATGCATACAGTACTTGGGAGCCTCCATCGATACGCTGTCAGCAAGCGTGTCTCCTTCGGAAGAGCGACGATTATCTCTCCTTCGGAAGGCTCAGGCTCTTATGTCGACTCCATCTACGACAGTGAGGACGGTGTCTTCTCTACTGGGTTCGATGGCCTCTTGTATCTTCCTAACGCCCCATGCACGACTGCACATGAGACCGTTGCAGGAATGCTTGGAGGATCAGTGGGATCAGAGGAGAGGATCTTGGGACGACAAGATACGTCTATCTCTATATGCCCTACAGTCTCTGAAGTGGTGGTGTTCAGCGGAGAATCTCCTCAGAGGGGTTCCCTTCCACAAGGACATTCCTACTCAGACTATCGTGACGGATGCTTCTCTCCAGGGCTGGGGAGCGCACTCCGGAGACCTGCAGATTCAAGGGACGTGGTCCCCGACGGAGTCCACGTACCACATCAATTTCCTGGAACTCAGAGCTGTTCACTTGGCACTGAAGGCCTTTCATCCGTCCTTCCAGACCAACTCTCTGCTTGTACAGACGGACAATACGACCACGATGTATTACCTCAACAAGCAGGGGGGCTCGAGATCACGCACCCTGTCGCAGGAGGCGCAGGCGATCTGGCACTGGCTTCTGGCTCGAGGACTGACGATAATGGCTACCCATCTGCCAGGTGTGCAGAATGTTCAGGCAGACGCTCTGAGCAGACTGATTCAGGAAAAGCACGAATGGGTCATAAACGACGAAGTGCTAGGAGAAGTCTTCGCAAGGTGGGGGACTCCAGACGTAGATCTGTTCGCCACCGCCGAAAACAGCAAATGCCGAGACTTCGCCTCCAGGTACTACCAGCCGGGGACGCTGGGGAATGCGTTATGGATCGACTGGTCGAACAGCTTTCTGTACGCTTTTCCACCCATTCCCCTGATTCCGACGGTTCTCATCAAGCTGTCCCAGTCCAGGGCGCGGATGATACTGATTGCCCCGGAATGGCCCAGACAGTGGTGGTTCACGGACCTGCTTCACCGGTCTCTCCTTCCTCACATTCGGCTGCCGTGCAGGCCGGACCTTCTCACGAAGTTCGGGGGCCTGATGTTGCACCCCAACCTCTCGTCTTTGAGTTTGGCAGCATGGCTCCTGAGAGAGTGCAATATGGTCATTTGAATCTCCCTGCAGATTGTATGGACATACTGAAGGAGTCTAAGAGACCTTCCACTAGGACTTCTTATGCGTACAAGTGGAAGAGATTTTGTATCTGGTGCAAGTCCAAGAACTATGATCCGACGACATGTAAGGAAGATGTCATCCTTCCTTATCTTCTACAGTTGGCGCAGTCTGGCCTTAATGTCCATTCCATTAAGGTTCATCTCGCTGCATTGACTGCCTACAGGAAATGCCCTTCACAGACTTCCTTTTTCCAGATCCCTGTGATTAAAGATTTTCTGGAAGGCTTGAAGAAAGTGTTCCCTCCTGTCAGGCTTCCTTCGCCTTCATGGGAATTGAATGTGGTGCTGTCCAGATTGATGAAGGAGCCTTTTGAACCTATTCATAAGGCTTCGTTGCAGCACCTGTCCTGGTAGGCGGCGTTCCTCGTGGCCATTACATCGGCCCGCAGAGTGAGTGAAATTCAGGCGTTGTGTTGCCAAGAACCTTATACTGTATTTCATGCTGCTAAGGTTGTTATGCGTACTCACCCTAAATTTCTTCCCAAGGTTATTTCTGATTTTTATGTCAACCAGACTATAACTTTGCCTACGTTTTTTCAGAATCCTTCATTTCCAGCGGAAAGGTCTTTACATTCCCTGGATGTCAGGAGGGTGTTGAAATTTTATCTGGATAAAACCAAGGATATTCGTAGGTCAGACCAATTGTTTATCAATTATGGATCGGTCAGGACGGGTCTTGCTACCTCTAAACAGTCCATCTCGAGGTGGATTGTGTCCTGCATACAATTGTGTTACCAAAAAGCTAATAAGACCTTAGGAGGTAAGCCTAAGGCTCATTCCACCAGGTGCAAAGCTGCCACGACAGCCTTGCTCCGTAATGTTCTGATTGCAGAGATCTGCAAGGCGGCCACTTGGAAGTCGGTTCATACCTTTGCTAAGCATTACTGCCTGGACACTGATGCCAGGGCAGACGCTCAGGTTGGGTAGGCTTCGCTGCGAAATCTGTTCGCACAATAGTGGTGTTAATTCTCTTTTCTCCACCGCCGCTTTGGTGTGGGGATGGGCTTGCCATTCTATTCACTATATTATGACTCTACACAGAGATCCCCTACTACAGAAGGAGTAGTTTCTGTCCTGTACCTCCAGTTCTGTAGTAGGGGTATCTCTGTTATAGTCATAAGCGCCCTCCCGCCTCCCCGGTGGAGAGAGATGTTCATTTAAGGAATGCGACAGGTCTGGCGTGTTACGCCTTCAAAAAGAACTGAAAGTAAGAGGGACCTGCAGTGCATTCTGGGATACTGGGAAGTTCTGGAAAGTTCTCTTAAAGGCACAGTATCCTATCTAAGCCACATAATGGCAGCCTATGGGCCTTGTCTGTCCATGCCTTCCTCTCTATCATTTCTGAGGGGTTTTTGCTGTTGAAGCAAGGGAAATCTGGACAGGCTTGCTGTTTGTGGATTTTTGGTGGAATTTTCTAGTTGAAGTACTGGACAGTGTAGCCTGTGGATATAGGCTGCATTATTTGTCTTTAAATTTTCTCTTAAGTGTCTTTGCAGTTCTGCAATTTTCTGACAACTTCAGAGATTATTTTTGATTCCCTGGGTCCTCGCACATGGGCGGGACTATTCACTAGATTATGACTATAACAGAGATACCCCTACTACAGAACTGGAGTTACAGGACAGAAACTACTCCATCTGTAAGAGACATTAGTTAGTATTAGATTCCTTACCAACCCACCCATCCTCCCCGTTCTGCGAACCGATATCTAGGGTTAGGGTTATCCCCTTCAGGGCCCTAGTTTCAATGGCACCAGTGTTGGTTTTTAACATGGCTCAGCGCTTCTGGCGCGGAAAAGCTGTGTCTAAGAACTGACGTCAGCACGCGGAGACGGCGTCTAAGTACTCCGACAACATCATCACGACGCCGACGACGGACGTGGAGCCGCAGACGACGCCTACCGACGCGCAAGGGTACTGCTACGCAAAAATTTCCGGATCCAGTCTGACGCCTGGGGATATTCTAAGGTAAGGAATCTAATACTAACTAATGTCTCTTACAGATATATCGTTACACAAGTAGTAACTTGTGCATTGGGAGCTGTGGAGAGCAGCCTTCAGGCTTAGTCTTGAAGGAATGTTAAGCAGCTTGTTACTCGAATGCAACCTTATATCATTGGTTAAATGAAAGGAGAACCGCACAGTAGTTATACAAATATGTATTTAATAATATAACACTCTCGTACGACACAGTAGCTTCTACACGAAGATAATCACATAGCACACAATACTATAGCACAGAAACAATAGTAAATAGCACTAATACACAGTGGGCACCAGTGGGGGTGCAAACAATATACTAAAATAGTAG
The DNA here is from genome assembly GCF_964261635.1 of Lissotriton helveticus. Taxonomy (NCBI): domain Eukaryota; kingdom Metazoa; phylum Chordata; class Amphibia; order Caudata; family Salamandridae; genus Lissotriton; species Lissotriton helveticus. The sequence continues at coordinate 951,191,998 of NC_136069.1, forward strand.
TATAACCACGACTCGAGACCGTGTCTAGAGGATGTAGAATCGCTGGTACCCCAAGGAACCACCCAAGATGAATAAGTAGGGACCCCATGAAGGACGGTTGCAGTGTGGGAACACGACCGCGTGCTCCTTTCAATTCTATGGGGAAGTCACGGTTGAAGTTTTAAAGTTTAAGGACCCTTCACAATGGACTTGGAAGAAAACCCATGGAAGTTACGAGGTTGGAGAGCCACCCCACCGTGGATACCGTAGTACCAGTGTTACCTATCCCAGGGGAGCCGGGTGCATATGTCTGAAGTGGCATTGGAAACGGCAGTCCATCTCAATGGAGGACTTCGAAGAAGAGCTGATGCTGGAACGAAGGAAAGTGTCTGCTGGAATCCAAAGGTGGATTCTGTAGGAGAGTAGGGTCTGCAATCCTATGATCACCCAGATTTTTGCTTTTTGCTTCACTGGTTTACGACTTTCCTGGCTGTGGGCCTGCTAATCAGACCCACAGCCTAGCTGTTCTCTCTACTCCAAATTGTACCCAGGTACTGAATTGGCACTGGGCCCTCTCTAAGTCCCTGTACCCAGGGCTGAGGTGCACCCAGAAGTCTCCCAGGGGCTGCAGCATGTATTATGCCACCCCTGGGCTGACTAACTAAACAGACACAACTGGCTGCTTGACAGCTGGGACAAAGTGGTGTACTCACCCTTTGCTTTAGATATAGTATTCCTATGTCTAACCCCAAAATGGACACATATATTCCTATCAGTCACTCCTATGGCAGGCCTTAACAATCCTGAAGGCAGAGTGCTTGGAATAATGTGAGATGGTGCTCTGGCATGAGCGGAGCCCGTTTGCAGCTTGCGGAACCAAGTCCTAATAGCTGTTCCATGATAACGCATACCATATACTCTTAAGTGCATTATAATCCTCGCGGTTATATGCCAACTCTGGTATCGCTTTATCAAAACATGTCGAGTAAGGTGTCATACGAATTGGAATACTAACCCCTCGCCAATTCTGGCGACGGGGTTAGCATTCCGCCCTTCTAGAGGGACACGACATGTTGGTAACCTGTAACCCCGGTTAAAGTCAGACATAGCCTCAGCTCCACAAGATGGATGCTGCCACCGAGACACAAGTCTGCCCTCCTGTTGCTGGGAGTCCTCCCAGCGCAGGAGGCAAGGACAAAGGGTTTCCTGTCAGGGGCGGTGCCAGCACCGTCTAAGACAGGATTTTGTGTATCCTAGGTAGGCAGGGCTTTAGAGGAAGGTGACTGCAAGTGGCACCCCGGTGCTCACTGTGCATAGGCCGGCTTGAACCAGTTCCAGGGGCACACCAGACCCTGAGCTGGGGAAAAGCCCGCCAAAGGAGAGGGGTGTAACCACCCCCCTCCTAGTCCCACCCATAGGGCAGGACTTAGTCGCGTGCCAGCCCCCTTTTGCAGGATAAAGGTAGGAGCAGGCCCCCTTCCAAATTAGATCAATCTTTGAATCCTGAACCGACTTTCTACGAGAGGAACTCAAGACTCTTCCTAAGATTTCTCCCTTGTGACTAAGGAGTAGTCACCCTGCAGCAGCAGGCACCAACCAAGCATCGCGGTCTGCAGTAAGTCTCTCCTCCGGATCAAGACTGCCCAGCTCAACGAGAACCGGCTTCCCTGGCACCTCTGACCTCAACCTACATCTTCAGCCCAGCTGAGACCCGTGGGTGCGACGAGACCTCGAGGGACCGGCCATCATCAAGACTGCACGACGCTTGTCCAGCACGACCACCGAGTGACCCTCGACTGAGTGCTTTGGGGTAAGAGAAGCCCCGACCCTGAGCAGCTCCAGCACCGAAGTTCAGCCCCCCTGCATCCACGAGATCTGCGTGGGGCCTTCTGCTCTTTGCTGCTCACTGCGTTGTCCAGGTCACTTGCCCGTTGGCTAGTGGCCCTTTTACGACGCTTCACGACGACAAACACCGCTGGTCTGGTTGCTCCAGACTAGCCCTTGCTCCCCTCCAACAGAGGAGCACCTTGGACCCTCCTGGTCCACTCCAGACTCCATTTTAAGCCCACAGCGTGGGCTTGCATGTGCCAAGACTTGTTGCCCCAATCCTGGGTCCAGCGACGTCGAGAGCAGATACCTTCGTGGGACAGCTCGCACCTCCATCCTGGTCGCCGATAACGCCTCCTGGTCCGAGAGACTGCAGAGCCCAGCAGCGCCCACTCACCTGGTCGAGGTGACTTCGTCCGGTGCCATCCTGGTGCCCACCTAAATCACTGGCTAGTGATTCAGAACTTGGTCCCCTCTGCTTACAGGTCTTCTTCTTCCCTGATCCAGGCTTGGATCACCACGAACTTCTTCACTGGCCGCCTGCCAGCAACTTCTTTTTTCAGGCTCCTGGTTCGTCAACGAGGGTTTCCGACGCAACTTGAACCCTATGCAGCCGCAGCCCCTGGGCTAGGTAAACCGAGTACTCCGGTGCTCCAGCATAGTCCAACACCCTAAGTGTTCGGATCCACTCTTGTTTTCGACCCACCTAGTCGGGTTCGCCCGAGAACAGTAACTTTGTCTTTACTAGCCTCCATAGACTTTTTCCCGCCTTACGCGTGAGAGTTCCCACTCTGCACACGACGTCCCTAGGCCTCCTGCTTGTAATCTAAAGGTTCAGTAGTCCAGTCCTAGCGATTCTAAAGCCTATGAGAATAGTACTTACCTACTAGTAATTTCGCATTCCACTTCTTGTATATATGGTTTTTCGTGCCCCTCGGGCATTTGTGTAAATTGTGCGACTTTGTATTTTTGTAAGAGTTTTGTTGTGTGCTTAGCTCCCTGTCTCATAAAGAGCCAGGGTAGTCTTGTTAGAAATACATACACGTTTATTTTCATAACAACTTGTGTGGTGTCCTTTCACTTGGTGTTCAAGGGGTATATGTGATGGTAAAACAGCTTGCTTAACACGCCCTCTAGAGTCTTAGCCTTAGACTGCTCGTATCCATGCTACTAGGATAGCTGGTCTATAAGGTTGACTTACAACCAATCATCAATAAGGGTTGTCTGGACTGATACATAGTGATCACTAGAATAGTGAGCACTGCATATCAGGCCAACTTCTCACAGATTCTTGTCGAAGAGTACCTAAAAGCAGAGGGACAGAGTCTGGGTCACACCAGGGGCTCAGTAAACCAATGCCCACCGATGTCGGTTGCTTCAGGTGTGTTGATGGAGTTATTGACTCTGCAGCTAAGGGGACCAGAAGACGACGAAGATGAACAGGAGCCGGATACGAGCTGTCCCACAAAGGATGTCTAGTGTTGAGGGGTCCGTGTCTGGCGGGAGCACCAACAAGCCTTGGCAATGGCAACCCATGCAGAAGGTCAAAGAAGGTTACCGGTCAAACCAGCAAGGTCCAGGAGACTCACCAAACACAAGGAAGTCGGGGCAAGCCTGGAGCAACCAGGGGAGCCCAAGAAAAGCAAAGTTGACCCTCAAATGGACTCATTGGCGTGGAGGCACAAGAGTCGCGAGAGGACCTAGAGCGATTTCACCAAACATCAGCCCACGGAGCACTTGTTGCGAGGCGGCCAGAGTTCTTGGTATGGAATGGTGCCGGAAGTTAGGGCTATTCGGAGCCCAATGCACTTGCTCGGGAAACGCCAACAAGCATATGCATTTGCAAATTAACGCGGTGCACAGAGGTACGGCTATTTCAGCCTGCACGAGGGATTCTGGCCTCAAACTTGGTAAGAGGGCAGCTCGCACCGCGAGGGACATAGAAACCCACCTCCTGTGTTGCTGGCGGCTTCGGAGTCCGTAGGAGCTCAGGAGCAGCATACAGGTCAGTTATGATGTGATGCCTGCGGATGCAGGGGAGTGACTACTTCACTCCAAGGGAGATTCTTCGGTTGTCCTTGATGCGCCACAGGTCCTTCACTGAGCCTGTATGGCACACTGGCTCAGATGATGCTTCAGACTGAGTGTTAAACGAAATTGGGCCCAAACGAAGTCCAGAGTGTTCAGACATTCGAAGCTCAGTGATTCCTGGTTTAGAATCTTGTCCTCGTCGAATCTAGGGTCCTACATCCAGGTAATCCCTTTTGTACCCATGGAAGAGGATTGGACAGATTCAGGGGAATCCTCCCAGGGGAGGGTCAAGACCGTCAAGAGGTTACTCCCATGTCCTGTTTCCAGTTTCGTGCCAGAGCTGGAGCCAACGGCTCCCTTACTGGTTTGAACTGGACTATGCACAGGGATACCAAATGTGCCCCTCATGCAGACTTTCGGTTGCTGGCAAGCGAACCAACCCAGCCCTAATACACTAAATCCTGTCTGGGAGGTGGTCACATCTCGTTGTGACAGGATGCCTATTGTTCCACCTTCCTCTGCTCCAGCTTGGCTGAGCAGCAGGAGGGTGGAAATGTCTCTGTTCGGCAGCAACCATTTGTGTTGCCTGGGACTAGAAGGCTGGTACCGGGAGCACCAGGGATCCAACAAAACTCGCTTTTGAGGGTGGATTCATACCTGCCACACCAGTTACCGGTGTGGGGGTGCCACAATGCTTGACACCAAACACGAAAGGGTTAGTTTCAGTTGTTCTAGAGTTGGTCATCACGCTGTCGCATAATGCCACTCTGTATGTCGTAAATGGCTGCAGCACAAACAACCTGGGAGAATGGACTCTGTAGGCTGCAGGAGTGTTCTGCTCAAGCAGTGGCACCCTCTCACTTATAATCAGGCACCCTGCCTTCAGGATTGTCAAGATTCAGAAAAGGGGGTGGTGATGAACAGAGTGCCTGAATTAAGCAGACCACTCTTACCCAGTCCAAAGATCAGGGCTTGATCCATCACCGTTTTTTAGCTCACTGCACCATCCCAGCTCAGAACTTGGCTATATGCAAATTAGTCTGTTCCTGTCCCCGGTAGCTTGTCTCCTTTCTGGTGAAGAATTGGCTTGGTAGTTTGGTCTGCCCTGTTCCCATGATGCACTGGGCCAGGGACAGACTAATTTGCATATAGCCAGGTTCTGAGCTGGGATGGGGCAGTGAGATAAATAACGGTGATGGATCAAGCCCTGATCTTTGGACTGGGTAAGAGTGGTCTGCTTAATTCAGACACTCTGTTCATCACCACCCCCTTTTCTGTATCGGTTCAGGATTGTCAAGGCCTGCTATAGGGGTGACTTATAGGTTTGAAGTGTAGTGACCCTTAGATATAGTAAACCTATATCTTAAGTGGTGCATGCACCAACTTACACATGCTGGAATG